>NC_064433.1:137399977-137739988 GCF_023343835.1 Lagopus muta | reverse complement strand
AAAGACAACTCTTTCTATTGTAGGGCCCAGAGGAATCCCTGGTCCACCTGGCCCTGAAGGTTTACCTGGAGCTATGGGCCCACCAGGTGCAGCATCTGTTGCTCATGGCTTCCTTGTTACCAGACACAGTCAAACCACTGAAGAACCACAGTGTCCATTTGGAACAAGGTTGATTTACCATGGCTACTCCCTGCTTTACGTACAAGGAAATGAAAGAGCACATGGCCAAGATCTGGGTAAGGAGAGACTAAAATAGTATTCAAGTAAAATGAATGCAAATTCAGCAAACCAAATGTTTCTTTCATTTGTAAAGCTGTATGGAGCATGATTGGTACAGTGGAACTCTGTTGGCTCAGATGAAACAGAAATTTAAGGGAAGTCCTCTACTGGTACCTACAGCTAACTAATGGGAGGGCAGATAGAAGATAGATCCAAACTCTTCTCGGAAGGGATCAATGATACTAGAAGAAGCAACAGACATAAGGATAAGATATTCTAGTGAGAAAAATGATTGTTCACTATAGCTGTGTTCTGGCTCTGGAGTAAGAACCTGAAGAGATTGTTGCATCTCTGTCTTTGGAGATACTCATAACTCAAATGAGTATGGGCCCGAGCAATGTGATCCAATTGGCAGGGGTTAGGACAGGTGACTTCTAGAGATCTATTCCAGTCTAAATTATTCTTTAATTGTGCAGGCAAGACTAGGATATCCAGACTATCTATCAAGATAGTATTTGTTCTGGGCCCCTCGGAGCAAGTGTTGTCTGCTTTTAAGCTGCTACTGTAAACATTTGATTGGCAACTGGTAATGGTTTAACAAAAATAGGCTAACAAGTAACCTTTCACTTTTCAGGCACCGCAGGGAGCTGTCTCCGTAAATTTAGTACTATGCCTTTCTTGTTCTGCAATATCAACAATGTATGTAACTTTGCGTCGAGGAATGACTATTCCTACTGGCTGTCCACTCCTGAGCCCATGCCAATGAGTATGGCACCTATCACTGGTGAAAGTATCAGACCATTCATCAGCAGGTGATGACTTAATTTAAATTCTGTTGTGTTTATAAAATGAAAACTGTGAAAGGTGTGCACGGTACTTTATTTCCTTGCAAAAGACTCATATTATACAAGTTTTTATTTCTTGCCTTTCAATTTAAAATTTGAGTTCTTTTGATGAAGTGCCTCAAAGCGTGAATGTATTCAGTTCAGACTTTGATCAAAAATGAATTTATTTTGGAGGAAACCCAAACAAATAAGGTAGTCTGTTTTGAGTCTAATTGAAACAAAAATATTTACTTTGAAATAATGTTTTGCAAAAGCTGTGATGTGCTTTGAAGGAGAGAAAGGTTGGAATTTATTCACAATTCCTGTCCAAAACAATTTAACTTTTCTTTGTAGCTAGAAACTTTTCAGGGCTCGGTTTTCTTCTCCCTGCAAATGGCAGCATAATTTATCTTACAGTAGACTGCCAGGCTTCTTTTGGACAGGCTGCTTGAACGCATCTATTTCCATCTGACTTATAGGAAACTGTTGCAAAATCAATAATCTATATTTTAATAAATCCAGAGTCTCAGCTAGCATAAATGGTGGCACTTATATTGGACATAAGTGCTCTGTATCAGTCCAACATCCTAAAATTTTGGTCAATATTAAATTTTCAGGAAAACATTGTGGCTTAACATGTGTAGTGCTGAAGGCAGAGGTGTGAGCAGTAGTGTGGTAAACTCTACTGCTCTCATAAGTCAAGAGTCTGACCAAGGGAAGTCCCAGCCTAAAACTCTAATGATAATCAGTAAATCTAAGCATTACTTAGATTTCCATAATTGCTTCTAACCTTTATTAGCTCTTCCTGATTGCTCTTTTTGCTGTATGATGTGCATAAGAATGGAGATTGTTGGCTGTGCTTTCTCAGGTTGGTATACATCATGTAAGAAAAAGGACAGTTAAAATTATTTAAAGGTTGTAGTCTTCATATTTTGATATGTTCAGAAAATCTACTTGTTCCTACTGCAAAAGATCTCATATTTACTTCTGCATAATAGAATTCATTGTGCTTTGTGCTTGTCCTCCATACTCATGATTTAGTGGCAAAAAAAAAAAAAAAAAAAAAAAAAAAAAAAAAAAAAAAAGGAAGTAGGTTCCTTGAAAATTAGGTGGGCAGATTCTCAAGAGTGACTGGTTTGTGTTGGTCTTGCATCTTTGGGTGTTAACTTCATATTGGTGGAAGGGATCTGACTTGCAGAAAAATTTGAATGACCGATCTTAGAAATTCAGGTTCCTTTTATTCAAGTTCCATGATCAAACATGACATTTTGTGGCTTTGAGAATCTCTTTTGAAAATCTTGCTCAGTGAAGCACCAACAAGCATTTTGCTTTCTTGTGCATGTGGAGTAGCTTTCACACCATTGAAATGCATATGTGTGTGTTACGTATGTAGGTTGCTCTGAAAATAATGCCTCCTATTTTTTTCCCTTGCATTTTCCCTTGTACCCTTCCAGGTACAAAGAGCACAATAACTCTATTTCATAGAGTACGTTCCCAGCTACAAAACATTATTTTTCAACATAGTCATCACCATTAGCTGTTTTATCCCCTTCCCCCATCGTAGCTAGTTTAAAGCTCTTTCAATAAGCCCTGCTAGCTGCTGCGCTAGGATTCGTTGCCCCCTTTGAGATAGGTGGGTTCCATGGATAAACAACAGGCCAGGGGCTGAGTAAACTGCCCCATGATCAAAGAACCCAAAGTTTCTGGCCCAACACCAGCCTCTGAGCCAATTCATTGCTTGTGCTTTCCAAGCCCGCTCCATGTCCCTCACTGCCCATGAAGGTATAGAACAAAAAAATCACTCAAGCTCACACTCCTTGAACTAAATGCCCTAAGCCCCTGAAATCTCTTATTCTAGTTCTTAGGCTTCTCTGGGCAATTTCATCACTGCCCACATGAACTATGAGTAAAGGAAAATAATCAGTGGACCTAACCAGCGTTGGGAGTTTCCTGGTTATGTCCCTGACCCAGACCCCAGGAAGGCAGCACACTTCCCGACAGTTTGGGTCCAGTCTGCATATGGGGCTCTCCATTCCTCCAAGAAGGGAGTCACCCACCACTACCATCTTTCTTCCCTTCCTCACAGAGGCAGTATCAAGGTGTGGGGGTGACGGCCTTGCCTTAGGCTCCTTCCTAGGCAGATCATCACTTCCCCACTCACCTCCCCTTCAATTTCTAGCACCTGAAACCTGTTGCTTAAGGGACCTGGGGGAAGCGGGGTAGGCCAGCAGGGAGAGCTCCTGTGATGCCAAGTTGGTACTCTCTTCCAACCCTCCTCATTCAGTCAGGTCTGTCTGACTGTGACAGGGGGGCCACCACTTTTCTGGGGATATCTCCCTGGCACCCTTCCCTCCAGCATAACAGTGAGTCACTCCACCAGCCAATCTCCTGCTCACAATCCCTGATGGTCCTAAGTCTCTGTACCTTGTTCTTGAGCTCCACCACCAGGCTGGGCAGCTCATCCACCTGCTCACACCTCACACAGATGGAATCCCTGCCACCCTCCCCAGGCAGCAGCAGTCTCAGGCACTCCCTGCAACCAGAAACCTGAACAGCTACTTTTCTGGGCAGGCCCTCCATTCTGGGTCACCACAGTCTTCTTGGAATAAGCTTGCAGTCTGGTGAAGACCATGTTCAGGCCTGCAAACTCAGAAACAGTCAAGAGGAAAACCAATCTCCTGAGCAAGGATGGACAGAAGTTACTGTCCATACCACTTGACCCACCTCCTACACCCATGGCTGCAGCACCGTATAGGCAGCTCAGGCTGTGCTCACTCACTGAGCCTCCCTGTTCTCAGTGGGCAGCAACAGTGATGTAGTGATGACCTGTGTGCTCCCCAAAGCTATTTAAAGCTTATTATAAGGTGTGAATGTTAAGGACAGGTGTTTAAACTGTGCTGCTAATGTACCAGCTCCACCTCTGCTGACTCAGGAGCCTGCCCACAAGCTGCCAGCTCCCCAGCATAGCACTGTTGCTAGCTTCATAAAAAGCCTTCAAAAGAGTTTTTTTTGTTGGCTTTTTTACTCCAGATCCTTTGCCCAGTGCAGTCTTACCTGCTCTGAAGCTAGTCTCCATAGCAAATGGCTGCTATTTGTCTCTGATTATAGTAGATCATTTTATAAGTGATATGTGCTGAGTTATGATGTTAGACCATTTGCCTCTGGTGTTCATGATATTAGGTATTTTAAGGGACAGTGCAAATGGGATTAGCAAAAGACAAACACATATTCAGATGAGAAGTCTCTTGTTCTGTGCTCTTAGGCAGGCTAATATGAGCAAGGCTTAAGTGGTTAAGTGGTCCTTAAGTACATGAGAAATGGAAAAGAGGCAGATTTTTACTTTTTTTTTAAGTTTGATCTTTGATGTGCTTTTGAAGGTGACAATATTTTTTAGTTCAGACTTTTTGAATGTGGCCTCTTCAGAAATAAAGAGGTTTAGGCTTCACGTTCATGCGTTCTCATTCACATCTTGGTCCTTCTAGGTGCTCTGTGTGTGAAGCTCCTGCTATGGTAATCGCTGTTCACAGTCAAACAATCCAGATACCACCATGTCCTGAAGGCTGGAGTTCCCTTTGGATTGGTTACTCCTTTGTCATGGTAAGTGCACTGGGGCTTACTCTGAGCTGAGAAAAGCATTTCATTCAGGTATTTGATATACACTCCCTCTCTGGGAAAGCTAACCATGTCACTTTATGTCTCAGGAGGGCATTAGGTCTCTGCGCTTTCTTGAGAACAATTCAGACTAAGCATTAAATGAGAATAACACAACAACAGTTTGTTGTTCATTTTCTGGGGAATGTACGCAGCATATTCTGTTGTTTACACCTCCAACACAGAATTCAAGTGTGGAATAAAAGAGGAAATAAACCTAATTTTCGATGGTCCTTCTGCATCTATGTTGCGACAGCCTCCTCAGGCAGTAGCATATCAGTGCCTGCCTTCTTCCCATTTCTTTTGATAGATGGAACTTTATTTTTCAAATAGCATTTTTGATTGTTTATCCAGTTTCTTAGCTTTCTTCATGCTACAAAAATCATAGGCCCATGGAATAGTCTGAGGAGACAGCCTATAGTCCACCATAGTGGTTAGTATGCCCTTCCATTCTACTAGTACAGATATAGCTTGGGTTTTGCTGTCAGTCCTCAGAGATTTCTGTGCATGTATCTGTCCTGAGGTTCATGTTGGTGATGTGCTGTGCTGCCATTGAACTAGTCAGCCCACTGCCACCTTAGAAACTCTTCAGCTCCACCGTCTTGCTCCTCCTTGAGCAGAGGAAATAAACAACAGACACAACAGGATGAGGAGAGGATGAAGAGAGACATACAAAGAAGTATTTTTGCAAGAGAGATAACAGAAATTGTAGCAGGAATGCTGAAAAGTTCCTTCCTCAGTGATGGTTTTTGCATTTTTCTAGCATACCAGTGCTGGTGCTGAGGGCTCTGGCCAGGCCCTGGCGTCTCCCGGTTCCTGCCTGGAGGAGTTCCGCAGCGCTCCCTTCATTGAATGCCATGGCCGGGGCACCTGCAATTATTATGCAAATGCTTACAGCTTCTGGCTTGCCACTATAGAGAGGAATGAGATGTTCAAGTAAGTTCATGATTTATTTATTGGTATTTGAGACTGTCAAGCCTTGTCTCTGAATAACAGAAGTATTGTTTGAGTGTAATAATATGGTTGAAGTATTGGCTGTGTCCCAGTGTGGTTAGTAAGTATAGTTAATGATTTTAATAACAAAAAGGAAAAATTATCATAGCTCTGGGAGGAATTAATGAGTGTATCTTCCATTAGTGTTTATAGTTTGTCATTTGCACTTGGTATTTTACTCTTTGGCATAATCTAAAAGTGTTTTAATTTCTGCTATGTTTGATTATATTCACTGAGTCGTAGCTGGGATAAGCTGACATGCTGATTGAAATTAAGTTAGAACATAACATTTCTCCCAGTGGATGTTAACATGTAATAGAACCACTTGAAATTAGTGCAGGTGTTGTACACGGAGAGGGAGGAAACTAAGTAAGCTGAACTGTTATTTGCTGCTCTGCAATGATGGAGGAAGTATGTCTGGATAAAATACAGCTGAAAGTAGAGGTCTTAGGCATTTCTTCAGTCCTTCTAAGGTTCTAATTTCAGAATTCAGTGATAGTAGTATTTGTTCTGGGCTTGTGCACATAACTGTGTTTTTCAACACAATCTCATTTCTTTCTTCCAAATTTTATTAGCATGTTAGTGTATAGACTAGTTCCCAGGTCTACAAAGCTTACCTGATTAGCAGACGTTCCTCTGGAGTGCAGGCAAACGTCCTCTCCCACAGTATTCCAGGCTGCCACCCTGGGTACCCTTCTTCTGTTCATGTCTTTTGCTCATAGATGTGACTGCTTCTTTGCCTGTCTCAGTCAAATTGAAGAGGATGTTGAGCCAGTTCTGAATGTCTATGAGATAATTGCCAAATAAATAGGTGGAAGGGTTGAGCACTGTGTCTGATGTTAACTGGGGCTGTGATTGTCTTTATCAGACAGTAAATCTACTAAAAGAGCCCACATGCTTATTCTGGGGAGAGCACTGGTTTCCTCGGAAGCAGGAAAGCAGGTCAGAAAAATTTAGAGGAGTCAGCACCAGAATTATTTGTATTCATTGAGTCCTACACAGATCCAAGGTTTTCAGTTTCCTTGTTTAATTTTTTTTTTTTTACTGCCTAAATTTCAGCATGTTTTCAAACTTGTGATTAAGTAGGTAGTGTTTTCTGCTTATGAAAGCCTTCAGCCTACTGAATTCTGAGGTAACTGCATGTGACCTCTGTTTTTAAGTCATCTTCTGTCAGTTTGTGACCTACATTTGAAAGTGAATATGCATCAAAAAAATCAGGGATAACTTCTGCATTCAGCTTAGAAAGGCATTTGACTGCATGCAAAGTTTGCCTTGTCAGTTGAATCCCGACCATTTGTAGTAGCAGTTGTTAATGAGTCTTTTCATTTCTTTATTTGTAATAGGAAACCGACTCCGTCGACTTTGAAAGCAGGGGATCTGCGCTCAAACGTTAGCCGTTGTCAAGTCTGTATGAGAAATACATAATGACTTTTGAATTTCAACTTATTTCACACAATATGGTGCTATTTGTTTAACAGCAATGAAGCCTAGACATATATCATATGTACCTCATTGTTGTCCAATATGAAAACAGTAAAGTGCCTTTTAGGAACTTGCGTAACTAACACACACTGCTTTACTGGCCCTGTCCTTGCTGAAGAAGAAAAGAGACAACAAAGATAAGCTTCAAATGTTGACATGCCAAATGGCACTTTTGATCAAAAAATATATATTTTTTATATAAATGCAATGCACTGATAGAATTAAAAGTCAGCATTCGTCCAGAAAAATGCAAAGGTGCTAGGAGGTATGCAGTTCTGCCTTATACTGTTGGACTCCCCTTTCTCATTCTTGTATTATATATTTAGATTCATTTTTCTTCCCCAGATGAGTTTGTTGTTATCATTATTTAGGTGTCTCAAAATCCCAGACTCTCGTGTATGTACTTATTGTTCTTTATTGTACAAAGCAATACTAATGTAAAAAAAAAAAAGAAAAAAAAAAAAAAGGAGTTTTGGGATTACAGACTGTGGTTAAGCAACAAATAACCATCTTTTCAAAGCATAGATTGCCATCCTGCAAACCTTTGCTTCTGTTGTAGTCCTTAGTGCTATTTAATGGGACTACACCTGGAAGAGACTTCCAAATCGGTCTCCCAATAGGCAAGTAAGTGTTTCTGCTATGTTGGTACTATGCAGCTTCTTCATGCAGTAGAACAAACTTTCCTGTGGAATAAACAATGATCCAGCAATGGTCAAGAAAAAAATATATAAATGTGTTAGTAATTTATATAGATGTCAACCATTAGGCTTTTCAGTTTATCGTAACAGAAAGAAGCTTACAGAAGTTTTCTTCTTTGCAGTGTTATAAATTCGGTGTTAAATACCAAAATATGATGTGAAATGTTCATTTTATATAGGTCATTTCAATTCCAAATTTGCAGAGACTGAACCCAGGTTAATAGCTATTTGTGTTTATTATAGTCAATCCTGCTTTGAGCTTATAGTCTTTATTCTGTATTTAATATTTTTCAGGGTTTTAAACACTACTCACACACTGAATGACTTGATTTTGAGAAGTATAAGGCCTTAATTTTGTTAATATTGTGCCAAAAAAAACTCTTTACAGTGGCCTCATTAATATTTCTAAAGAATTTCTATGCAATTATACCAAGGTTTGAGCACATCTGCATCCAAAAGTGTTTTACAGTCTATAATCATGCAAATACCAAAAGTTTTTTACAAATGCCAAGGCCTTTGTGTAATTTCTGAAATGTGTATTATTTCTTAAAAATTCAAGTTTGTAATAAAAATATTTGTGTAAAAAAAAAAAAAAAAAAAAAAGGAAAGAAAAACTTTTTACTAATTTGTTATTAGCATTCATTTACAGCAGTGAATTAATTTTGAATAAGCCACCAATAAATGCACAAGCTTGATGCAATCACAGATTATTTTTGTTTTGCACATCTTGCAGATGTACAAAGCAGCTTCAAAACGGGCAGGTAGGATGCTGTACTGACACACCTCAGTTGTTACTTGTGAGAGGTGGTACTGACAGACAAAGCACGGGTCCTCCGTCTGTTACTGAGTGTGTTTGGTGTTCACGGGTTACAGGAATGTTCAACCTTCATTGCAAGCTCATGGGGAGCAATCCAGTTATACGGTTGCTTTTTTTTTCTTTTAATTCTTCCCTTCAATTTTTCAAGAATAAATCAGAAGTAAATTACACAGGGTCAAAATCCAAGTGTGTGGTAAAATTTTGCTTGTAGGCAGTGAAGGTGAATCTTTGCTGTGATTGCCTGAAGAGGAAGTGAGCTATCTTTTTTCCATGGCAAAAGCACATGATTTATTAATGCTGAGTATTGTTCTCCTGGATTTGTGAGCAGGCTGCTGCTGTTCTGAGCTCACTTCCACTGTGATTCCTTGAGAATGTCAGCTGGCCAAGTGACTGAGTGCCCCAGAAAAGAACTTGGCCATTCCCTTTAGTGCTGGTTCTTACTCTCGTGAAGATTCTGACAGATGATCATTCCATTTATAAATGAGCAGTCCTCACAAGAGCCCTTTACAAGCCTGTAAAATGCAGGCTGTTTTTGTCTAATCAGCCCGGAGCAGAGATTTCCAAAGGCTGCATGTTTCTCAGAGGAAGAAGGGAACACGGTGTGATTCCTCTTGTCTGGGAAGAATCTAGTAGACATACGGACCTTCTCTAACTCAGAGGATCCAACCTGCCTCTCAAACTTTTTAATTGCACTCTTCAGCTTATCTCCATGTCAGCCAGGGATTTGATTTGCTTGGTTCAAATCGTCTCAGTTGGTTTTATGAAGTCCTGCATGCAAGTTTAAATCAAGATAATAATGCCTTTTGCTCATACAGGGGCTGCTCACTGCAGGTGGCTGTTTACTAACCTCTGTTTTCTTGAGGAGGAGTATTTTGAAAGCAAGGTCCTTTGGGGGAAAAAACAAACAAACAACCTATTTGAACTATAGTTTTATGTCTTACTGCTCCAGTAATAAGAATTTATTCCAAAACCTACAGCTCATAAAATAATCTAACCCTTTATCATGCTAGTATTGTTTCTAAAGTCAATGATTTCACTTGTCAGTGTTACCGAATGCAAGTCAGATCTCCTGAAGGTGTCATGCAAGCTGAGTTTGGCACCCTGAGCGTGGAGAGCTCATGTACTACAGCAGTGCAGGTGTGAAACCCTTTCTTATTTTCAGAAGTCTCTAAGCATACCACAGTCGGCCATTTGGGGCCACCGTTGTCACTTCAGCGCAGTTGTGGACGTTGTGTGAACAGGCAACTGCAAGCACATCCTCTCTAAAACCATGTTGTGACGAAGCTTTCCTAAAGCAGTGCGGCTTGTTTAGTGGGCCTGACTGTTTTTGAATGCAGTACTTGAAGAGTAACTTTCATGACCCGAATAAATACATTTCTAAAACAGCAGGTGGTGCCCTTGCTCTTTTTATGGTAAGATGGATACTAACCACTTCAAACTAACAAACGCTGTGTTCTCTAATCCACTAACAGGTACACTGGGATGGCAGGGGTCTGTGTTCCTGAGTCTCTGTCTCTGTGCAGACGTGTTTGAATCAGCAGCAGTTTTCTTTTTCAAATAGGAACAGAGCAGTGTTCAGTAAAAACTGACCAACAACCACTCCCCGAACAGATTCTGTACATAGACAAAATAATCATACAGTGTAATGAAGTAATCCAATGTATGATCTCTTAGCCTGTGAGTTTTTTTCTGGCGGATGTACATTCGATGTAAAGATATGTATATTTCATTTTCTTAGTGCTGATGTCTTTGACAAAATACATTGTATTGTATTTTGTTGCCTTTTTTTCCCCCCCGTGAATCAGGTCTTCTGAAAACAGTATCCTTTTGTTAGTCTTCCCAAAATTGTATTGAAGCTCTATCTTTTTATGCCTGAAATCATAAACCTCTGACTTTTTAAGGCTTTCTTTTCCGCCTTTCATGTTTTGGGAGTAATCTACACTAAGTATACAAGGACAAAGTACAAACATCTGTAATGCACAAGGCACTTGGGTCCCAGAAGATCCAGTAAGCAGAAAACAGGGCATGTGGCACAAAGAAACACTCCTGATAATTTGAAATCACAGGCGTCTTGGTACCTCCCCATAAAGAAGCTGTGGTGCCCCATCCCTAGAGGCACTCAAGGCCAGGTTGGATGGGGCCCTGGGCAGCCTGAGCTGGTGGGGGGCAGCCCTGCCCACAGCACAGGGTTGGGGTTGGGTGGGCTGTGAGGTCCCTTCCAATCCAAACCATTCAGTGATGCTACAAACCTATGATTCTATGCTCTCCACTATTTGGTCTACTAATGGGGATTGTCAGATCATGTCTGCACTGTGGCACTCAGGTGGAATTTAGCAGCTTTTTTGTTGACGCTGCAGTGGAGTTACCTCTGTCTTTGTTGTTCACATAGCAGCAATGGCACTCTGCCAGTGCATTTCTACTTATTCATATAGAAATAATCTTTCCTATGAAGTTCACATTCTGAATAAGATAACACAGTGAGAAAATGAGACCAGTACGGATGCTTAAATGCATGCATCATCCTCAGGCTAATGCTGAGACCAGTGGGGGACTAGGATATAATTAATCATTATTAAGAAAAGAAGTATCATGTGGCCACATGGATGCATTTGGCCTCTCTGTTTTCAAATTGAAGTAGGAGTGTGGAGAAGAGGAAATTATTCCATTCATCTATTATTGTATAGTTTATTTAATACAAACTCAATATTACTTGTAAATTTGTAATACTGGGAGGATCAGTACAGTCTGATCCTATTCAAAGGTTATTACGGAATCATGGAATTGTAAAGATTGGAAGGGACCTCTTAGAACCATCAAGTCCAACACCCTACTGCTAACAGCTGAGCAAGAAACACATGCTCCTTATGAAAGATGTACTAGCAATCAAAAAAAGTCAAATAAAAAGTATATGTCTTAAAATAATCATGGGTAACAGAAGAAATTTCCTCCAAAAAATGCAAGGAAAGAGTTTGTGGTTTGGTTATTTATTTTGGCCCAACAATGTGCTTGCTGTGTTGCTTAAAGCTTTAGTACCTATGGGGTAGTGAATCAGTAATAGTGCTTATGAGCCCGCTAATACTTTCTATGGTAAAGGCACTTCATCCAGCTGGGATTTCCAATGCCACCTCATCTTCACCTCCCACCATAAAAGGTTAATGCTTTGTGCTGAATATTCTTTCTTACATGCAATGTTGATTTCTATATATATATATATATTCCTTCTCATTGTCTTCAACCCAAAGAGAACAGAGCACAACATCTTTGTAAACAAATGAAAGATTTACAAATGCCTCAATATTTTAGTTTCGCATGTGCTAGAAAGCTGCCTTTATTTTCTCCGAGCTCTATGCAGTCAGCTGTATTTATTATAATTGGTGTGCAGAGGACAGAAGATTTGACAGAGTGAAAGTTATAGATGGAACATGATCATCTGATGCTCTGTCAACTTCTGTCTCGTCTAAGAAAACATGTTGTGTTTCATGCAGAATTGTGGCAGGCTTTATTTGTCATCTCAGCTGCATGAAGTATGATTTACACTCTAGTAAATAAGCATGTACAATGGCCCGGGCAGGGGAGAAAGCCCTTGTAGAGCATTTTAAAGAGCACTGATCAAACCTTTTTCTTATTCTTAGTGCACTGTTTTTATACTGGTATAATTCACTGTATTCCTTCTCTAGAAAATCCCTCCCAGGCTTTCACCATGGTGGTTATTTTTCACTGCCAGATCTTGGGGGAAGCTCAAAGTGGAGAGTGCTGGCACACATACAGTGCCAAAGCTTTTCTGATCTTTGTGAACATCATGGTGGGCAGTGGAAGATCTGTCTTCTTATTTCCTCTAAATAATTATAGCAGCATGTTTTCCAGACTAATTTTGGAAATGAACCTATTTGCAAGACGTGATCAAAGCGGCAATCAGATCACGGGGACTTGGAACGCAACCATATGAATCACATGTCAAGAATTGTTTCTGTGTACTCCCTTTAAAAATGTTTCTGGGAATTCCCACACTATCTGTGGTGCCTGGGCACTGGCTCTCCCAGGCAAGTCACAATGAGTAAAGCTTTATATTTGTGTAGAGATCTACTGCCTATTACCATAGAATGAAAAATGCAGCGTCTGCATAACTTTGGCACTGAGAACACAGACAGATAAGAAGGTGCGTACCTGGTGGAAGTGAATGACAGTTCTTGGTAGTACAACAGGCTGGGAATGAAAGGTTGGCTCCTCTCATTTCCAAACAGATGAACTTTTTCCCCATCCCTGGAGGTGCACCAGGCCAGGTAGGATGGTGTCCTGGGCAGCTGAGCTGGTGGGGGGCAGCCTACAGGTGGGCTTTGGTGTACCTTCCGACCCAAACTCTTCTGTGATTGTGTGATTTTTCACACCCTTTCTGGCCACTCTTGATGAGCACTTAGGGGCTGTCAGCTGTCACTGATCACAAGTGCTTGTAACACTGTCCCAGCCTTTCAGCGTTGTCCCTGCTCGAAGAGAAGCAGTTAGCCCTGAGGCAATGAGTGATGCACCCTGTCTTATTCTCAGTCTCCCTTTGCCAATAATAGACACATAAAAAGGAAGAGGACTGCTGGCATTCCAATAAAAAGAAGCTGCAGCTCTCCTCCTCTGCTCTGAGATAAACATTTCTTCAGGGAAAGATGGTGAACTCTCTCATTTGGGAGGGAAGAAAGCTGCAATGGCAATGTGAGAAAATGCTCTGTCTGGATGATGTATTTGTATTACAACTGCAGTTGCTTGGCATAAGAAAAGCAGTATCTGTAACACTATTGTCACCTACAGTTGTAGGGTAAAGATGGGGATTTCTTAGCAGGATCAAATAGGCTGAGTAGACTGTAAACACAACCATATGCATCTGAAATACAAGTTGTGTGCTGATGCCAGTGATGACCATGATGGCTAGTGGTGCAAACCGGATGTACAGCATTTCCTACAGGATGACACCATGATCTGAGGACCAGAGATACAAAGAATCACTGAAGTTCTGCCCAGATGAGGTGCCCTGGAACTCCTGCAAGCTTTCAACTACAGCCACCCATCTTTTCAGAAAACTGAAAAATGGTCAAAGCCCGCGATTCTGGAATGGCATTTGCATTAGCATCTGGGAGCTGTGGACAAGTGCTTGATTTGCTAATAGAAAGAATCAGAGTTCTTCTAAGTAACTTCAGTACCAACACTGTTTTTTCCTGGTCTATTGTGGTCAGAGAAATCTAGCCAAAACACGTAAATTAGTAACTGCTAATAAGCAGATTTCTTTTCAGGAACACACAGTACAGTGGACATTTTTAACGTCTTTTCTTCCCAGCAAATTGCAGTGGATCACAGAGAGAGGGGGAGAGGTTTTGTAGTTGTTTGTTTGCTTTTGCGAGGCACAGAACATGACCCCTCAGGAATGTGTAGGAGAGGAAATGAAAAGCAGACGTGGGAAGCTGAAAAAGCAGCACTTCTCCTCTATCATTAAGTGTATAATAAGGTAGATTACATCAGTTGTTGGCCTAGTCTCCCTGGTGAACAGGTGTCATAGCTACAGTACTGTCTAATCAAATATTAACTCCTCATGTGGCAGCAAGTGCTAAGCAAAGGCACGTGTAAGATCATCTGCCTCCGTTTCCATGCAGCCCACTCTTCCGTGGGATACTAGGCTTCCATAAAGGGCATTCTTGTCATGTTTATGGAGTGAATTGAATTTAGTGTGGTTGTATAGACTCGTGACAACCAATTTTTTTCCGCTTCCTGTAGGAAAGTGCATTGGATACAAACATATGAACAGCCACAAGTTCAGACAGATCATTCTAAAGGAAACCCATAGGACTTTGGAAGCAAATATCTCCAGTCATTATTTAGGATAGACTGATACACAAGCTTTTTGATGCATTGTTTGCAACAGCAAGTAAATACCATTACTCATTTTATAAGCAGGAAAGGAAAAAAGAAAAAAAAAGAATAACTTGTAATAAGAAAGGAAAAAAGTCAGTTTTGTAACTCCTGAGCCAGGTCTGCCCCTGCTGGATCATGCTCTGCTCCAAACTGTCTGACACTGCTGAGTAGTGGAGAAAAAAAAAATAATGGAGTTTTTGCATGTTGCTTTGCACATGATAGACTTCTTTATACAACTTACTTAGAATACAAAGAGCTGCAGCTGTTGCACCTGGATCAAAAGCCTCCAAAGCAAACCAGTGATAGGTGAAATGAAGCAAAAAAAAAAAAAAAAAAAATATATATATATATATATATATAAAACGAAGAAAGACAGCATATTATTCTGTTTTTCTTTGGGCTCCAAGAAGAGCCAGTATTGAAGAATAAGCAATAGCTGGGAGAGGATGCTGTAGGTGAGCATCCTGAGGTAAGGACTGCTACCAGTGCCCTTCTTGATCCACACTAGCACTTCCTGTTCTGCAATAAGAGGTGTGGAACTCCTACACACAGTTTGAAGGAAGGGACTAAGAAATATTCTTTTTTAATAGAGAAGGGACTTCACACATTGGGTATAAAGTGACCATAAATAAATTATTCAGGAGGCTCCATTAAGACTATCAATGGAGGGAGATTGGAGTTGTTTGTTTGTTTGTTTGGGTTCTGTTTGTTTGGTTTTTTTTGTTTCACTAAAAATGTAGGTGCAAAAGTATGTTAAGATTTGGTAAAGTTACCCAGTCCTCTGATGGGAGTGCCTGGGCTGAAGAACTGAGGCATGTTCCAAGCTGTGTAATCACTTCCTGAAAAGAAAAGCACATCTGTTGTCCATATTTGTAGTTTCCTATGATCAGATTTTTTGTTGCTGTTGTTATTGTAGTGGGACCCTTATTATGGGTAACATATACACGTGTTATCAACAACTATTTTACATCTAAGAACTATTATCCTCTCCTCTGTACTACTCATCCAAAACATTAAAAATTCAGCTGACAGAAGAAAGAACCTGATGTGTAAGAGTTCAGAAGTCCTGTTCTGTGGTTTTTAATTCCCCCAAAGGAAGGTGGGAGCTGTGCCAAGAGCTGGAGAGATCTAGGTATGGATTTTAGCTCTGATTCAGCTTCACCTTGGATGGAGACCCAGGTGCAGGCTGTTGCCTCTCCCTCTCACTTCTTTCTGGGAAGATGCCCAGAGGCACAGGAAAGGGCTTTGGCAGGTCTGTGAGTGGGGTCCTCACAGGGTGGTTGCATGGCAGGGTGAATTTGCTCTGGGAGCGGGGCCTGGCCAAGGTGTGCAGCCTACAGATGCAACAGCCACCTGCCCAGCAATGCACATCTAGCCAGCCTCATCCCACCCTTCTTCAGGTTGGTGGGAGCACAGCTGGCAAGGCACGAGAGGAAAAATCCCTGCTGAGGTGTTTAAAAAGATATATCCATAGGAAGCTCTGCTAGGGCACCTGTTGGTGGTAAAGCCATGAGAACAACTGAGTCTTTTTCCTTCATCCTCTACTGCATCAGCTGCAGCATCCCATATGGGGACAGAGCCAGGGAAGGAGGCAAGGCTCCTTGAACTCAGCCTTCAAGAAACATGACCAGTAAGAACTTGCCATTGTTTTTTATTAACACAAAATATTGAAGTGAGCTCTTGCCATTCTAAGTATTGTGGGGCCAAAAGAAAAAAAAAGCATTCATCTGCCTCTTCTGGCAATTTTCATAGCTCCTGAGACTAATCTTGCAGCTGACAGCCTTCTTACGTTCAGTATTGGAGGTGCGGGCTTCAGGTTCACACTGCAAAGAGCATCCTACATATTTTAATCTCTTCCTAGAATCACTGCCCTTCTGAAAGCTGAACAGCACTGCGCTGAAAAGCACAGAGAGGACAGCACTGTGTCTCCAGGATTAGTATTCTCCAGTGGATGTGCTGACAGAAATGTAGAGCCCTTAGCAAAGGGCACCAAGAGCAGGCTCTGCTGTGATCTCTGTGAACCTGTGGTCCTTCCTTGCATTTCAAACTCAGCATCTGCTGTGAGTTGATCCAGATTTTAATGTTCTAACCCAGCAATATTGTTGGTGGGTCCTGGGGGGCTGCTTACAAAGAAAGAAACACAGAATAGGGCGGTTCTCTTGTTTTTGTGGGGGGAAGTGAGGACTCATTACCAGCAGAAATTCTGCAGCAGTGAACTTGCCCTGGTGGGACAGGTTTAAGCACTTAATCCTTTTGCTGCTCCTGTTATGACAATTCCTAGAATATGGCAGCACTAACAGGATGTTTTTTGTAGAGATTAAGAAGGATTATTCATTTTAGTGACTCATCTCCAGCCAGTCCATTGTTGAAACTGTGGCTGGTTGTACAAACAGTGTGTTGTCCTGATGAAAGGAAAGCAAGCAGGAGAGACCTGCTGCTTTCCTGCCACCATCTAGTCTGAGCTTTGCTCTCTGTTATCTACATAGCAGTTAAAAATCTCAGCAAACTCTCTTTAGTGTGTTCCACGTGTTGCCCCAAGCATCTGTCTCTTGCTGTTCTTCATGGGCTGCTCAGACACAAACCCACAATGCCAGGCGATGTCTGCTTTTCAGTTTTGTTTCAGTGCTTTAGAGTCAGCGTGCCAACACGTGCACACCTCTGCTGGTATTACTGGGAAGTCAGTGGGAGGGCCCAAGGATATTTTCTGCAACAGAAGAAATCCTCTCTTGACAAAGTGACAGGAGCAGTAGAGTATCAAGATACCTTGGTTTCCTACGACTAGATGGGAATTACAGTGCTGAGTGAGGCTTCCTGTTCCAATGTTCCTCTGCTATATATGCAGAAAGTTTGTCCCTCTCCTAAGGAAAAAGTATAAACTTCTGATTGAATTCATTTTCTGTTCTCTGAGTCTCCTTGGGTTAGGCTTAAATAGTGAGGGCAAACAACAAAAGCCTTTGCTTTAAAAGCGAACAGCCCAGCTTGCAGTGCCTCTGTTAATGCTTCCTGGCACAAGTGAACAGCTTCCTATTTTTTCCTTATCTCCAAGCTTTTCTCTATGAAAAGATTGCCACTTAAATGTTTCCTGGTTGGCAAAGTCACTGCCTTTCTAAGAACTGCTTCAAGACTTACAGTTATACAAGTCTTCTGGCTTGTTGCATACTGCTTCATGGCCATGAGCTGCAAGAAGGATTTTTTTTTTTTTTTTTTTTAAGTATAATAAATACATCAGAGATAACATTTTAGGAGATGTTCTCTAAGTAGCTAATTGCACCCAGCAACCAAAGTAATTTTCTCACAGTGTTCATTTCACTATCATGAAAAAAACCCTCTTGGATGAATAATTTTTCTATTAAGTATGAAGTATGAGTTCTCTTGACATCATTGACATGGTACAAGCTGCCATCTGTGTGTCCTAAAAAAGCACCTGGCTTATTTCCTTACCTGCTGCTCTGTCCTTTCTTGATGACCACATCGAGGCATATTGTACACACAAAAACATCACCAAATGCCAAATTTTTGACCTTACATAATGACATTTTGCAATACAATTGATCAGCCTTGTTTCACAGATGGAGAGAAGGCAAAGATTTTGATATTTAAAGGGAGCTTAGAAATAAGATGGAGACTGACTTTTTACACACTGAGCTGATAGAACAAGGGGGAATGGCTTCAAACTGTAAAAGAGGGGAAATTTAGGTCAGATGTTAGATGGAAATTCTTTACTTAGAGGGCAGTGAGATGCTGGCACAGCTGCTCAGAAAAGCTGTGGTGCCCCATCCCTGGAGGGGCTCAAGGCCAGGTTGGATGGGGCTGTGGGCAGCTGAGCTGGTGGTGAGCAGCCCTGCCCATGGCACAGAGTGGGGCTGGCTGGGCTTTAAGGTCCCTTCCAGCCGAAACCATTCTGTGATTCTATGAAGATTGCCACAGGCTAGGAGAAGAGTTAGAGTCCAGCTCCCTCACACATGCAGCGCCACAATCTGAGGCCAATTCCACAACACCCACTGTTGTCCTTGTGCCCACAATTACTGCCAGAGTTTTGCAGTTGTGTAAAATATTCCTTCCAAAACGCTGAGGCATGTTAAGAGATCATAGGATAGTTCTACATTTATATCATGATTCAGTGCTGGTAAAGAGCTTAATCTTACATGTGTTATTGGATACATTTCTATGCATAGGTCAGTAAGATTACATTAGGAATGCAGTGAAACTTGTCATTCAAATTAACTGCTAGTGGTAATTAATTCACAATGGACTGCATGCATTTCTGTGTCTCACGTTGGTGTACAGCCATAAGAAGGATGATTTTCTAACGAGTCAAACACTGGAACCTTCTTAGATGGGATTGTCATCCTCAGATGCTTTCAGATGAACTTGAAGAGGCCTTGGGTACTGCAACAGAATTACCGAGTCATGGTCTGAGCCAATGATTGAGCACCAGGTGAGAAGGCACAGCTAAATCAGGGGGCTCAGGTGCAAGCAGTGCACATGAGTGACTATAAGGGGTGGAGGTCCTCCCCTCCCCACCCTCATTTTAGGGTTAGCAGCTAAGGGAGCAGCGTTTTTCTGAAGAGAGGTTGTATTCTTCTAGAGCTGTCACTGGCTGTTGGAAGGGGTGAGCTAGTTTTTATTCTTTGTTGTCTTCTATAGTTCCATAGTGCCTGTATCCTAGGGGAAAATGCTATTATTGCCTTCTTTTGCCTCATGGGTACCAAAGAAAAAAGAAGGTGACGTTGCTAGTTACCAGCTGTCCTGTTTTCTTTCCTTGTGGCAGCTTCCTGAGGTTCCTGCTGCACTGTTTGCTCTCTTGGGTTAGAAAGGCCACAAGCTGTTTCTGCTCTCAGTGGAATTCCAAGGGGTGTGCATTATAATCGAGTGGCACGAAGACATTTCAATTGGTGCAGTTTCCAGCAAGCTCACAGGTCAGTTTAAGTATTTATCATGAATTTGTGAGTTTTTTCCTAATGTAAATTGAAGCAAGGTTCACAAAATGTAATGGGGAAAAAAATAAATAATAATAATAATAATAATAATAAAAACAGTTAGCTATGTTAGAACAAGCAGACTTTTTTCTAGAAAGGGATGCATTTTGCAGCAAATTGTTCGCAGGCTATGGCTGATGGCTTAATTTCCATTTCTTTCAGTGAACAATAGGATACATGGCCAGCTGGGATTTACTAGACACTTCCAAAACATCGTTATTTCCAGTTTGAAATGCTATCCACTGTGAAGTCAAATCCCTGCAGTGAGACTGCTGAGACTTTACACTCTGCCAGAGTAAAGGCGCTGCCCTGATCGCATGTAGTCCAACTGGAGCCATGTCTGGGAGAGGAAACTGAACAGAGACAGGGCGGGTTGGAAACTCTGTCCTGGTCACTGTGTTCACGGCTGCTATAAAAAGACTTGAGTCAATCGTGAATTTTGTCAGAACATTCTAATACAGATAGAAGGAGAAGGTCACTTTGAAAATAGCTCCTATTTATTTGTCTGTCGTTGCTCATAAGAAATTAAGTACATGCACCAGATGCTAGATTGGCTGTGCCCTTTGTTCATAACACAGGCAATTAAAACAAAAAGAAGAATACCCAAGTGGTATAGTTTTAATAATCTTGAAGATTAGCTACTAATCCCAAATCAGAATGAATTTTCCATCAGAGTGACTTGTAGATCTCTGTCACTATAAATCTTGCCTAGTGAAGTCCATTACCCTAAGGAATGTTCATGGACTACAGAAAAAAGCCAGGATCATTGATTAGAAAAAATAAAGGTAAAACATTGTCTGGAAGGTGCTGTGTTGGTGACTTGTAGGTGCACACAAAACTCAGCCCTGCTTCTATTCTTATATACAAGGTGAATAGCTTTGAGAAGTTAAGCACCCATCCACCATCATTTCTATTTACTTTACTTCTATTGAAGTCATGGAATACTTAGAGTTGGAAGGGACCTTTAAAGGCTGGCTAGTCCAACTCTCCTACACTGATCAGGGATGTCCATGAGTAGACCAAGTTGCCCAGGGCCTGATTCAGCCTGGCCTCAACGGTGCATCAACCACATGTCTGGGCAACTTGTTCCAGTGCCTTACTGCCTTTACTGTAAAAGTACTTTTCCTTATATCCAACCTCAGTCTACCCTCTCTAAGTTTGAAATAATTTCCCCTTGTTCTGTCTCCACAGACCCTGCAAAAGAGCCTGTCCCTTTTTTTTTTTTTTTTTTTTTTTCCCCTGTAAGCTTCCCTTTACACACATAAAGGCCACTATTTGGTTATTTGGAGCCTTCCCTTCTCTAGGCTGAATAGCCCCAGCTCTCCTCATAGGATGGGTGATCCTCCATCCCTTGGATCATTTTTGTGGTCCTCTGGATGCTCTCTGGCAAGAAGCAGTGTTCCAAGTGAGGTCTCACTAGTGCAGAGTAGAGGGGCAGGGTCACCTCCCTCAATCCGCAGGCCACACTTCTTTTGATGCAGGACAGGATGCAGTTGGCTTTCTGGCTTGAGGCTCTTGTCCCAGCTTCCCACCGACCAGTACTGCCAAGTTCTTTTTGGCAGGGCTGTACTCAATGCTTTCTTCCCTCAGCTTGTATTAGTAATGGGGGTTGCCTTGATCCAGGTGCAAGTCCTTGCACTTGGATTTGTTGCACCTTTTGATGTTCTTGTGGGCTCCCTGCTCATCTGTCATGTCCTTCTGGATGGCATCCTGTCGCTCAGGCGTTTTGACTGCCCTTCACAGCTCAGCATCATCTGCAAACTTAGTGAGGGTGCACTCCACCCCACTGTCAATATCACTGACGAAGATGTTAAATAGTATCAGTCCTAGTACTGACCCTTTGGGACACCACTTTGTCACCTATCTCCATCCATACCTGGTGCTATTGACCACCACTCTCTGTGTTTGATCCTGAAGCCAGTTCTTCATCTATTGAACGGTCCAGCCATCCCATCCATATCTTCCCAATTTGGAAAGGAGGATATTGCAGAGGACTGTGTCATAGACTTCACTGAAGTCCAGACAGATGACATCAGTGGCTCTTCCCGTGTCCACGCATCTCATCAGGACCCATAGACTTGTAGATGTTTAGGTTCCTCAGGTGGTCATGAACCTGACCTTTGCTTACAGGGGGAAGGGCATTGCTTCCCCAGTCCCCTCCTTCCCCAGTCCTCCAAACCAAACATATGAGGGCTGTGTGACAAGCAGTTATCATCAACAGGCTCCCCTTGTTCAGGTGGCCTGTAGTAGGCACAGTCACAAGGCTCTCTGATGCCTCGGTTTCTAACAGTCACCCATAAGTTTTCTACTAAGTTAATAATACCAAGTCTTACTGCCACATTGCTGCAAATTACAGCTATCACAAATATTTCTAAATGGTTGTTAGGCAAGCTGAGTGAAAAGATTTGGGCTTTTGCTGGAGTACCTGAAATTGGGTTAAAATTATTCTATCTCTGGGACCCTGTAGAGAAACAAATGTTTGAGGGGAGTCATTTCCTTAAGAAAATGAAAAAAAATCCCCTGCTCACAGCAAACCTTTGCTGATTTTGTTGTATGAACAATGCCAGTGTAGCTTGAAACATGAAAAAGAAAATCCTAATTGCTGCTGGTGATTCATAGGTATCTGAGGCCACAGGCCTCAGGCAGAGGTACTGGTGCAGACCAAATTCAAAATTGTGAACCAGAGGTCTTTTGTTTAGAAATTAATTATCATAGAATCATTGAAAGATTTGAGTTGGAATTCTAGTCCAGCTCTCCTGCAACGAACAGTAACACCTACAGCTAGACCAGGGTGCTCAGAACCCTGTTCAGTCTGACCTGGAATGTCTCCAAATGTACATGTTTTGTGATCCCACAATTCTGACGAACAATACTAGGCAGTGGAGCGTGAAGAATATTCCTCCTGTTGAGATGTTATTTCCATCCAGTTTTGTGCTTGTAATAAATCCTTGCACAGTAAGCCAGACCTGTGCATCTTGACGACTGGCATAAATTGCTGTACATTTTGTTGACTCAAAATTGCTTAGATATAGCAGAGACCATTGCTCTTTTTTGTTGACTTTTAATTGTGAATGGCAACTTGATCAACACAGTATGGATAACTGTATTTCAATGCTCCCTCTCAAAAGAGCCCAGCTAAGAGTTGTGTTTTTTTTCTCAGTCACCACAGTTCACCATCAGTATTTTTTGTGGACTTGAGCATGATTTAAGTAGTACATTTTGTTTCTAATGTGTTGTTCTTTCTTTAAAGCTCTTGGTCATTCACTGTGACTGGTGACATTTCTGTGATTCCTGCAACTTCCTCTATCTCCTTCCTTTTGAACGTTATCACCAATCATCACTGACATTCTTTGCTCCTGCCAAGATTTTAAACATCTACTCTGAGACTTTCTTTATTACTCTGCACCTTTTTAAAAAATCCATTGCACTGATTGCTGCTATTAAACCAGTTTCTTATTCAGCATCTATTTCTTAGATGCTGAATAAGAAACTGTGCTTTTTTAAAACATCTTCACAGAATCACAAATCACAGAATGGCCAGGGTTGGAAGGGACCTCAAGGATTATGAATCTCCAATCCCTTTGCCATATGCAGGACAACCAACCTCCACATGTAATACTAGACCAGGCTACTCTTCTCACTTTAAAAATACCTACCAGTCTACTGAGTTGCCAATTAGTCTAAGCATTAAAAAATGGGTCTTCAAAGCTTGATAAAATGTAGTATTTGTCAGTACCAGTACTTAAGTCACTAAATTTGACCAGAGCATGATTACAAATGTACAGGAAAACCTAAATCAGCAGCTATTTTTTTTGTTGTTGTTCATCAAGATGAGCTCTAACATGGCAACTCTCTTGTCATCACCATCTCTAATTGTTTTAAGGACTCTGTAGTTACCGTACCCAACTCTCCACACAGATGTTGCTGATACCAGTTCTCAAAGCTTTTTGGTCTCCCATGAGAAATGTCTGATGTTGCCACGTAAAATGTGAAGCCCTTCCTCTGAGCACCCCTAAATTAGGTCCTACAGCACAGGTAATGCATGGATACTGCCTTCAGAGATCATTTCCAACCCCAACATAATAATTGTACCTACAATTTCCTCAGATGCGCTGTCAACACTTATTTTAATATTGTCTGTGCTTACTGCTTCTAATTTTTCCCAACACTTATTATCTTTTAACTGCTTCTCACTGAGCACACTGAGAACAGAATATGGAAGGCAGCATGTTTCCATGGCCCCTGAACATTGACAGAATTGCTGTTATTTGTGGAACTGAGTTTCAGGTTCTGAAGCAGTATCTGATACTTTTGTAATCAGTAAGTGGGATCCTGTAGATGTGGCTGTAGACCACAGCTCTGTTGCCACAGCCTTTTTGAGCTCCTAATTCCCGAGATACTTTTCCTTGATAGCTCGGGGAGCTCTGGTTTCTGGACACATGTAGAGCCGAAACTGTGGAAGAGGGTAATTGAAGAGACAGGAATGGAAAGTATAGCACTGTGAAAAATAAAAAATTCTGTGAAGCCCCTCCAAGTTTGATCTCACCCTTCTGGTTTATCCTTGATTTGATCAGCGCTCTTGCACTATGTTGTCATTCCTTCCCCAGCACGATTTTCTGGCCGGTCTTTATCTTTTCCTTACAGGATGGGTGTCCAGGTTGCAAAACCCATGCCTCCTTTCCTCATTAGCTTTGTAGGAAAGAAAAACACATTGCAAGACAGTGAACTATCATTCTTGTATGGGGGCTGCATGCTTTGATGGCCCTTGACGTCTCTGCACCCATCCCAGCCTCAACCTTCCCACCAGGGTGCATGGCACTGTCCATTTCTGCTCCACTTCCCACTAGCTGCTTCAACCCACAGTTGGAGAAACTGCCTTCTCAGCACTCTTAAATGCTTTAATAAGACAAGCCTAGCATGTGTAGTTAAGCATTGATTTTTATTAACCTGCTGCTAGAGGTTCAGAATAGAAGACTCCAGACTCCTCTGAGAAATAGGGAGGCAGGGGAAAGGTGTGCTCTCTCCATTACTGACTATGTTCCAGACACTGACACATCACTGGGCGTCAACCACAGCAACTATAGGAACTGCTGTAATTTGAGGCCATTTTTCAAGGATTTTCCACTGGCTCCAGATTCTCCAGACTTATGAGCTCTACAGTTGTTCCCCATTCCACCTTGGAAACTTCTGTACTGGCTTATGAAAACAGCCACCTATTTTGGCCCTGACCTATCCTTCCTGGGAAGAATCAACCCTCTGAGGCTTGTGCAAGTTCACTAAACACTGCTAGATTACAGGGGAATATGCAGGAGGGATGCCAAATGGACTCCTTCCAGTTTCTTGTACGTATATAGAATCATAGAATCATTAAGTTTGGAAAAGACCACTAAGGTCATTTAGTCCAGCTGCCATGGTGTGCATGGTACACTGTATGGATGTCTATGGATATTTGTATGTATCTTTAGCTGATCTAGTTGCAGGCTGCATCTGTGATTTAGGGAGATAAGGCAGCTCCCATTTAGGAAGCTGAGCTCTGCCCTGCTGAGAGAAAACATCATGGAGTGGACTGAGGTTAATGGAAAAGAAGGTCTCACACAGGCACCATCCAGATGTGTGCAGCCAGAGACTTCAAGTTTTCTGAGCTTTTAGTCAAGATTGCACAGATTCCTCTGATTATTTAGCAAGGGCATGGTAGGTGAGAAAAGCATGAAGAGGTAGCAGTACCTTTACACTTAGATCTGTTTCCCAAAGATTTCAAACTGTTGAAGTGATTTGAAGGGAAGCTCCTACCATCCCTTTGGGTCTACTTTCTTACATATCCTAAATGTGCGGGTTCATCAGGAAAAGGAATATTGGCAAAGTTATAAATAACTTAGAGCAGCTGATTAAACAAGAGACAGAGAATAGATGAACTCAAAGACCATTAAGCTCTGCTAGCATTCATCTTCCCACTGACAAAGAGGTAATCTGCACAGCTGAGCTGTCTGCCTGGGATTAGAAATGTACTAAGGAAGCGTGTCTCTAACAGACACATCTACACCAAAAGGTAAAATTTGAAGTTATCCTACCTATTTCTTGGAATTGCACACTAACTCAAAAACAACTATGTAATGTTACTCTTTCAGCCTCGGTGAAAATCTAATGGCTGTTAAATGTAGTAATGTGGTATCTTTACTCCTAAAACTCCAAGATCCATTTTCTTTAGGTCATTCCTATTTAATCAGAGTTTTTATCTGGTGAATTAAGCTATACCTTTAAGAATCACTGAAACTCTTTGTCCTGCACCCTGCAGAAGCTCACATTACACAATGCTGATCGTTACCTAGATGCTAGACAAAGCAGGCCTCTGTCCCTGCCCTTGGCTCCGAGTGCCTTCTGAAAAAACACATACTGTCTGGGAACAAAATACTACCTGCGTGAAATACCCAGAGTGGCAGAATGAGTAGCTAGAAAAAAAAAACACCAACAAATACCAGTAGAGTTGAAATTTCCTGGAAATTTGGAAAGCAAACGTCTCAAACAGTGCTTCGTTTTGTATTTTTATTTTGTACTGACTAATCTGCTACATTTTGTCACGTATGCCAAATATAAAAGCCAAGTGAAATGAAGGAGCCCATGCTGATGTCACAGAAAGAAATCAGCATGCTGAGGCAATGGAGACAGATTTGCTTGTTAAAGAATATAGGACTGGAAAAAGTCTCAGGATCTTTATTACGCTGGATGGAAAAAAAAAGTTCTTTGCTCATGTACTTGTTGTAAAATCCTGTTGTTGCTGCTAAGGTATCACCTTACTGAAAAACACTATTAAAAGAGGTGACATGTCTCTGGGAACCTTGTTCTGAGTGTTGCTCTTAGAACAGCGTCCCGGTGGACCCAGTGGGCCCTGTCTGCCTCAACCAGTTTGTGGTCTGTGAATCACATCTGCTTTTGCTTGACAAGTTTTTTTACTAAGTTCTAGGTGCAGCTTGGTCCTGGTACTTTCTCTAGTATGAGTTCCACGGATCTGTGAGGCTGTCCAATGTGGCACAATCTAAAGGGAGAACGATGGAGAAGATCATGGGTTTACACAAACAAATTTAACTTGGTAGAAAGTGGATCTTTGTAATAAAATGCTGATTAGAAAAGACAGGATGGTCAGGTTCCATACAGAATCCCACAAAATGATACCAGTGAAGATGGACTGTTCCTACTATAACAGAAAGAGAATGGTTGCAGCAAAAGAAACCAGATGTCTCATTCACAGTGAACCTGGAGACATATAATGAAAGAGTAGATTTAAGACAAAAATTCAGCAGATATCCCTGCTCTGCTGTTTGAACATAGGTTTAATTATGCAGTGTGCCCAAATTTGATTCATTGCCACTCTGTGAGCTGAAGACAAACAGTGCAGGATGAGGTGCTTGGGCCTGGCTTAACTCTGAGTTTAGGTTTGAATTTATTCTCTTTACCAGGCCCATTCTTACCGAATAAGGCTCTTTAGTGCCAGTCTAGGAAACACAATGGAGGGGGTGAAGGAGGCAAGAGTAAATGACCTAAGATGCAAGGAAATGTCCTCAAGTATACCAGGGGAGGATTAGACTGGACACTAGGAAAACTTCATTCACAAAGGCACACTGGAGTGGGCTGCCCAGGGAGGTGGTAGAATTGCTATCTCTAGAGGTGTTTAAGAGATGTGTGGATGCCATGCTTAGAATCAGAGTCATCAAAACACGGAATTGCAGAACGGCTTAGGCTGGAATGGAACTTAAAGACCACCCACTTACAACCCCAGCTCAGACTGCCCAGGGCCCCAAAAAAATCCAACCTGGCCTTGAGCATCACTAGGGATGGGGTACCACAGCTTCTCTGGGCAGCTGTGCCAGCGCCTCACTGCCCTCTGAGTAAAAAGCTTCCTTCTAATACCTAATCTAAATCACCCCTCTTTTTGTTTAAAACCACACTTCCTTGTTTTATCACTATCAGACTTTGTAAAAAATTGTTCTTCTTCCTGTTTATAAGCTCCTTTTACAGGAAGAATGCAATGAGGTTTTCCTGGAGCCTTCTCCAGACTGAACAAGAGCAATTCACTCAGCCTGTCTTGGCAGGAGAGTTGCTCCAGCCCCCTGATCATCTTCATGGCCCTCCTCTAGACTCACTTCAACAGCTCCACATCCTTCCTGTTCTGGAGGCTTAAAACCTGGATGCAGTACCCCAGATGGGGCCTCACAAGGGCAGAGTAGAGGGGGACAATCACCTCCCTCTCCCTGCTGGCCACCTCTCTTTTGTTTCAGCACAGGATACAATTGGACTTCCAGGTTGTAATTGCATATTGTTGTCTTGTGTCAAACTTTTTGCTCACCAGAACCTCCAGGACTGGTGGGTCTTAGCAGTCTGCTCTCAATGAGTTCTTCTACCATTCTGTACTAGTATCAGTGATGACCTTGACCCACGTGACACACCTTGCACTTGGCCTTGTTGATTCTCATTAAATTCCCAGGGGTCCACTTTTCAAGCCTGTCCAGGTCCAAAGGAGTGGCATCCCTTCCTTCTATTGTGTCAACTGTGCCATTTAGCTTAATGCCATCAGAAAACTTGCTGAGGGTGCACTCACTCTCATCATCTATGCTTGGGGATGTGGTAGTGTTAGGTGATGGTGGACGCTGATAATCTTAAAGGTCTTTTACAATCTAAATTATTCTATGATTCCTCAAGTCTATGATTCTAAGAACCACAGGGCTGCTATTTAGACTAGTTAATGAGCAGATTAAAGATACAGCATTAACATCATGTAATCATTGTCCCTTCTGTTATCCTGAGCTGGGAAAGGAAAGCACTGGGAGCAGTGTTTTCAGGTTTCTTTCTGCCAGCCAGCAGAAAGCAGACACACAGGCTCATGCAAAATGGCCCTGCCGGCTACAGCCCAGAAGCACAGTCAAAAAGACTTTGTGAAGTCCCTGGCTCTGGTTAGCGAGGAGCATGCAGGTTATTTCTAAACTTTAGCAGCCACTGTTAGCTCATTTCTACGTGTAGTCTGGACACTCCTGAAATGTCTGTCGCAGGACGTAAACCTTTATGGTTTCTTTAATGCCAAACGCTTGGGCTCAGAACCAGCGAAGGTTAAATGAATACCTGCTATTATTCTTAGCTATTGCAGCTTGAAGTAAACTCAGCATGCTTCGTTATTTAAAAATCAGTTACTTCATGTTTTCAGTGAGTGTGAGAACAGTCCCGCCAGTCTGGCCAACACTCAGCAGCCTGCCGATAGTCCTGGGTTCTCCATGGGGCCACCCATACTGGCACATGGGGTGCTGCTTTGTGACTTCTGCTGAAGGAGGACTGAAAAGACTCTTCACAAAGCAAAAAACATACCCTGAAACCATTGCAATAGAAGAGGTCCAAAGGAGCCTGTCATCCAGTTTAATCTCTGGCATTTGGACCTGGTTCCTATGGGTGCAGTAGCTGCCTGCTGCAGGGCACAAGTGTTCAGGCACAAGTGTTTTGCTCCCTCCCTCGTTTGTTCTGGCTTCATGCCTGTGTTTCAGTTCCTGCCTCTATAGCATGCAGTCACACAGCATGCAGATGTTTTGCTGCGCAGCTCAGCCTTCCATAGTTATACAAGGCATGAAATCACTGAGCCATGATCCTTTTCTCGAATAAAGATTGCACATTTTATCCTAGCAGGACATGAATTTTTACAGGAAATAGCGTTGCTTATCAGGATAGTTGTTCCAGTATATCTAAAATAATAGGGAAGCTCTCGAGATATATGTAGCATTCTCACAAGCCTTTTTTCTTTCTGCTTGCATTGGTGTGTTCTCACACAAGGAATTATCTGCAAAAGGGTTTTGGCTTTGTTTCATTTTGATTTTCCTTTCACACCAGGAATCTTTCTTCAGTGACTGTTTGATGAGACAAATTTCAGCAGTAAAACATCAGTGAGTTCACCCGGTGTAAATGCCATCTATTGTTATGCTCTAAGAGACTTCAGGCTTTAACCCCATCCTGGGGAGCTGAGTTGTGATCACTTTGCTCTCTCAAAGAGGACAAGTCCCATCACAGTACTCACTGGATTAACCAGGCATAGAATGTTAATGAAACAGTTCGCAGTCACAATAAGCAAATGCTCTCGAGAAAAAAAGTTCCACTTTAGCAGAACATCAACAAATGAACTTGTTATGAATAGCATTTACAATAACAAGTAGCACTGCCATTCTGTTCTGCTAACTATATAAGACATGAAATCACAAAGTGAAACATCCAACCAATACAAGAGAGAATGAACTTCACTCTTTCACAGCAGAGCTGACTAGAAATAACAACAATTCAATACTACTCTTTTTTTTCTTTTTTCCCCAACCTGGTGTTGCTCAGCTATAGGTCCTTTCTAACACCAACAGTTTTGTAAGATAAATCTTGCAGGTGCTGATTGGCAGTCAAAGTGTGGATGGAACTCTGCAGATGAATAAGGTGGACCAATTCAAGAAGTTGAAGATATGATCTTAAAAGCACATGTGAAAGATCTCTTTGGTTTCAAGTGATAGTTGTGTTGTGATTCAGTTATCTCAATGTGTGCATGTATTTGCAAGATTAGGCCTAAAGCATAAAATAGTGCTTGATTTTAAATATATATATATATATATATATAATTTCCTCTGTTCTTCCAGAAAAAAAAAGCTATATTTCAGACTTTACTTACCAAATGTGCCATTCTACTTAAACTGTATGTAAGGATTAGGGGTTTTTAATTTATGTTTGTTGTGGAATAGGGCTCAGAGTTGCAAGAACAGGTAACAAAAAAAGGAAATAATGATTTTTATCAAGTGAAAGAGGACAGCGATAAAGGTGAAGAGTCTGGTGCTGACAAGCAGTCAGAAAGCAAAGCAACTTTAAATATTAAGATATTTGCTGGTTTTAGAATTGGGGGGTGATGGGAAAGATTCTGAAAGTGAGAGAATGCATGTGGAACAATTGTTGCATTGAAAAATCCTAAACAAAGGCATGTGCAAGGCAGTAGTCAGCATCATATTTATCCCTCTTCCCCACACTGTGATTTACTTCTGCAAGTTTAGGTCAGAAAAATAGTGTTTCTCTTTATCATGGTTATAACGGGCATATTTCATCATGAAAGCCACACATTTATATCAATAGCAAAATGTCTGTTTAGAGGCCAGAATTCACAACATTTCCTGCATCTGTGAGCCTAGCTAAAAAGGCTACATTCATGCCCTGTTGCCACTTCACACCTATGCAGACACTAGTTTGTTCTTGAGGGATGTAGCTGGAACTAAAATTTGAACAAGACACAAGACAAGAGCGACATCATAAATGAAGGAAGACAAATATTTTCTGAGACACAATTACAGAGAAGGATAAAGCAAACTCATTTTGGCAGCAACGTGTTGTGATCAAGATAGGGAAGTGATTATACGTAGATGAGGGCAATCAGTGTGAGCTTAGCATTCAAGATCAAATTGAAGGACTAAATGAATCTCCCCCAAAACTGTGTTTAGAAAGTGATAGCTGAGATTTGGTTAGAGACTAAATTATGTCAATTGTGGTGACAGCACTTATCTGTCACTTATGGCCCACTCACCTAAGCTTACAGAGATGTCTAAGGCCATTTGAGATGCCCTAGGCTGTGCCATCTGGCTTACAGCTGACCCTCCTGAAACAAGGCAGACAGGCAGGTCTGTACTGTATCTGCCAGCCAGCAGATGTCAGATGTCTGAGATACCTGCAGGCATCCGACATTGCTACCTATGTCTATGGGTACATCTGAACCACCTGAAATGACTCCTAACGCCTGTTTGAGAAGGAGCTTTTAGGATGCGTTCCAAGCTCTCCTAAATTAAGATACTTTAAACCTGTTATGATTTCCGTACTGTCTCCATTTCAGCTGGGATGGAATGTTTTCTTCAGACTGTCTGCTATGATGCCATTTTTTGGTTCTAAGTGAAAAATAATGTTGATAACACACCAATGTTTACAGTTGTTTCTGAGCAGGGGGAGAATAAGCAGGGAGGGGACAGAATCAGAACAGCTGACTTAAGCTGGCCAAAGGGATATTCCATACCATATGACATCATGTAAACTTCAGGTTTGTGCGTGGCATGTGTGGTTATTAGGTTTCCTATACAGAAAGCCAGATAAACAAATCTCAGCAAAAGCTATAGAAACTGTCCTGTACAGCCTTTTAATCTGGCATCCTATTAAAAAGTCCACGAAATTCAGTAGGCAGCTATTGCTGGATGATAGAACCTTTCTTTGGAAGATGGTATGGACTGCGGTCAGAGGAGAACTAATTTCATTCTGGAATTACAAATATACTTCAAGACACGTATCTGTAATAAAGCTCAAAACAAACAAAAAGTCCTTTGTTTTATCAAAGACCTATGGCACAGTTTTATAAATAGTTCTTTTAAAAGGTATTGTAAAGGAAATAGTGAAGACAATCCTTCAATATTTATTTTGCTGTGCCTTGTTTCATCACCAACTTTTTCATTTTCTCCATGCAAACCCAACTCAATTACTCTCTTCTCAGAAATGTTTGAATTATTGTCTTCAATGTGCAAATACAGAAGTCAGTGTCATCTTTACTAAGGGATCTCTACTATGTAAAGTTTGGAAGCTCTACGGTGTTATTTGTTATACTGGCAGAGGTATTTTTGTTTCATTAAAACATGCTATTTCTTAGTATTAACACAGATTAAGTTCACAGATACAGTAGGATCCTATTAAAGCAGTCTGATTCTGTTCTTACACAGAGCAATTTCATTACATGCGTGATGCTTGGCTATTATATAAAAATGTTTTGATATGCAATGGAGATCTGGGAATCTGAATTTCTTATAGCATATGTGAAAGGTGGCTGTATTTATAGTCTCTAAAAGTAGATACAGTTGTATAACTGCTTGAGTATATACGATCTGTGTTAAACATATGCTCTTTTGGGCCTGAATTTGCCACTGTATTTTTTTTGTTTTTTTGTTTTGAATGACTAGAATGCACTTTAAACTGACCAGACATCTCAGAAATCAAGTTTAATTGAAAGCCATCTTGCAAAGAAACTTAACACTTGTTATCAGTAACTTGCACTGTAAATAACAAAAACAGCAACAAATAATTGAAGTGTTTGTAGTCATGCCTCATACCCAACACTGCAGGGAGAATATAGTATGTTCCAGGGTACAATCAAGCCATGCACAGATTAAAGCTTCAGAAGTCATGAGAACCTTGAGAATGAAACCTCAAAATACTGTGAAGAAGAAGAGCAATGTACTTGTAGTGTTTTTATCACATCTGGTTCCAGAGCTCAGATATGACCAAAGGTCTGCTCATAAACAGCTGAGATGTGGCACAGTTCTCCTTTAGCCTTTTCCAGAGAGGCATCTTTCCAATGAGCAAAAGCTTAGTTAAGGAATTAGATCTCCTTCAAGACCATCTGTAGCTTGTTTTTCTAATTAGAAGGGCAGTCCACAAACAACTTGTTGAGAGGAATAATAAAAACCTATCAGAAAGAAGCTTAGGGTTTTAGAAAGATGTGAAAATTCACAAGGGAGGAAAATAAACAAAAAGCCATGCTTTTCAGAACACACAACATCACTTTTTGATCATCTCATGCCACTGAGTACCAGCAATTAAATATATGGTCTTCCTTTTATTGTTCTCCATCATAATGGATAGAATCTTTCCAGCACTGACCTTGATCTTCCTGTTAGATTTATGTGAGCTGATTGCAGTGCCTTGAATAACCTCAGTTTAAATTAGTGTGGCTGTGGAAGGATTGTTGTTCTAAAGCTCAGGCTGCAAGATAGGAAAATAATTTTGTAAGACTAGAAATTGCTTTTTAGACTTGTTGCTATGAAATGCCAGATGAATGTACGCAGAATTTTCATTTTCACAAATGTGCCTGTTGATACATGGCTGGAGAGTGTGAGTTTCTGGCATGCTGGGCTGGGTCACTGAGTGCTTCCCAAGCAGAATGACCCTGATCAACAGGGCACTGAGGCCACTGAGTGGATAGAGACTTTAATCCAACTCTTCGTCACTTGCTGCTCATGACATGACAAAATAACAAATCATCAATTTAGAGACATGGAAACTGACTGGAGGCCAGATGGAAGGGACAGGGACTTCATTTAGACACTCCGAATAACTTGGAAGGGCCAAACATAGTATTGCCTAAATTAGCTAATGTGGATTATTTGAATAAAATTTATACACCTATGTAATGTTGAGAATCTAACCAGTGCTTATTATTGTTATATACCTATTTCTCTATATAGAATAATGAATAATATTAGAATATCCTATGCCCCAGAGACTAGACTCTGGAACAAGGAAGACCTACCCTTGGTGAAGTAGACCCATGTTAGGAAGCACTTAAACTGGGCCTTTTCAGTCTTTGGCTCGTGATAGATTATAACCATGACAGCTGAGGGAGCAGGCTGATGTCTTTGTGAAGTCTCTCTCAATCATCTTTGCAAAGTCTTGGTGACTAGTGAGTGTTGCTTAGGACTGGCAGAGAACAAATTTGTCTCTTAAGGACTGAGCACAACTTTGCCAAACCCTGAGAGTACTGGTAGATGGGAAGCTGGACACAAGCTGGCCATGTGCCATCGCAGCCCAGAAAGCCAGCTGTATCCTGGGCTGCATCAAAATAAGCGTGTGGCCAGCAGGTAGAGTAGGTGATCCTGCCACTCCAGTCTGCACTGGTGAGACCTCACATGGAGTGCTGTGTCCAGATGTGGAGTCCTCAGTACAGGAGAGACACAGACATGTTGGAGTGCAGCTCTCCTATGAGGACAGGCTGAGAGAGCTGGGGCTGTTCAGACTGGAGAAGAGAGGGCTGCAAAGTGACCTGATAGCAGCCTTTCAGTATGTAAAGGTGAGCTACAGGAAAGAAGGGGACAGACTCTTTTGCACTGTCTGCGATGATGGAACAAGGGGAAATGGTTTCAAACCTAAAGAGAGTAGACTAAGGTTGGATACAAGGAAAAAGTCTTACAGTGTGTGTTGTGAGGCATTAGAACAGGTTGCTCATAGATGTGGTTGTCCCTGGAGACTTTCAAGGCCATGCTGCATCAGGGCAATCTGATCTAGCTGTAGATGTCCCTGCTCACTGAAGGGAAGTTGGACTAGATGGCCTTTAAAGGTCCTTTCCAACTCTAAGGATTTCTATTATTCTATGATTCTAAGTAATATTTCTGGAGGCAGGTTGTAAAAATTGGGATAAGACTAGACTGAAAGCAGAGAAGTATACATCTATCACATAGGATTTCTGCTTTTCTTCTTAGTATGCAGTTATGCTCGTAATTATGTCGTAAGGGCAACATGTTATGTCAATTCTATGGAGTATTTTCCTTTTATGGTTATGCTTTGTTGCCCATCTAGCTGCTTATATGAGCACTGCCTTGGCTTTTTGGCAATGCACTATAATTAATATTAAGCTGAGTACCACTGCCTTTAAACTAATGTTTTGTAAACGCTATTATTACTATTAGAAAAAAGGTTTCATATGCCTGATGAGTAATTATAGTAGGGGAATGAGGCTTTCTTAGTGCTACTTTCTATGCTATTCAATGGCACAAATGTATTTTACTAAGGTAAGTATATTTCTACAATAGACAAAGCCATTTGAGTGTATCAGACCCTTCATGTGAAAGAAATTAGTTAAATATCATAGAAACCATTTCCTCCTTCGTCAGTGCTAAAGTAGACCTTTGTTCGCCTTTTGTTCTTTCTTAATGCATGTTTATCTGTCATTTCAGAGTCACTACTCAGTAGAAGCAACTGCTAAAAAATCCAAATATGTACATGTTTCTGGAAATTATCAAATTTACTATGCATGCTCTGTCTAGTTTATCACTTCTCAGAAATACTGGATGGTGTTACATCTGCACATATTGCTTTGTTTGGGAAATCCCAGTATGAAATGCAATGCATTATATGGACATGTGTCCTCTCTGACCTACAACATAGGTCATAGTCCCCAAGACCAACTACATTTGTTGGCTCTTTAGTCAACTGGATGGCTGCACTGTTCTGTTACAACTGGATCTTCTGCTTGTTTATATCAGAGTATAAGGAAATACTGTTCACAGAGTGCTTAGGGCGGAATTAGTCATGAGCTGTGTGGGCTCATATGCACTTACGATAGGGCAGTGCTCCTCTCTGCTACTTTTACAATTGTAGCAAAGACAATGGAAAGGTAGAGGGAAAGGGAGTCTTTGTACTTCAGAAACACTAGTTAAACACAGTGTTGGAGTTCCAAACAAAACACAGGCGAGGGGAGAAAAAAAGTTAAGGCAAAGTGAATAGAAAGAAAGATCTTAAATTTGCCGGGTTTGAAGCATGTTTGAATGCGTCACCTTCTGTCTCACTTATACAGGAGTATTCGCCTTAAATTTATTGAGATAAGGTCAGTGGGTACTTATAACCTCATGGAAACAAAAGTGGGGATTCTCTTACTGCTTTGTCACTTGCTACAAGACGTGCAAGTTAACTGATGGGAAAAGAAGACCCAACCTCTTTATCTGAACATTCTTAGCCTCCAGGCTTCCCATTTTATACTTCTACCAATTATTATTTCCTTCTCCTCAGGAACCAAGACTGCTCATTTGCAGTCTTCTACCTTCCTTCCCATTACTCCAGCCTTCCACCAGGCCTAAGTCACCCTTTGCAGCTTTGTTCTGCCCACTTGTCCTTCCTGCTCTACCCTTGCATATCCTTCCTGCAGGCCCCTGACCTGAAATCTTTTCCCAGCTGCAGCTCCAGCTCTTGGATTCCTTTTCTACTTTGCCCAGGTAAAACCAAAGTCTTGTTCTGCCCTTTGCAGCTTGCACCTGGAACACGTGTGGGAAGGATTCAATTCTTACTCAATTAGCTACAGACTTTTACACATTAGATGAAATCACGATTTTTCAAAGGCTTATAGCTGGACTGCTTTGGGTGAAAAAAATAAGAAGCCATTAAACCCCCTGTAGATTTCAAGTACCATCTGTGAAGCTGTAGGTGTAAGAACAGATTTTAAGAGTTTAAAAACTGTATAAAACTTCATCTTTTTCCCACTCTAGATCTTGTGGGTGGTTAGACCTTGCTATGTCAAATTTTATGCAAAAATTCCATGTGCTGTGTCCACCTCTATCTGAAGTCTTCCATATATATAGATAGAGATTGATAAATCCTATAATAGGAAGTCTTGTAATAGAAAGTAATATAATAGAAAGTACTGGCTGGCTTCCTAGATGGGATAGCTACCAGCCTCAGCAAGTACAGAAATGGAAAAATATTTTATATATATATATCATTTATTGATTTTAAACACCAACATTCTAGTAAAATATGTTATCCTGACATTATGTTTTGGTAACTCACTCAAAGCTTAATTAAGTCAGCTCAGAAAGCATACTGCCTTCAATTAGCTTTGTATCAGATTCTAGCTGCACAAGCAAATGCTCGTAAGAGACACAAACAATAATAAACACAACCGGGTTTTATTTTTAATGTGAATTTGGAAGGGGAAGGGAATATTAGGCTGAGAAATGTTTCTTTTTGTCAAGGTGAAAGAAAGGAAAAATATACCTGAGATGTCTCTTTCAAAGATTCATTTAAATGGGACCACTGTCAAAGGAGATAATTATTTTTTTTATCGTAAGAGCTTGACAGCCTCCTTTTAGAGCTGAAATGCAGGAAAAAAAAAAAAGAAACGTTTTGTATGATGGATTAAGTTAATGCACAGCGGTTTTCTGAGTGGGAAAACCAGAGAGATTATTAGGTTATTTTTATTACTTTAGCTAGAGAGATTGGATACTGCTGTTACAACTAGTCACTGCAGTATAATTAATAGACCATATGCTAATAGAATATAAAGCCTTAAAGGCTGATACTTTTTGGGACTACATCTCTCTTGCTGCATCCCAGAGGACTGTGAAGAGCGTGGAGCTGTGTGGCATGGTCCAGGCACGGTCTCCTGGACACTGCAGAGTTAATCTGGGTTGCTTGGAAAGACCTTTGCAGTGCAGAAGTCTGGTTGGGCCGCTGGATGTGCTGCCATGGTTGGGTTGTGAGCCATCTGGATAAAATACATCTCAAGTGCTTTCTGCAGACCTCTAAGTGAAATAATAGGTTTTAAAAGTTTGAAAAAAATATGAAACACCACACTTTCCCCATACTCGTTCTTGTAGGTGGCTGGACATTGCTCTGTCACATTTTATGCAAAAATTCCATATACAGTGTCCACCATGCATGAAGTCATTTAAATATCTAGTTGAAATTTTATTCCAGAATAAGCAGAGATTGCAGGGATGGGGCCTTCGTCTACATACAGCATTTTTGTAGCCAGAACATATTTAAAGGGAAATGGAGAGCTAAATGCAGATTACTGTGATGTTCAATCTGTCCCAGTTTTTGCATGAAATCAGGATCAGTCTCCTAGTCATGTCAAGTACTGTGGCTTACTGGTTCTGCCTCCTCTATTTCTTATGTAGGATGTACATAGGGATATGGACATGTTATGGAAATGTTTATTTACATGTTCCTGATTACAGTACTGTTTACCACTGGTGGAAAGACCACTTAAGAAGGGATATTAATAAAATAAATGTAATGGCGGCTGTGAATACTAGTGTGTTACAGACAGTGTGCTAAGAGCAAGGCAGTGTAATTTGTTGTGGATATAGTGTAAACTTTGAAGACACTCAGCCTATTTCTTTGCCTCTCTGCTACACTCTGCAGGATCTCAGAAATATGAGCTTCAGTGGTCTCTAGGCCTTTTTTTCCATTTTACTCTCAATTGTTTGTAGTAGACGTCCCTATGCAGGTCGTACATATACGTACCTGTTTACAACTTATCTCTCTGGAAGTCTGTCTGCAATTTGTTAGGAAAAAAAGTACAGGCTTGCCTTCCTTCTCTAGTTGCATGTTGCTCCTCTGCTGTCCTCATAGATTTTGTTTCACATTTTCTGTTTATTTTCAAGCCCTGTGGACTGTATATACTGAAGTCTTACAACTTTTCCAATCATGCTTGTCTTAGCAGATGTTTGTGAGAGAGTTTAGGACTCCCTGGATGATGAGGAGAAATACATACATTTTATTCCATACGAAGCAAAATATGCAGGGATGGAGCCCTCATCTGCATCAAACAATTTGGCAGGGAATGTATAATTACAGGGAAAAGGTCTGTATTGCACATATGCTGTTCTGACATCTGGGCCTCCTAAGCCCAGCAGTGGACACACCACAGTCACTCTCTGGCTGCTCCAAGAAGGAGGTAGCTCTCCTCAGACTGGAAGGTTTCCTTGTGAGGTGCTCATGAAAGCCAATGACATCTCTTCCTGTCCCATCTGGCTTAGAGCTTTGGCAGCCTGTCTCAGCCTGAGGACTGCTGTCACATTGTACTTTCTGCCTGAGGTCTGCTGGAGCACAGTTGCTCCCAACCTGGCTTATTCCAATCCTGCCTGGACAATGTGACACACCACCATGGCCTCAGCCTTTTCCCATAGCCCTTCATGGCCATCCTGAGGTCAGCCCTGGTGACCACTCTGGGCCCTACTGTCATTGCCATCAGCTCTCACTCCACAGCCTGCACAGGCACAGGGTAGCAAGTACAACCACAGGAAATCCCACTGTGGGTTTTGAGTATTACCACAGGAGGCTCAGATATACAATTAAGTTAGTTTCCAGAGCTTAACTAGCTGCCACCCATCAGCTGGCATAGTAACTGCCTTTGTATGTTCTTAGTCTCTAGCAAATGCAAGATAATTCAGCTTATCTTAACTCTTTATTACTGCAGGCTCAATTAAATCCAATTACCTCACCTTTGCTACAAGATTATACACACAGAGGATTACTGCCACCCTCCTGATGGTGGGGAATCTGACAGTTTCTGAGCCCAACCTAAATATTTCTCCGTTCACTTCAGTATAATTTATACCAGTTGTTTGCCCAGATCTTTACCTCTGATTGTAGGCAGTATGCTTCTAAATTTTTGTGCCTGTTTGGAAAGGAACTTGCATTAAGGTAAACTGGTGACAATAGAGATGAAGAACCACCCTTCACAATGAAATGGATGGTCATAGCCTCGGGCTTGCATGATGTTCAAGTGCAGCAAGGCTAGGGAAATTCTCTACAGGAGCCCAAGGCCCTGCACAGTTAGCCAGAAGTTAGCAGAGGTGTTTTCAGGGGTGAAATCACACAATGTTTTTCTTTCATTATTCAGAGTATTTAAATGGTAGACAAATTGAAGCTCAGATTTCCCCAGTACATTTTCAGTTAGGTTTTGGAGATGTTTACCACTAAGCAAGTGCACAAGATGAAAAACATAACTAAAAGGGATGGAAGGATTCTGGATATGCAGGAAAAAGAAACAATCCAGCAAAAATGGGTGGGGGGAGAATGGTGTTGTAAGAGACCTCTGAGGAGAGAAGAAACTTTTAACAAAAATTAGGCTACAGATATAAGAAGGATCACTTTAATGAAGCATATATTCTAAGGCCCTGATGAGTGAGATATTTATAGGAAAAAAATGTGCACATGTGATGCTCTGCCATCTGAGGATTACTGACTCCCAGAAATCTGCTAGTTAGGCAATCCATTATGCACATGCAAGAAGCACAAGACAATGACTACAAAATAGGGTGCATGTTTCTTTTTCTACTTTTTTATAAAACTAGGCAGCATGCACAGTCTGTAGAGCAAGGTGATCATAAATATTAGCAGCCTTTCAGGTAAGGCAGTGATGGTTTGTAATGCTGTACCTAAAAATAGAGATCTCTATTTCCCTCCAGCAGATTTTATGAGTTTTGAAGAACTAATTTCATACCAGAGTTATCTTGAGTGCCATACTGTTAGCACTCCAGAAAAGCATTCCAGCACCTGCTCTCACACAAAATTAGCTCTACTTATATCCCTAAAAAGAAGACCAAATTAATTATCTGCTAAGAATATCACATGCATCTCCCAAGAGCCATGCTATTGTAAATATTCAGCAGTTTCTATTCACACAGTAATTGGAAGAGGTGACACACTACATTATGGATAATTTCAGCTTCAAATTAAGCAGAAGCCCAAATGTTTGATGTAGATATCACAACCTTTGTAATATAATTAAAATGCAAACTCCAAGAGTTTTGCTTAGAGTCCAATGACAGAATCTAAAAACTAGAAAAAAAAAAACACCCAAAAACTATGATGTCCATGTCAATTTTTGTGTAAACCACCCTTTCCAAGCATTGTGATGGATGGTGAGTCGAGTGAGTTGCTTTGTATATTCAGCACATGGTTTGTCCTATTTACAACATGGATTTCAACAACGTCAAAACCAGTAAGGTAAACCTTGAAAGCATTTGCTATTTATAAATCACTGAACTTCGAACAAGAACACATCATTGGAATCTGACCTTAACAGAAATAAAATCTAAAGGCGATTGAAACTCACGCAGTCATTATACCACTTCTCACACAATATCATATTTAAAACAAGTTCTCCTTGGAGCTTCTCCACCGAACATAGTTCATAGGTCAAAGCATTCAGCTTGATTTATCATAGCCTTAAATATATGTAACTTCCTTATATGTAAGTAGCTTTAGTGGGGAGAAAAAAAAAAAAAAAGAATGAAGAAAGAAACTGGCAAACAGCAGTGATGTGTTTCTCAAAGTAAGATCAAAACCAGCCTGAGAGGTCTGAATGTGGTATCCAATTAAGTTGAATACCCTCCAGCCAAATAGAAACAGTGGGACCACTAAGTACTTTGCAAGTTAAATCCAGATTCTATCAGCAGTCAAATAAACACAACTAAGCAGTGATTTTTATTGTTCGTATTTACTTGTAAAGATTCTTTAATACAGAATTATTAATAGAGTCTGAACTCTGGGATGTATCAGACCTAATTTACCTGCTTCTGTGGGCTTACATCAGATATCTGACCAGCCTCATTAGCTGAAGATATGATACAGAGTCACAAGGTGCACTAGTGATTCTAGCTATGTCAGACTTCAAAAGTCAGGACAATGACATCCAAAAGCCTGTTCTACACACAAACCCTCAAACTGCCAAGGCAGTCCTGGATAAGGGAGGCATGAGAAGAAACCCCGTGTGCTGTCTGTGCTGTGGTAACAAAACAGCTGGGAGGGAATGGGAGCTGATGTTATCTTCAGCTGACCTAGATGGATTTGGAAGAGGACATATGTCTACAGCTTCAGCCAGAGGTTATAAATATGGGATTAAGTTCCCATTCCTTTATACTACACTTCCATGTAGGAAAGCTGAGTTACCTCAGTGTTTCCACAGTTGCAAAGTACTGATCTTTGCCATAATGACTAAATAGCCACATTTCTATTCCAGAGCTGTCTGTCTTTTATAGGTCATCCATTACAAAGACCCCTTTAGTGAGTTTTTCATGTAGCGGTTATGTTTGGGGATCGTATCTTTATGGTGGCATGATATCATTCCTATGATTGGCATCAGTAAATAAAAGACAGGTTTCAAGGTTTGGAGACAGATAGATGAAAGCCTCTTAAAAATCTGTCTAAAATGTGGGTAGTGTGTTCAGATAAAGAGCAATGCTGTAGCCATGAGAAAAATCTATTAATCTCTCTGAGCTTAGAAGAAACTACAGAAATGAAAGAAAAGGAACAGAACATTATATTATTTATGAGAGTGTCTTCAATCCGTGTGCAGTGTCCTCAACTCTCTTCATGCACAGCATGAAGCCCAGCTGTTGATCAGGCACACAAACAGTGTCACTCTTGCTCCGCATTTTAACCATGCCAAAGCGACTGTCAGCAGGCATGCTCCACGGGGATACATATGGAGAGGAAGGAAGGACGAAATAAAAATAACCCTCCCATCTAAAGAGAGGGATTTTGCACTCATGTTGGAGATGGCAAACTGGTCACATCAGACACCACAGTGAGTAAGTAATTAGACCTTATGTGTTCATCTAGAGGTGACTCCTTTATCCAGTGGCCAAGCATTCTCCTGGTTAAGGAGTAGCTGCTGAGTGACAGAAAACACGGGTGAAGATGCCAGAGCAAAGGGCTCGTTTTACAAACTTGGTCTGTTAAAATGTGAGACCTCCCTATAGCATATTTAAAAATCTTCATTGGCTTTTCCAGTCTTGCCACTCAAGTTAGTGTCTCTCATCTACGGGTAATGGCTAAAAAGACAAATGCTTTGACAGAGTGTTCAGGCAGGAAAAAATGTATTGTAGTCTGCTGTTATACTACCACCTTGCAGGAGACAGGCTTTGGGGAACTGAAAATAGCACTTTACTGGGTTGTAAAGTGTCAAAATGTTCCTTTTTTTTTTTTTTTCATAGCTTGGTTGCTCTGCCAAATGCTGGTTAAAAAACAGATGCTGATTGTTCTTCTCAACCTAAAAGGACAGAACAACCTTCTGATATTAGGCCATTTGTGTTAAGTTTGATAAACACCTGGGGGCCAAAAGGAAGGACTGTCTGTGCTGAAGTCTGGAACAAAAATCGGACAGGCATTTTATTAATGATATCCCAGGGTTAAAGAGCCCTCAGAAAACCTTTTTTTTCTTCCCATTATAATGTGAGCAATTGTGCTGAGATTCAGGGAAAGATGAAGCGATGATTTTAACAGACCGAGAGTGGATTGTAATTTGGAGGTAAAATAGGTCCCCTTCCCATTAATAATTTACAGGGATAAAATTTACATTGACTTCACTAGGATTATGCCCCAGGTAGCAGCACTTAAAGCACTCTGAGTCTTGAGCCCTGGACATTTGGAAGCACTGAGTTCGTAGGGGAAAATTCTGCTGTTCACTCTGCATTCCTGATTTCTGCTGTATTTCTGTGATTAAAGGAGTATCTGCCACCTTTGCTCCTCTTTAATGTTTCAGTTTTGCAAGATGATAATGTCTTTCAGAATGTGTGGAGGGGTTACCTACCATCTGAAACACAAATATATTATTTTCATACTGACAGGAGCAGCCTGTGATCTTCAATATCTCTAATTGGGAAATGACCCATAGTTACCCGATGACATGTGGGTATACTTAAATCCCCACTTAATTAATGAGTGTTGAATGCTAAATGCAATGTACAAAGATATTTGGTGAATCTGTAACATTTTCTGGAAGAATTTGAATCCATATGCTAATTCATAGACTTCCACAGATTTCAGTAAATGAATAAACCAATTTGAGGTCTACGAAGTTAAACTACCTGCCCAAAGCTGCAAAGCTGACAAGTCTCTGTAAATCACAGAATCATAGAATGACTTGTGTTGGAAAGTTGCCCCTCACCATCTCAGGTTGCTTAGGGCCCCATCCGATCTGGCCTTGAGCACCTCTGGAGCTGGGGCACCCACAACTTTTCAGGGCAGCTTGTGTCAGTGTCTCACTACTGTCTGAGTAACTGATTTCTTCCTAACGTCAAGCATACATCTCCACTCTTTTAATTTAAACCTGCTCTTCCTTGTCCTAACACTATCTGCTTGTTTCAAAAATTGATCTTGCCCTTTTGTTTATAAGCACCTGTTAAGTAGTGGAAGATCATAATATCATCTTTTTGGAGAATTCTCTTCTCCAGGCTGAACTAGCCCATATCCCTCAACCTATCTTCATGGGAGAGATGCTCCAGCCCTCTGGAACACTCTGCTAAAATGGAAGCATACCCTGAAAATATCAAGGAAATTTGTTTTCACTCGATTGAAGCTGATGACAACCAGTGTTATGATCTCTGTCTTCAGACAAAATGCCTGGCCTGGTGTTTATAGGAGAAGCTTTTAGCCCTAGCAGTGGCTTTTAAACAGATAATCACAAACAAGAGGCTCTGTCTGCGTGTCTACTTCAAATTTTTCCAGTAACCGATAAGTGCTACAGGCTGGAATATATCCACCCAATTTAAGATTGCCATTGCTGGACATTAATTGCCCTAATGAGGGAAAATAGGAATTGCTTGAAAGAAAACTAGAGAGAGAGCTAACAGAATGATCAGGCGCCCAGGAGCTGAGCCCATGCACTTGTCCTCTTGCTGAACAGCAGAAACTGTGTTTGTGGCTCCTGAGAGTCATGTTGCCTTAGAAGGGCACGAGGAAAAAGGGTTCTGTCTCTCTCCATCTGTAAACCAACCTTCAGAAAAAGAATACAGAATGTGTAAGTTTTTCTTTTAGAAATGCCAGCCTTCCAGGAACTCCTGGAGTAGTGTTTCTTCTCATGGCTTTTTTCCAGGGAAGTGTTTATCCCACCTGACACACCCAAGGGGAAATAAATATGAATCATCCTACTTGTCATATCACACCAGGAGCACAGAAGCACTCCTGATACTTGTATAAGCCTCTTGCCTTCCCCTGTGCAGCAGCAGAGCCTTACCTTCAAAATCAAAATGTGTTTGTGGGAATATTGAGCACCACCATTTGTCTCTTGCTTTGGACACCCCAAGATGGAGCTGTGCTCTGTGTTGCAAAGAAAATCAATTTTCAAGCACTCTTGGGTCTTTTTCTGTTTTTAGTTCGCATTAGAAAGTATTTTCTTTGGCATTTTTTTTCCTCCACCACCACAGAGTGGTGATGTTCTTCCGTTGTTCTTCTCTATCAGCTGGAGAAATTAAGCAAAAGTGTTTTATTTGTCAACCTGGCACGTGGAAAGAAAGCAAAAAGAACAAATCCAGCATCACAGGATGCTAAGAAAATGACTTCTATTTTTAGTCTGGTACATTTTCAGACATGTAAACACCTCAGTTAATCACAGACCCTGAGGCAGTGCTCTAGGGACTATTGAATTGCTTGGAAAGCTGGCAGCCCTATGTGGCATACCAGTGAAGGACTTGACAAGGCTAATTGTGTTCCAAGTTGTTTTCAGCACCAATGGGAAATGAGGTCTGTGTCCTGGATGTACTGTACAAATGGAGTAGTAATGACGGAGGAAAGGGAGGTGGAGAGAGCAGGGTGCTGAATAAAGGTAACAGGATCTACAAGCATATGACATTTCACTAAGATATTTGGCTTCTGGAATTTGAAAAGCAGTTGCACATTTAAAGAGAGTGTGATGTACTATTGAGAGTGCCTATGTTTCCTCTAGAAGATTTTAATGGCTGTTAGGGCTTCAGTACATCTTTTTACCTCCATTCCCTGTAGCAGTAATAACATGACATTCATTATTAATGACATTCCCCCTCTATGCATGATTTTTTTTTCCAAATCCACAGTTCTTTTCACAGAATCACAGAATTGTAGGGGTTGGAAGGGACCTCCAGAGATCATCGAGTCCAACCCCCCTGCCAAAGCAGGTTCCCTACACCAGGTCGCACAGGTAGGCATCCAGGCAGGTCTTGAACATCTCCAGAGAAGGAGACTCCACCACCTCCCTGGGCAGCCTGTTCCAGTGCTCCGTCACCCTCACTGTAAAGAAGTTCTTGCTCACATTTGTGCAGAACTTCCTATGCTGCAGTTTCTGGCTGTTTCCCCTTGTCCTGTCTCCACACACTGCTGAAAACAGTCTGGCCTCGCCACTCTGCCCCCACACCTTAGATATTTATAAACCTGGACCTTTTTATCCTCCCATACTCTTATGAAGCCTAAAATTTATATGAACAAATTCAATCTCTAGTAATAACATTTCAGGATTGTCCTCTTCCTAATAGTAGCAAATGATTCACAAATACCTTATTGTTTGTTTTTTTGGTCTTCGGGTATGGGTTGCCATCTAATTTATTGCTTGAGTGACTTATCTGCTGTCCAATGACGTGTTCCTTAAAGAGCTCTTAAATAAAAATCCATGAGAACAAGTGAAATTTCTGCCGTGTTTGCACCTGCTTATCTCATACATAAAATTAGCTCAGTTCATCAAACTAAATGTATTTATCCAAACAACTTTCACAGCACTTGGCATGTGTTCATTAACTGTTTATGTGATGTTCTGGGTTTTGGTGGGAGGAAAAAGGTAGACTTTTATGGCTCAGAGCTCCAGGAAAACCAGCTTCCTTTCTGTGTCACAGGAACAAACATGGTATAAAAGCACCTAATTGCAACAGATTTAACATTTTATGAGTAGAGTAGTATACCTGTGCTAGGTCTGCTGCACTCTTGTTTTTCTCTGTTGTGCTGTTAAGCATACATCTCCAGCAGAAGGTGAGCTGTTTTTTCTTCCTTAGGGGATATCTTCTGTTCTTAGAGTGGCAATTCATCGTAAGATTGTGACCATGATCAAGTGTGCTAGCTCTTAAGTTCTTGTGTTATAAATGCTCTAACTGAGGGCTTAATAACAGGAAATTTTTGGAAATGCAATCTCAAAGGGAAATCATTGGCATAATAGGGCTCAGGAATAATCTGTCTACTGGAATAATAAAAGGGAAGCCAGATAAAAGGATGAAAGGATATGAGAGGAGGCATGGAGGAATGGAGGCTTGGGTTAGCCAGGAAATGAGAGAAGGTCTGGAAGAGTATCAAGGGTGTGATGGAAAGAGATTGTGAGAAGAATTTCCAGAAGAGAGAAGCCTGGCAGAGAAGTATGGAGTTGTATTAAATGGAGTGATGCATGCTTTGGCTTGGGAGCAGGGGTAGACTCAGGCTTGCAATGTGAGGCCTCTCCTCCCAGGGGTCTGTGCCAGACAGCAAAAGGATTCTTATGTTTGGAAGCTGGCTGACAGGCAAAAAACTATATGCCCATCTTCCTGCAGGTACTGTTCAGGCTTTAATTGGTACACCTAGAACAAACTGTTGAGAATGTTGCTTTCCATCAAACTTGTTCAGTTTGACCTGGACTAGGAAGATCCAGAAAATTGTCTGTTTCCTACAACAACACAGCATAGATGGTATTCTCTGACCCACAAAGGAAGTGACATTGAAATGAACGGGCTAAAATCTCTTTTCTCTCAACCAAATAAGCTCTTCCCATCCTTACTCTACAGGAAACTGACCATGCTCTACTGGGATTCGTGTCTATATATGGGCCAGTAGAAGTCAAGCCATGTGAAGGAGTACACCAACTGAGTGTCATGCCCTTGCTACAGTGTCTGCCATGGTCCTATATAGTTGGCCAGTACTATCATAACCCATGAATGTGCACTAGGGTTCAGAAACACATGACATGAGGATGTCTTGCTGAAGAGAAATACTTGAGTCATTCTTTAGCTCTGAAAATGAATGCGAAGTATTCAAGAAACATTTCCCATCAGTGTAGGAGTTCCTGCTTTCTGCTGTACCTGGCATGAACAAGATCAGCATTCGAAACCTGTTCAAGGATGAACTTGCCTCCCCTAATTTCCCCTATCACATTGATGATGACAAATTGACAGGGCGACCAATACACCAAATGCATCCAAAAGTTGATATAGGGATGACAAGTTGAATATAGTGATTGTCTCCTGTGCGGACTCCAAATACTTGAATTTAAGTTAATCGATGGGAGGGGGATTAGAGAGTTTGTTCCCAAGATGCTGAAGTGGATATTCATGACTACTGTGCAACTCTACCAATAAATTAATGGTAAATCTGTATGGGTGCATGTCATATTGTAACCTATAGCATGGTTTCCTAATCTGAGGTCATGATTAGAGAGCACACCTGTCTCACATGACCCATCCTTTTGTATCTGGTCTTTGGATTAATGAGGAAGGAAATAAAGATGTGCATCCCTTTGGAAAAATGAACTAAGGTGTAGCCAAGTGCATATGTGCATATCCATAAATCAAAGAATACTTAAATCTTCCAATCATATGCACAGATGTAGTCAATCTCAAAACAATTTATTTTTCCTTCATGAGAATCTATACTTAGAGAAGTTATACCTCTCAAGACCAAAGGCTGCTATGATTACTCCACAGGCTTCAGCACAAAAATGGCAATATATTCTGCCAACAAACACTGTGCTATTCGATTGTGGTAAGACTATCAGCCCCCAGTTGCCATCTGTGCCTCCTGCAGTGTTCAGTGTCCCATGTGGCTAATTAGCTGGCACATGCCATCATATGAAAGAAGGAATTGTTCTATCTTGTTGGAGTTATTATTTTTTTTTTTTGTTCTGAATGCAAGATATTTATGCTTGTTCATCTAAAAGGTAGCGCTTTTTTTTTTTTTTAATGGTAATTCATGGCTGTTTTTGGTTTTTATGCAGAACAAATAGAACACAATCTTGACTCTAAAGAATTTATACAATTCCAACAAAAAGCTTAGAGGTGTAGGTTCTGCTGTAGAGTCATTCAAGAATTAGCTTGTTTTGGATTTTCTTTCTTCTATGTGTCTAATTCCCCTCCGTGAACTGAAATGCTGTTCCAGTCCCACAGATGCAATCTCTTCCTTTGCTAATGGAAGACCATGTGGCGTCTCACAGAATATGTAGGCTAAACAGTAAACCTTATTTACAGTGAAGAGTGCACAGGAAATAGTCTCTAACTCCTGGTGGAATAGGAATATTTCACCAGAAAAAGAATCACAGCAAGTTTTCGTAAGGCAATTGAGAAAGAAATTTCATTTCATTGGTTCTGTCTGTCTTTCGCTTGTGGAAGGGCACTGCCTCAATGCCAAACAGACATCAAGGAGCCAGAAGTGTGGAGGATTTGTAACTAAAAAGATGAAGAGAGGAGATTGCTTGCTAAAATGGTTGGAGCTGACAATACTGCTACTAGTCTTGCTTATTCATTCAAATTCTTCTGGCTCTAGAAAGCTAAGGTTATTATGTCAATAATTGGCTGCTTACAGTAGCAGTACAAATTTGCCTAAATAATTATACAAACCATAGAGAAATAAGCATTTGATCTGACACCTATTCTGAACTCAGGAAGCAATGAAATCTTATCTAAATATCTGCCTTCTCTTCTCCAGCTAAACAAGCCCAGTCTCCTCAACCTTTCCTCGTAGGAGATGTGTTCCAGTCCTCTGATCATCTTAGCGGCCCTCCTCTGGACCTGATAGAAGAGCTCTGCTTATTTCTTGTGCTGGGGGCTCCAGGCCTGGATGCAGTACTCCAGACGGGGCCTCGCAAGAGCTGAGTAGAGGAGGACTACCACCTCTCTTTCCTTGCTGGCCTCCCCTGTTTTAATGCAGCCCAGGATATAGTTGCTTACGGGCTTCAAGCACATGACGCTTGCTCATATCCAACTTCTCATCCACCAGGACTCCCAGAATATTCACAAGCATTTATGTGATCCCCCCTCAGCCCTCCTTTCTGCACGATGAACAGACTCAGGTCCCACCATGTCTCATGTGTGATTGCAATGACATCACCCCCCTGTAAGCACGCACACATCTCTAGTTCTGCCTGTTTATTCCCCACGCAGCGTGCATTGCTATACAGGCACTGTAGGGAAGCAGAGGGTGCAGGAATCTCTAGAGGGATGCAGAAAGGTTTAAGCCAGGCTCTTGGCAATGTTGTCTTCCCTGAGGAGTCCTCACAAGATCCTACTGGACAACTGCAGGTTTCTCTCCACAGTTTACTTAGAAGACATCATTCCCAGGCCCTTCTCTGTTGCAAGTGACATGCGGAATCAAAGTCTATCACCACAGAGCAGTCATAAAGCAGGCATGTTCACTCAGAGCTGCGCACCTATGCTGGATGCAGGGGGGCATTGCCTCCTAGCCTGCGTACGGGAGGTCAAGAAAGGCACATGCTTAAAGAGCAAGCTGCTCACATATGCATTGCATGTCCAAGAAAAGGTTGTTTCATTGCTGTGAGTCCCCAGAATGATTGACATTTTTCCCCGCCCTGAGTCTCAGTTCCTTCATGCATGTGAGGCATTGCTCCCTGGTCACCTGGTGGTCTTTCTGACGAAGGCCGTTATCTTCCTGGCTGTGTACTCTTGGACCTGGGTGGAGTTGGAGGATGCTTGCCTGGCTCTGAACGGTCCTCTTATCAGCATCAATTTCATCCACCAATCCGCTGCTTCTTTGTTAATTTGTGGTTTACTGCCCAGGCTGCTGCCTTGCATTGCAGAGATGGGATAGCTAACAGTGTTATTTGGAGAAACAGGAGACTCGCTGTCCACACTAACTCTCTAGGTCTGTATAAAAGCATCTGTTATCGGCAGCGAAAACCTGGCTTAGAAAGGTCAGATCTGTAGCTGCCAATTCAGCACCTCATGAAGGCATACAACTTCTAACCTAACTTATTTTCCTCATTTCACAAGGAACTCCATTCCATTCCTCCATCAAATGTGGTTTAATCAATCTAGCCTGCTTGCTTTCCAGAACACTTTGGCCCCAACTGCTCAGTTGTGTTCCATCTCATGCCCACACACCTGTCCAAGATCAAGGTACACAAAACCTTGATCCCAACACCATCCCAGTAATCAGCCAATAATTTACCACCTCTATTCTCCTCCTTCCTTCTGCGACCCAGCCTCCAGTCAGAAGGACAGAGGAGAACACTCCTGGTGCTCCCAATCCCTTGAGTGTCTTTCCATGGGATGTAAAGTCTCTTTCTGATATTCGGCCATTTCCTCGTGGCAGCCTCCCATGACCCTACTTGAATGACAATAAGCAGATGGTGGTGTTCTTGTTTGATCAGATGTGGTGGAGTCTCTCTAATGTCTCAGACACGTGCCTCTAGTGGACAGCAGAGCTCTGTGGAGAGGTTGTCGGGCAGCAGATGGGAGCCTTGGCCATGCTTGGCTGTGCCCTGGCCAAAACCTCTCTCACAAACCTCAGGAATGGGTGTGAGTTTCTTGCTAATATAGTGTGGGATTTCCTCCCTGCAGCCCGGATCTGCCCAGAGGAAATGATCCTGTTTCTGCAGTCGCAGCTGGACGATGACTGGGAGCCTGGATGCGTGGCAGCCCTGGGTCTGCTGCGTGCTCTGGCTCGCTCTGATGGTCAGTACCACGGGTTGCTCAGTACCACGCCTTGGGACTGCCAGGGCTCCCTGCTGCCATCTGCGCTGTGGCTCTGCTCATGCTTCTGTGCATCTCTTGCAGAGCCCATGATGACAGAGAAGCTGCCCCAGGTCGTCGAGGCTGTGCAGCGTCTGTGCAGCGACCCCAGCATCCGGGTGAGCTGGTTTGGGAAAGGAAAGTGCTGTTGGGGTGGTGATGCTGCTGCCAGCACAGGCAGGGCTGGGGTGACTAGAGAGGTGCTGGAGCATTGGCCACACCGTCATGATGGCTCCTGTGGGGAGAGCAGGCAGAGTGCAGCGGGCAGGTCCCTGTGCTGTGCATGGAAAGCGCACAGCCTGGTGCTAAGGCCTGGCCCTCAAGTCAGAAGCCAAAGCTTCTCCTCTGCTCTTGATTCTCTGCTCATGCCCAAAGGGCTGCCCTGATGAGCAGCTGGCTTCCCTTTGCCTTCTGACCAGGAAAATCACACCCATCATTGACCCCTTGCAGGTGAGGACGGCTGTTCTTTATTTCATCAAGGATCTGCTCAGTTCTAACACCTGGAGCTGCTCAGCCTGGGATGTGGTGGGGCACATCTTCAGGGAGTTCAGCCGCGCCACAGGAAGAAGGGTAAGGACAGTGGGCAGCATCTTCTTTTGGAAGACCCGTGCTGCTCGGAGGGTGGCACAGAAGCACTGCTGGGGCCACACCTGAGCCTCCGGAGAGGCTCCAGAGAACTGAGCATAACCAGTGTTTCAATACAACTGTCGTGCAGGCAGCCGGAGACCTTTCTGCCTGGGAAGCCCAGGAAGAAGGAGCTCTCCAGGAGCTGTGCGTGGACATCCTGGGATCACTGGACGTCTCTGTGAGAGGGATGTCCAAAGTAAGTCACGCTCTGCCCTGCTGCTGCTCCCTGCCCTTGCACCACGTGTTCCTCGTCCCATTCCAAGACCCCAGCTCTCTCCTCCAATGTGCTCTGAAGCACACAGGACTCGGGGAAATTCACAGAGTCCTCTTCATCTCTGAGCAGAGGCAGGAATGCTGACCTGCTCAACTGCCTCGTTCCCTACAGCTCCTGTGGCCGCGGCTGCTGTTGTTTGTGGTGCCAGCGCAGTACACAGGCATGCTGATCCCAGTCTCCCGCTGTGTCTGTGCCCTGGCTGAGAGAGAGGAGCTGACAGGTACTATCAGCCGATAGAACACCTGGATCCCCATTTTGTCAGCTCCATGTTTCAAGGTAGGAGCAAAAACTCCCCCAGTGAGCTCTGCTGACCTGTGGTAGCACCCAGAAGGGACAGCGGAGGTGTGCATGGCTGGGCACGCGGTGTTTTGGAGTCTTACTCAGCACTTTTTCCTCTTTGCAGGCCCACTGCTGACGCCCCACATACTGCTGGCATGACTGCTGGTGAGTAGATGCTCCAGAGGCCGGTGCCACGAGCAGCCAGGAGGAAGCAGCATGGCCATGGGCAGAGCTGTTGGCTGCTCCTTGCCTGCCAGAGCAGAGCCAAGCTGCTTCCATCCTGGGGGGAAGCCGTTGCTCTTGCTGCAGAAGTGACCCTGCTTTTTCTTGCTCTCGCTCAGGTGGTGGCAGGCAGCCCTGTTGCAGGCAGCAAACTCCAAGCTGCTGCCTTACTGCTGATGAAAAACCTCCACAGCAGGTTCCACAGAGCTGTGGGGGCCATGTGGGCTACTGAGATCCCCCTGCTGCTGCAGCGTCTTGAAGGTAAAGTACTGGAGGGGAAGAAGAGGCAGAGGCAGGGAAGGGGGGGAGTGAAAATGCAGCTCTGCAGAGTGGCAGAGGGGAAGCACTGCCTGCAGCCCAGTTCTTGCTCTGCTGCTGCTCCCATTGCTGGGAGTCAGCACTGAGGCCCAGGGACCTATCCCACCAGAGATCTGCCCATTCCAGGACGTGGATGGGCCCTTCGTGTCCCCTCAGACAGCAGCCTTGGAGCACTTAGTTCCGTGTTCCTGTGGGGACAGTGTTTGTGGGGAGGGACAGGTCATTGGGGGTGCTGGGTGCAGGTCCCAGCTTGGCAGTGTCAAGTGCCCAGGCCAAGCCAGGTTTGCAGCAGCTCTTCTTCTGTGCCTTGATCCCAAGTAAGGGTCTTTGTCTTCCTATTGCTGTGCAGGGAAAGATGAGAGCTTCCCGGACACTGCCGAGTTTGAGCGCCGTCTGCTAAAGGTACAGCATTGCCAGGAGGCGCGGTGCAGAGAAGTGCTTGCCTGCCCCAAGTAGCCCCGCTCCCACGTGAGCCACTGTGGGACAGGAACAGCCTCTCAAGCGCTGTTGCGGAGCGGCCGCACGCCTTTGTGGCGCTGCCTTTTCCGCTCTGTCCCAAGCCCAGGGGGGTCTTAGGAGAAGAGGGCAGGCGGCTTGAATGGAGGGAACGCTGGGGGAGCTGGGAGAGGGACTGTTCTTCCAGGCACCTCTCCTCAGAAGGCTGCGGCGACTTGGGAGTGAGGGAAGAGGCAAAGGGCAAGGGAACATTGTCTTCTCGTGTTCTCCAGCAGTTCCTGAGGGTGTCAGTGGACACGGCAGATGATGAGGCGTGGACCGAGGCCCTGAGCAGTGAGCTGAGCCAGCGGCTGAGCAGCTCTGCCAGCAGCTCTGCAGAAAAGGTGAGTTCCCCCCGGCTCTACCCAGCGGTGCAGCTGCAGGTGTCCAGCTGGGGCTGGGGCTGCGGCTGGCGCTCTGCCCACGCGGGATGCTGATGCTGCTTGCCCAGTCTGTGCCCCCCAGAGGCCTTTCCCTGCAATCTGCCCGGGGATGGCTAAAGCTGGGCCCTGCAGCTGCTCTCAGCGACTCCCTCCCAGCGTGGGAGCTGGCCCTCCCCCAGCAGGTTAAGCTGCTGCCACATCTCAGCTTCTTCCTTCCCTTCCCATGCAGTCGTTCCTGTACAAGGCTCTGGGCACAGTGCTGGGATCCTGTAAGGGAGTCCTCCACGTGCAGGAGAAGCTGCTGCAGCACCTGGAGGAGGCAAACGCGGAGGAGCCACGTGAGGCCCAGGTGAGCTCTCCTCTCCTCCAGCTCCTGCGAGCATCCCTGCTCTGGCCCTGGGGCAGGGGGCTTTTCCTGGCCCTGCTCCAGGCCTTTCTATCTCCTCACTGCTGCCATTTTGCTCAGGAGAGGACCTGTAGATTCAGGCCTGTGCCAACGGCCCCTTGTTCTTTTGTGCAGGGAATCATCTCTCTTCTCAGCCATGCTGCTGAGAACAACTTCCACACAGTCCTGGCCACGCTCACCATGTTTGCGTCCAGGCTGTGCAAAGGCCGCAATGCCAGGATTTCCAGGCGCAAGAAGGTAAAGCGTTACGGGTTTCCACCTTGGCATTCTTCTGCCTTATTTTCCCTGCAGCTCCTGCCTTGGGAGCCCAGGTGCATGGCGGGGCACTGGGGGCCGTTAGCGAGTGTCTCAAGGCCTTTCTTCCCACACAGATGGAGCTGGACAGCACGAGAGCTCATGCCACACGCAGCGCTCTCATGCTCGCCCACGGCAGCGTGGCACTGCGTGCCTCCAAGCAACAGCTGCTCGCCCACCTGGAGGGAGACATTGTGGGCAACGTCCTGATGCTCTACAGCTGCAGCTGCCGGGTGAGAGCTCAAAGAAGCATGCCAGGGTGTCTGAGCGCCCAGCTGCAGCCCCTCCACGTGGGGGGGATGCTGAGATGGGCCTTTCCTTTCCAAAGTCCCTCGGGGAAGGGTTTGTGTCCACATGAAGATCCAAGCCCTTCCCTTAGTGTTGTCTCCCCGTGTCCCCCTTGCAGCCCTTGTCCCTTCCTGCAGTTCAAAGAATGTTCTTCTCTCTTGCTCCTCAGGACTTGCAGAACACCCTCGCGCTGGTGCAGAGCATCACCGACTGCAGCTCTGCCTTCCAAGCTATGGATGGTTCTGCAAGCTTTAACCCCTCCTTGAGGAGCAAGCTGCTGGAGATCCTGATGGTGAGTGCCTAGAGACAGGGCTGTCTGCAGAGGAGTTCTGGGCTGCGCCACAAGGCTCGCTTCCCTGGGGGCGTACCGGTGTCCAGCAGCCACACGTCTCCAGCTGGTGGGGACCTTGGGTGCTGGCAGGCAGCGGCTGGGCAGCGGGCTGGGTGCACCAGCTGCTGTATCCTGCAGTGCTTCCATGGGAAAGTGATGGGGCTGGTGTGTGGCAGTTGTGCCTGTCTCGGGGCCGGGTGGAACAGCTCTTGTGTGCCCCTTGCCCACTTTGACACTGTCTCTCCGGGACTTGCAGGACCTGATGAAGAAGTATTACTCGGGCATGCCTGTCTCCCCAGTGCCTCTCAAGGCGGTTCTGGCCCTGGAGCAGTTGAGGTAAGGACTGAGGTTGCAAGGCAGGATAGTGGTCCCCGTTTTGGGTAGCTCCTGAGGGCCCGGAGGGGGCAGGGAGGGAGGAGCTGCATCTACGGGAGAGACGGCTGGGCTGTTGTGCCCAGCGAAGTTGAGGTTTGGGGCAGGGAGCAAGGCCCTGGTGCTCCTGTCCCCTGGCAGGGAAGAGAAGGGAGAGCTGGGGTCTCCTTCCCTCCAGAGCGGGAGGTGGTTCGCTGCTGCTGGGGAGGAGGTGGGCGCTGCTGGAACTGAAGGCAGTGCTCAGCAGCATGAGCTGGGGGTATTGGCTTTGTAGCTGTTGATTGGGAGAAACTCAGATGTTGTCTGAACCAGTCTGGAGAGCACTGGTAAAGGCCCTTTCTGATTTCTCTTCCTTTTTTCCTCCTCTCAGCAAGCTGAAGCCCTCTTTCGAAAGCAAAGACATGCGTGAGATGTTGGTCCTGTGCTGCAAGAACATTGTGACACATCCTTCAGCAGAGATGATGCTGAAGATCAGAAAGTCACAGCAAGCAGCACAGTACCTGCAGGTAACCTGCCGTAACTTTCCCGGCCACCTCTCGGTCGGAACCCTACCTCAGCACACAGCACCTCTGCTCTGGCAGCAGCTGTGATGCTACACGTCACTCCCCTCTTCTGCTTTCAGCTTCAGCAAACATCACTGAAAGCTCTGGGCCGGCTCATGGTGGTCCTGCTGGAGACAGAGCCCAGCGGTGGCTTCTTTCAGAACATAGTCCACGTGAGTATGTGCTGCGGGAGCAGCAGTGCCGGTGCTCAGTGAGGCCTTGGTGGAAAGGGCTGGGAAAGGAGGGACAGGGAGAGGGGTGGCAGGAAGGGAAGGAAAAGACGTTCTCGGTGAGACAGATGCTCTGCCCCAGGTCCTGCAGAAATCGATGGTATCAAGCAACGTGTGGGAGCGCAAGAGGGCCCTGCAGACCTGCTCCCAGCTGCTGGCTGTTTGTGAAGAGCTTCAAGTGAGTAAAGAGCCCCACCGCATGCCCCCTGCTCCCTCCCCGGTGCCCCTGAGCTGGAAGGTGAGCTCCGCCCAGCTGTGCATGCTGTGTCACGGCATGGGGAAGGCACAGATGGGAGAAGCTGGGGAGAGCTGGGGCCGTCTACAGCTTTGTTCCTGCCTCTCACCCCTGCAGAGAGGAGATGCCTGTGAGCACTTTGGCTCCTTGGTGGGATTGCTGGCGCCTCTGACGTGTGACCCCATGCCTGCATCCCGCCAGCTGGCTGTCACCTGTCTGAGCTCCCTTCTCTGAATCCAAGGTGAGTAGAGCAGGCGTGCTCCAGCCCTCTGCCCTCCTCCGTAGCACTACCAGAGCCCCACGGGCTGGGCCCCCTTGACAGGAGGGAGAGGCACCATGCACGGTTCACCTCTTGTCCCCATCCTGTCCTCTGTCTTTCCCCGGTGGAAAGCGGTCCTATTTCCAGAAGCATGACTTCCCTTTTCTCCCTGTGCTCTTTCCAGCCAAAACAGTCAACAGTCATTGAGACGGGTGACATCAAGAGCCTGTGCGAGGGGCTGCATGCCTGCAACATCGCCTCTCAGCTCCAGACCACGTCCAAAATGGCAAGAGTAAGTGGACCCAAGAAGGGGTGGTGGGATCTCTGTCCATAGAATTCTGCATGGCCCTATGCTGCTCCCAGCCTCTGACACCATTTCCAAAATGAGCTGTCACCCTGAGACTGCTTTTCTCAGCAAGTAGCAGGAGGCTCTGAGCTACGTCTGTCCTTCAGGCACCCAGAGCAAGGAGCTGATGCCACGGCATGCGTTTGTGTGTGTGTATGTGACTGTGTGTGTGTGTGCATGTGTGACTGTGGCTGCATGGGTGCAGAAGCTGAGAGAAGGCTCAACCGCCTTCTGTATCAACAGCAGGGTACAGACAGCAGGAGCGCTGTGATTGCCGCCTGAATGAGCGGCAAGCCGCTGAGCTAAGAATGCCCTCAAGACTGCTTGGTATTTTGAAGAGCTGCAGCAGAGCAGTGATGGGATCTCTCCCGCTTCTCATTTCTCTGCAGATTGTGTGCAGAAACTTCCCCATCGAACGCACCGTTGACTTCATGGCAGCCATCAAGGAGACCCTCCGGAAAGCCAACGGAGTGCGTGTGGGAAGTGGATGACCACCTTCCTGCAGATGCACGGGAAGCACATCTGTTGGAATGTAAGAGGCTTTCTCCCTTTCTTGGACTTGTTCTGGCCATTGCACATGGCTAGGCCCTGCAGAGTGCAGGATGCAGCAAGTCATTCTTTCTCCTCTTCTTCTCTCAGGTGCCTCCGATCCTCTACATCCTGCGCAGCATCACATCGTTTGCGCAGCAGAGCACGTTCCTGCCCTTCCTGTGCCAGGCGGTGGTCATCCTCACCCGCTGTCACACTGAGGCCGTGATGAGCAACTTCTCCCGGCCGCTTGGGCCAACGGACAGGTACTGGCACTCCTGCCTTTGCTGTGCCTGAGGTCACAGTTGTAGCTGGCCTCTGCCAGAGGAATCCGGGGAGGAGGCAGCTTTGAGTCTGTTTGAGGTCACAAGTCACAACTTGAGACTCTCCTTTTTCTAGTGAGACGTGGAAAAGAATAAGAGAGTTTTGCCTTCAACGCTGGAGGCGGTAGAAGAACGAAGAGAAAGACAAAGAGGAAGAGGAAGAGAGGAGAAGGAGGAGGAGAAGCGAAGCGACGAGAAGCAAAGCGGAGAAGCGAAGAGAGAAGAGAAGCGAAGCAAAGCGAAGAGATACCATTAATCACATAGAGAATTGGAATTGTATTTGAATTGTAATTGAATTGTAATTGTAACACTATTGTTATTAATATATTTAATAATAAATAAATAAAACCACTATTTATATTAACATTATTAATACAAAAAATCTCTCTGACAATAGGATTGTAAAAGCCAAATGGGAGGTGGCAAAAGTTCAGACACTCTTCCTTATCATAGCTGAATCAATTGGTTTGTTCAGAATTATGAAACAGACTCTAACATCTTCTTAGAGCATTTCCTGCCTAGGAAGAATTAGATCACATTATTCTTGGAAATCTAGAAAGCAAAGGATGATTAATTATGGCTCTGACCGCTTAAGGACTTCCTCCCCAAGATGGGCTGCTGTGATGGAAATGATGTTCCTTGAGTAACAGACCAACAGCAAAAAGCACAGAGAGCAGTACTGCAAACTGGTGAAGCTGGTTGTGTGGAGGGCTTCTATCAGAATATTCTGCAGTGGTTTTAAAGGTTTGTTTCCAACTGCTTGAGTTTCCATGTGCATCCTGAATGGCCAGTATGTTCATCCCTCAGTCTGTCACTGGCAGGAGATGTTATGTTACGAGAAACTGGATATGAGCAAGCAGGGTGCGCTTGCAGCCTGGAAAGCCAACTGTGTTCTGGGCTGCATTAAAACAGGGGAGGCCAGCAAGGAAAGAGAGGTGGTAGTCCTCCTCTATTCAGCTCTTGTGAGGCCTCGTCTGGAGTATTGCATCCAAGGCCTGGGGCCCCCAGCACAAGAAATATGCAGAGCTCTTCTATCAGGTCCAGAGGAGGGCCGCTAAGATGATCAGAGGACTGGAACACATCTCCTATGAGGAAAGGTTGAGGAGACTGGGCTTGTTTAGCTGGAGAAGAGAAGGCTCTGAAGAGACCTCACTGTGCCCTTCCAGCTCTTGAATGGAGCATACAAACAGGAGAGGGAGCAACATTTTACATGGGTGGATATGATAGGACAAGGGGGGATGGTTTTCAGCTAAGACACAGGAGATTTAGGTAAGATATTAGGAGGAAGTTTTTCACACAGAGGGTGGTGACGCACTGGAACAGGCTGCCCAGAGAGGTTGTGGATGCCCCATCCCTGGAGGCATCCAAGGCCAGGCTGGATGTGGCTCTGGGCAGCCTGGTCTGCTGGTTGGCAACCCTGCACATAGCAGGGGGGTTGAAACTAGGTGATCATTGTGGTCCTTTTCAACCCAGGCCGTTCTGTGATTCTATGATTCTGTGACATGTCTTTGCAACTGCATCTGTCTCTCAAATACAACAGATACTAGCCAGATGAGGCATACGTCTCCTGACGGGGAAATGTAACTAAAAAAGAAGACTTTTAACTTTGCATGCAACTCAAGTAGAAGTATGCAATTACATCTATCCCAACACAAAGCTCTCAAAATCATTTCCATCTTGTGTAGAATGCAGCTGGGATAGCATGAAAAGCAGAACACAATACTTTAAAAATGGCTTATTTAGTAATTTAATCGGTTGATTGGGATACCAAGTCTTGGAGTAAAAATCTGGTCAGAGAGCAGTAAAAGCAGGCAGAAGAATATGCTCCACTGTATTCCTTAGTTCAAGGTTGCAGTCATCTCTTCTGTGTATTTTGTGCCAGTGATGGAAATCGTGGACATCTTAGAGGAGCTGCCTCCTGTTTGAAGGCACAGTCCTGTACTCTCTGGGGATTTTCTGTGGTGAGGGAAGGTGCAGAACTTAGAATGGGGTTGATGCACATACACTGAACTGTGTTACATTAATGAGGGGCATTTCCCATCTCTTCCCATTCTCTTTGACGGCAGGAGAACCAATACCCAGTGGGGATGCCTACTGCCAGGAAGACATCACATTTACTGGGAGGATCACAGAATCACAGAATCACAGAATCACAGAATCACCCGGGTTGGAAGGGACCTCAAGGATCATGTAGTTCCAACCCCCCTGCCTAGCAGGGCCACCAAACATACACATTCAGATCAGGTTGCCCAGGACCCTGTCCAACCTGGCCTTAAACACGTCCAAGGACGGGGCATCCACAACCTCCCTGGGCAGCCCGTTCCAGGGCCTAACCACTCTCCTAGTAAAGAACTTCCCCCTAACATCCAACCTAAATCTTCCCTCCTTCAACTTAAAACCATTTCCCCTAGTCCTGCTGTTGTCAGCCCTTTTGAAGAGTTTACTCCCCTCCTGGGTGTAGGTTCCCTTCAGGTATTGATAGGCTGCAATGAGGTCACCCCGCAGCCTTCTCTTCTCCAGGCTGAACAAGCCCAACTCCCTCAGCCTGTCCTCATAGGGGAGCTGCTCCAGCCCCCTGATCATCTTAGTCGCCCTCCTCTGGACCCTTTCCAAAATCTCTATGTCTTTCTTGTACTGAGGGCTCCACACCTGGACACAGTACTCCAGATGGGGCCTCACAAGAGCCGAGTAGAGAGGGACAATCACCTCCCTGTCCCTGCTGGCCACCCCTCTCCTGATGGAGCCCAGGATCCCATTTGCCTTTCGAGCTGCCAGAACGCACTGCTGGCTCATGTTAAGTCTCTTGTCCATCAGGACCCCCAGGTCCTTCTCTGCCGAGCTGCTCTCAAGGACCACAGCCTTCTGCCTTATCTGTTTTTTTCAAAATTAATTGATCTTCTTAATTACTGGGGCAAAACTCCTATCTACCCCTCGCTAAAATGCTCCTGTTTCAAATGCTGTGAGATACAAACCATCTTTTTCCACCCAGAATCTAAGGGCAGTACTGATGGACGCTTGTTTTGTGCATGGAGGCTGCAATGAAAACAAAATTCCAAATGAAGCCCTAAAGACATCAGAAGGGTGGACGCAGCAGCAGGGCTCCTTCTTCAGCAGAAATTTTCTCGTTACTTTATAGAGTTAAGGAGGTGATCTGGACAGATCTGTATCTTCTCAGCTGAAGAAATGTGAAATAATTTCCTATTCCTGGTGATTTAAAATGCAATTATTCAGCCACAACCAGAGAAAACTCAGGGTATACCAGAAACTGTGATCAAGTTAACTGTGATCAGAGCAACCATGATGTCTGAGGAGTCACTGCCTTGGTAAGTCACACCAATCTGCTGCTGGGCTTTCAAGAGCTGTTTGCAACTTCAGAACTACAATAAATCTGTAATAATTCATCTTGGAAGCCTCCCCAAGGGGCTTTTTTTCACCAAGTACTTTGCCAGCTTTCTCAAGCATGCTTAACTGTGTATTGACACTTCAGCTTTTTTGGGTATTTCTGTTCCTTTCCCCATATGAACCCCTCCTTAAAATGGCCTGCTTCCCCCTGGCACTGGGAGTGAAACTGAAACAGCTTGTCCTGGCAACTGTTGCTAGTCTACAGTAACTGGATGTATTAAAAATAAAAACAACAACAAAACAATTGTTTTTCCTCATTCCTTCCCTGTAGAAATCAATTAGTCACAGCCTTTATTTAGCACATGTGACATTTACCTAAGCAAAAGCAACTGGTGAGCCGGTTATGCGTAAGAGTCCTGGGGAGCACAGGTCTTACTCACACTCCGGGCCTCGCTCTGTTGTCCTGCTTGTCACCAAGAGTTAGTCATTATTCAGAGCAGTGGAGGATGTTTCTCTTTAGAGGGCAAACTGCTGCGAGATCTGACGCCCATGAATTTGGAAGGAGTTGGAAGAGAGAACTGTTTTCTTTACTTCCCATTGGAAGTGCCCACCATCAACACGCAAAGAGCTTCCCCTGCTGGGTTGGCGGTTGGCTTCCTGCCAGGACCACGACTTCAGCGTAAAATGTCACTTTTTGGTGCTTGCTGGCTGCTGTCCACCAGATCTCCATGTGTTCCCGCTCATGAGAAGGCTCACACACAGAGTCATGCACTCACTGCTTCATCTGAGGGTACCCGTCCGCTTTCCTCTGCATCCATGTCCTGCTGTTTTTGATCTCCGGGCCCCCAGCAGAAGTGCTGAACCATTTTATTTTCCTGACAGATACCTGACTTGCAGCATGTGGTTGCGGTTGTCTTGGGAATGCTGCTCCAGTTAGGTCAAAATTCAGCAGGGAAGGAAAAAAATGATAGTAAAGAAAGTCTCCGTTTGTTCTTGGGGAGGACTGTTTTGGGTGAGCTAAATTTCATGGGAGTTATGGCCCCAAGGAATCTGCTGCAGATCCGGGTTTATTTCTCTTTTTGGGCTGAGGCCATAAAGAGCTACCTCACCCACGTGCTAAACAAGCACCTTGGCCACCTGTCGCAAGGCAGATGACCTCTTGGTATCATCTCTGGAGCAAAGTGCCTTTTTTCTCTCCAGCCTTCCTGTACTGGTATGTGTTTGAGAAATAGTGCAGCTGGGATGTAAGTTCTGTCTCCCACACAGTACGTGCCCTACTTATTCTTGGTTTTCCTCAGCTGCAGCCTTCTCCCAGTATTGTGACTCCAGCTTCTCGTATCTTTTGTATTTATCACCAGCATCTCAGAGAGAATTGAATCAAATGAAAGGTTTAATGCAACATGTGAAGAATTTTCTCAAGGTTTCAATTCACTTCAACAAGAAGTATTGGGAGCACTTCTTGATTTGTGCCAAATCAATTCCTTCTTTTGATTTTCACCCCATTACTGTCACTTCAGACACTTTCAGCATCTTGGTGCTGGCTAGCCTTGTGTGCTGCTGGCATTTTAAGGGGTGGTTTCTGTCTGTCAGCTGTCTCACTTAGGAAAAGGAGCTTTCTTGTCTCTGGCATTGTTTTAAATGAGAAATAATGTTCTCACCTCATAGTTTTATCTAGGTATAACCCTGCTTCTGCAGAGTGAGCTATTTCGATGGATGAATTCACATGAGAACATTCTTTAACTCTACGTGCTGGTGATTAATCATTGCTTAGATTCAGAATATATAAAAATTTTATTTTTAAAAGTTCTAGTGCTATACATAAAAGCCTCCAAGGGTGACTTTGAAGTTTGAACATAATTATTTGGCAAGCAGTGTGGGGTCTGCTGACATGCTTGGTTAAAGAACATATTGTGCTAATTTGCAGTTACGCTAACAGAGATAAGAAGCTTGAACTATAGAATTGAATACAATCAGGGACATGTAAATGGGGCCGATGTTATGTCTGCTGAATCTCCTGAGGTTCTGGCTCTAGTTTAGAGCATTTCTTTATTTAAAACCCCACTGTTACAGAGAGAAATGTGTTGGGTATTCCAGAGGAATGTGAAAGCTAGAAGACTCTCCAGAAAACTATATTTCCCTTTAATGCTTGATGTGTCATTCATCTGTTGTTACCTGCTTTTCTTCTCCTGGCTAGTTACAGAAGATACAAACTTTATTCCCCTTTTTAATACATCTACCAATGTCAAAGATTTTATTGGATGAACTGGTGGGTTCTGAACTTTACAAAGATTCCCCAGGCAAAGGGATAGGGCAGCACAAGGAGCATAAGGACATTGGTCTTCTTGTTTGGCCTTACTGTGGGTACCTCAGTATGAACTTTGGTGATTTATGTAGGAGTAAATTAAAATGCCTGCTCCATTTTTCTGCCAGACATTATTACCCCAGTAGCAGAGGCAGCAGAAAGGGTGATATACCCTTCTCTCAGCTACAGAGGTCACAGCCTGGTGTATTCACTGAAACTGCAGTAAGTCTTAGCATTTGGGCAGTAACTCCTGGCTGTGTGGGCAGGCAGCAGAGAATAATAACCTCTTAAATTACTCCAGCGTACATTGCAAGAACTCATTTAGAGGCAGTACGCATAATCCAGGGTGCAGATTTTCAAAGGTGCATTTCCTTCCATGAAACTTTGTGTACAGCCTGTGTGTTTGCACATAGGTAACTGTGTGTGTCACCATCAAAACACAGCATATGAATTTGTCTCATGTGCAGTGTTGGTGGACACTCATAGTCCAGATGACAGCAATGTACCATCACCTTTAGAAACCCTGTGTGTCTGCCTATGTAGAATGGATGATAACAGCACTATGTTCCATCAGATGGCTGGGAACCCTGAGGTGGCAAGTCTGCATTCAGACACTTCTCCTTCAGACTAGAGGTCCATGTTGTGCCAGGCTTTGAATGTATCAGGTAAAACCCATGGAGTTTCCCAAGGATTTTCACAGAAAGCAAGATCCTTCTTTCCCTCTCCAAGGAAGTGCTGCTTCTTACCAGCGCATCCCAGGGTGCCTTACCCCTAGCCCCTAGGGCCTGTCCTACTGCATGCCTCTCAGAACCTTACATGTGCCATATATTTGCTGTCTGTATTGCTAATTCTTGCTCACAGGCAGAGGGCACAGTTCAGTAATCAGATCAATTACCAGCAACACCACTACCATGCCTCTGAAAATACCTCACCGCATGGAAGCTTTGTGGATTAGCAAACAGTGGCTATAAAACTGTGATCTTTGTGTTAATTAATTTATTTTCAGTCAGAGGGTTAATTATGTTCTATAATCCCACATAATTACTAGATTCTTAATGGAATCCAATAAAATTATTAACAAAGCTAGTCTGAAATAATTATACTAGTGCTCTTTTTGTAGAGAAAGCGAAGCAATGAGCACAGTTGATGTAGTATGAACAAGAGCTATGACAATCTACTTCCCTCTTCACCATCACCTCTGCTGGTCTAGTTCCCCATCAAAAAAACTTTAAATAGGCTTTTGGAGTCACATTGATCTTGGCTGACTATGGACTCTCAGAATTCTCTGAGTGGATATTACTTACACCCTCATTCTTGAGATTTCCATAACAATTTGTGATGCGAGCGAGGCCTGTTTCCTCTTCCAATCTAAATGAAACTATTCTTTCCCTAGCTTTCACTTGGTGTTAAAAAGTTTTAATTTATAAAGAGCAGTACTTGACATTTAATTTGGGATGGAGGAGAACTTGGCTGGTGTTTTTCTGCGATAGATACATCTCTTCAGGAAATGCCTGCTGGCGGCAGGACTTCAGGGATTGTGTTGAGATATCCAAACTGACACTTGGAAAAAATAACTTCTTTCTTGACTTGGAGTTTTTGTTGTTGCTAAGAGTTTTATGCTCACAGAAGCAGAGTACACACTTGTGTGTGCCAGGATGCAGATGCAATGTCAGTGGAGCTGCATATGGGATTTTGCGAATAGTTATCTAAGAGAGTGGTGATCAGGCTGCCCAGGGAAGTGGTGAAGTCACTGGAGGTGTTTAAGAACTGTGTGTATGTGGCACTGAGGGATGTGGTTAGAGGACACGGTGGTAGGGATGTGTTGGTTGCTGGACTGGATCTTACAGGTCTTTTCCAACGTTGATGATTCTGTGATTCTATTGTATAGTGAGCAGGTATATTGACAGTGACATGAGAGCTACCATTCATGTTCACGTGGCTTGCAGCAGAAGTCACTCAGGAAGTACAGTTTATATGAGCCATTCTCACTTAAATATTAGTTATCACCCACATTATCAAATCAATAAAAATGCTGACCTGATTTACCCCAGATTAAATAATACTCCACTCAGGTTGACATCTGAAGGTAGAGTTCCAATGCAACATTTGACAGCTGCAAGTAGTGACAGAAGCTTGCTTTTAACTGAGAAACAACAAGTCCTTTTGCTTCTGAAGAATGATATAGATCAAATCTGTTTTCTGGTTTCAATTCTGTTCCTCAGAAAATGAATACTATGAACAGTGTCCAAGTACATATTACATTTTGTAAGAGTAGATGTTTCCTTTTTTCCATATAGTCTTCGGCTGCGGCTGCCTTTGCTTTGAAACATTTCTGTTCCCCTCTCTCTGCCCTGAAGATTTCTGGTAATGGGTTTGGGTGAAATAATAAAAAAAGTAGTGAAATGCATGAAAACTCAGGAGCATGCCTGCTTTTCCCTGGAATGCTTTCTTTGAATAAAGTTTGCTGTAATTTAAGCAAAACAGGATCTTTTCTTCTCCTGTTAGAGAAGGCCAGTTGAAGTATGACTTCTTACAGTGGGTTATACCTGTGTAAGGAAGTTGCCTTATCATAAATACAATCTCCAGTATTATTTGTTAAATTTACCTTGTTGGTAGCCATTGTGTATTCTGTGTAACCATAACAAAATCTTAACATTATTTTTAAGCAAAGACTGTAGTTCTGATTAGAAACTTTGATTACTCTGTATTTTCTATACATTTGTTTCCTTTTTTTTCTCTTTCCCCAGTGGCAGATTGCAAATACTTCAGAAAATGAGAACCCAAGACATGCATTTCTCCTTAAAAACAATGATTTTATGAATGCTTTCTACTTTCTTAAAAAAAAAATAAATCTGTAAATGGAGATTTGTTACTGGAGGCTTATTCCTTGCACCCCTTCTCTTGAACTTCATTTATCTTTGAACCCTAAAGCTGTTTGTTGTGACTTTTAGACTGAAGTTTCATATTGTAGGGTGGGGATTTTTGATGCAGCTGTGGATGTAAGACAGTTATCTGGAGCCTAAGAGACAGTCGTACTACCTTGGGGACTGGTGTAAACCACCTGTGCTGACTTTCTGGATAGACCTGGGAGACAATGTCTACCTGCACAGTGGCCCAGTGGTCAGAAACCCAATTAGTTTTCTAATTTATTAGCTTGCTACCTTGCTAGCAAACTGACTGCTGAGAGTCAGCAATGCCTCACCTATCTTCAATTGGCACTGCACTGTGGAGCAGAGCCATAACTTTAAGGGCCTTTAAAGGATGAGTGGCTATTACCAATCTATAAAACATTATTGTATAGCAATTTATTCCACAAAAACAACATGATACAAGGAGAGACTGTATTCATTGCATCAACAGCACACTTCAAAAAACAAGACTGACGTTCTATAAGCGGCACACGTGTAGGAAAAAGAACTTTATAAAACAAATAATGAAAGGAACAAACTGTTACAGTCTGATGTAATTTCAGTAATTTGGTAATTGAGAATTTCCACCCACTGCCCGTGAAAGGAAAAGTACACACAGTCCTGCACATCGTTATGTATTTACTTCTCTGATAGTGGCAAGCATGTTAGTTGTTGAAATGATGGCTTTGGATCCTTTTTCATTATTCCTTGGCCATGCACAGAGATATCATTGCTTCTTAAATTTAGGAGTGGGAAATTTTTATTTTGAAGAATGATATATCATTCCTAATTGAAAGAGACAAAATTTTAACCAAAGCAAAATCAACTATTTATGCTTTTCTTCTCTTTTTTTCTTTTTTAGTTTTTTTTTTTTTTTCTCCCAGCAAGGCAAAATGAGCTTATCGGTAGTAAAATGGTATGACAGTTTATAGTTGGTTCTTTTTAGACAGCAGTAATGGAAACTATCCTTTTGAATATAATTACATATGTGAACAATCATAGCAATCTGCCAAAGTTTTCATTGCTGTGAAGTTAATCTTTCATCTCTTAAAATATTTATTAATAGATCCAGATGAGTTACATAGAGAACAGCAGCAGCTATGGCCTCAATTATAAATGTTTGTTCTAATTGGTAGAAAAGTGTGTATATATACAAAGACATATATCAGTATTCCAGACACACACCAGAAATGTCTGCACTGCTAAAAGTAAAATCAAACTCATATTTTCCATTTCCATTTGTGAACCTACCTTTCTGTTATGCTGTAATTTATACTGACTTATTAGGTTCAGACACTGCTTATCATTCAAACTTAGATTATTCATACAAACCAAGCCTGAACATCGAATACTGGAAGGTCAATTTTTGGCACTGCACTTCTGGGAAGATATGAACTTGTTGGAAAGAATCTGAAGAAAAGAAAGATGAATGAGCAGAGATCTAGAGAAAAGATCGAAGGAATCAAGGATGTTTAGTCTAGAAAACTGTGGACTGAAGGGGAAAATTTAATACTTTTCAGATATCTGCATATCTATTTTCCAATTTGGTGACTGATAAAGCAAGAAGGAATGGTCTTAAACTGTATAGTTAGGGAGAGACAGACGAAACACCAAGAAATATGCTGTAACAGTATGGCCAGAGAAACATTGGAAAAGTGGTAGAAATCTCCATCGTCTCAAGATCTTTAGTGGCACATCAGAAAAACAAGATGAAAGAGTAGACTAGAAGAGTGGTGGAAGAAAGAAAGAAATGAAGGCATTGAACTAGGGAATCATTTGAGGTCCTTTTAAAAACCCCTTGTTTCTGGATTACATGATTTTGTATCCTGGACCATACTTGTAGTATGGTACTACATGTACTCATTCCCTTTAGTGCCTTTGTAGGTGTTCCCTTTGTAGTAGGGACAAATCTCCTTTTCCAGGTTAGTGGAAAAAGTTACAGTCCCATGTCATTTTATACAGCATCATCTTCTTGTTCTGTCTTTCCAGCCAGCTAACAGAGTGGCCCATGTGGATGATCCAAAATCATGGCAGTCAAAATAACCAGAGTAGTAAAGACTTACCCGAAGAATGTATGTTGCCCTGGCTGTTTCATCTGACTGAGCAACTCCTGCTGGTAGGTCTCCAGCAAGAACAACAGCATGAAGAGGATGTGGCTGGGCTAGTGAGTTGGGCAGGTTTTATTCTCCCCACTTAAGGCTGTGTGGACACTGCTTTGACCATAATTGCCCTGCCAATTTTGTTGCACTGCTACCTTTCTTCAGAAAGCAAATCTCTTTACCATTTCTTTTACTTCTAGTTCATTCTCTGATTATTATTACTTTTTTTTTCTCTGTTGGACAAAACCCATGTATCATAGGTTGCACCTCTGACATTTTTTCTCGACTGAAAATTAATATGTTAGGATAAGTTACAGCCAGTGCAAGACAGAGCAGAGTTGGAGGCTGTCCTCTGAAAGAAATAGACAAGGTAGATAATGTTTTACCATTGTTTTAAATATCATACTCATTTTGAAATACTGCCCTTCTGGCAAACTGGGTCCCTTCTTAAAGAACTGCCAGCATGAAGCTGATAGTGCATTACACAGTGCAAAATCAGTCCAAGAAGTTGTAGTAGTAACTGGCAAGGCTTCCTCTGCTTAACAGCCTGTTAATATTTAGAAGGTAACTGGACATTTCAGTTCTTTGCAAGCTGAAATTCTGGTGCCCAGACTCAGACCCAGCCACTTTAACCCATGCCCTTGGGGCAGAGGTAACTGTGAACACTCATATACAAATCTAGACCATTAGACGTGATGGGCAGAGGCACTCTTAAAAGCCTTATTTCCTCCAGCTCAAAGCACAGCATTATGCTTGGGTTATATCGAGGCTCTTTCAGATCTTCCTAAAAGGGGCTTCCATGAGACAGGAGGTAAAAATGACAGGACAGAACCAGGGAAGGACAATCACCCCTGCAAATGAAGTCACTTGGGATCTACACTGAGACTTACAGCTATGATGTGCATCAGCAGGCATCTGAGTGCCCCTGTCACATGTATATTATTCTACTTGCTACGTGGTATCTTTGAGTGAATCTGTAGTTCTCAGACTGATTTTGGCCAGGGCTGGAAAATGCCCTCGGCCTTGCTTCTCCCACAGCTCAGAGCTTTCCTCTCTACCTGTGGGGTCTCTGGCTGGGGAAAGGAGACTGATGTCATCACCTTCTCTCCTAGCTACATCTGGCAAGGGGAGAGTCCTCCCATGCTCTGGTTTTGAAAGAAATGTAAGGAAAATGTTCAGGGCTGTGAATCTTGTGGGAAACAACCAAACAAGGCACATACATTCCAGAGTATGAAAGAAAAGCCTTTCCCAGCTAGCTTGTGCCCAATACTCAGTATACTGTTGTAGCAGTTGCAGGTACCTTCTGGGACATGCACTTTCCCTGAAGAAGAGACCAGCCTTGGCATAGAGCTGCAAAGCCTGCTCTTGATCAAGGCACTGAAAAATGTACTCATGGTTGTGATTTCTCCAGCACTGACCTCTTTGGAGACAGAAATACCTTGTTTCTGAATACATCATATCTTAGGTCATAGATGTGTCCATTTTGAGACTATGGGAGAGAAGGCAGAATTGTTCTTGCCAGAGACAGTCTCTGTGTTACACAGACACTTTGTCAGGGACCTCATTGCACTGGGCTTGTTCACCAATACACTGTGTAAATCATGATGCTGCTGGTCCTGAGTCCACAACTGCTAATGGCTTAACATAAACCCCAAACTTTCTTTCATTTTTTTGTGACCTTGCATCCATCTGCCACATCTTTTGTCCTACCCTGCATTTCTGGACCCTCTAAAATTCCCAGGTGTGTGTAAGCATGACTCACACATCCTCCATCTGCTCTGTGATCCACACCGGGCATAGGAAGCTTACATCAGTGACACGAAGCCAAAGGGCTTCCTTCAAACTAGGCACACTTTTTGGGTGTGCATTTTGTCATCTTAAAGGGACACTCCCGTCTGAAGGTTTTATTGTGCTTACATTACTATCTGGAAGATGAAGAGGACTATAAACCTTTGTAACATTTTAAAAACATCAGCAATGCAAAGGAGGGTGAAAATAGATTCCAAAGACTCAAACATTTTACGCAAGTTCTTTAAGACCTAGACTTGTCATATAAATTAACATGACTCTGATTATTCTTAAATAAGAAACTTAAAGTTGTTGTTCCTCATGACACTTGCAGTTTCTTATTTTACAAAGATAGAACACAGTTTTGGCAAGAAAAACTGTACTTAAGATCTATGTCTCTGTGCTTGCTGTCCACTCACAAAGGCAAACACAGGTAAATATTCATTTCTTCCGGACTAGAAATCTAAATCCCTGCGAGGTATGGCATAACATTAATGAAGATCAATGCACTTTGGGTGGAGCATTAGGAACAGCTATAAAAATGGAAAGTAGTTCCATTTTGTAAGTGCTCAATTTACAGATTTACTCATGCTAATCTTACGGAATTTTACAAGATAGTTAAAATTATGTCCATAGTTTCTTCTAAATAGATCCCCCTATCTGTGAAGCAGTTCTGGAAACACTGCTTGACAAGATAATACTTAGAAATCAATAGCAAACTGTGCACAGCATGGGAAATCAGTAACATTCATTAAGCAGGACATTATTTTCACGGGTACTGGTCAGAACAGAAAGACATTTACCAGAGCAAAACTCACTATTTAGAAATACAACTATTTAGAAGTACAACTTTGCCTAAAACATTTCAGCAGCACTGCCAAGGAGTAAGTGACTTCAGGAAATGAGAAGTAACTGGTTTTGCTCAGGAAAGCATGCTCGTTTTCTTAAAATAATTCCATAACCCTTCACTTGCAGATAAATTGCAGGTAGCAAGGCACTTGTAAGAGTTGTAGAAGTATTCCTGAATGATGAGCAGCCCCTTCCCAGCCACAGTTTTTGGGGTGGGGGTTTGGGGAGAGACAGTAGCAGCAGTCTTCTTAGGGTCGTCATTCACACTTCATGCGGGATATATATGGGAAATAGAATAACACTGGTGCTGTTCCAAATGTATATTGGAACGCACCAACGTGGATATAATTTATCCCTATAGTATCCAGATGCCATGGAAACGCACCTCATGTAAGCCAGGATGTTTCTTTTATGATTTAAATACCATTTCTTCTGGTCCACATGAAGCATAAGAGTACCACCAAGGGAGAATTCATGTATAAACTACCAAATGCTTCTTAACAATTTCAAACCTTTTTCAAAGTGACAGTAAGACCATTTGTAATGATCTTTGTGTACATTCTGAATCCTTTAGTTGCTTCAAGAAGCAGCAGAAAACTCTTTAATGTAAATCCTTACATAAAGCTCTGACATTTTAGGATGAATGCTCTTACAAACCAAACCAAGCTGCACTCCCAGTGGATGGAGGAGAAGATGTAATGAAAAAAGGGCTCCTTGCAGAGTGACTACATGGAAGGCCCTAAAAGTTCTTAAGATGCTTCTTAATGGTTTAAACAACTTTTGGTTTTTCCTTTTCGTATCATGGTTCTCCATCTCAGAAGGCTTCCACATGTGAAAAGGGGAAACGAATCATTCATACACTGAGGATGTTGAAGATAGGTGTGCTGCTGGAGATCTAAATTTTGGAGCAAAGTTTAATCTAAACTTTGTAAGAAAGGAAGAGACTGCATAGCAAACTGCAAACTCTGTAATATCACCTGCAGCTGAGGACTTGATCAGCTTTTTGTATATTTTCAGAGGCAGAATCACAAGAACTGTCTCTGCTCTCCCATGGAGCTCCTGACTTTGCAGAACACTGACCTCAATCACTCACCATCCTCCAGCTATATCCTTCAGCCCTTCACGCACACAGAGTTTATTCATTAATAAGTTCTAAGTAGAGTTTATTCGCTATTTATTACTATTAAAATATTTTCTCAAAAATTTCTTAAAAATACTTTCTTAAGGTTCTGAGTTGAGCACGGTTACCTTCAATATATGCTATGCCTCCAAAGGCTATGTCGGTAAAGCCACTCTTTCTTCCTGTTCTACTTACTCCCTCCCCTGTTGCTAAAAGGCTCTGGCAGAGGAGCCCTGCAGCAGACGCTGGGCTGGCTTTGGATGCGAGTGCCCCAAGGCACCTTGGTGAAGCTACTGCCCTGAGGATGGCCAGCAGAGCAGAACGTGTGCTCGCACCGCGCTGTTCCAGCTCACACTTGAGCTGCTGATGGCAGCAGATCTGTATTAAGATGCCAAAGAACAAACTGTGTGGCTTTCTGCCTGGCTTCTCCCGTGACAGTGGGAGTGACCACCAGGAGAACAAAAAGCAGCTGCAGGACAGGGGAGACCTGTAACATCTTCAGCTGCTGCAGCTGTTGAGCAGATGTGTTTGAGCATGCTTTGAAGTATCTGCCGTATAGCTGAGACAGCACAGAGTGCAGTGTAGGCTTTTCGCAGCTATTTATTCAACTTCTCAGGTGGTTTGCGTAACCCAGGCTAGGAGTTGTGCTGCCATAGCTACACAGTAACAGCACTCCTGCTAGTTTAAAGTTAGCTTGGGTTTGTGTGTGAGAGCAGCAACCACGTCTCCACACAAACAGAGCAGCTCTGCCCATATTTGTTTGCGCAGTGGGCTTCAATTCCCCACTGGGACCTTCAGGCGCTGCTGCAATAGAAATAGTAATGAATCATTAATAACTTCTGCTGAATCATTTGAAAACTATTCACTGCGCAGTAGATGTTTATTTATTAGTACAGAATAGGTGATGCAACAAAAGAAGGCAAACAAAATGAGCTGTGGGCTGTTTTGCTCCAATTCATTGTACATTTTCTTCTGGGGATAATTAATACTCAAAATGAAAGCAAATTATGTGCATTTGTGGTTGGAAAGGTTCCCCTTTGCCCCGGAATATCTTCTCAAAATGGCTTTGTTTAGTAGTCCCAGTAATGCTTTACTATGTATTTAATGTATCACTGCTAAAGTGTCTGGGGAGGCGTTGTTTTTTTTTCCCAAAGAGAGTTATGAAATATCAGGACTGGGTCTGTTCTGTCCTTTTTGAATGTCTGTCCATGCCAGCCTCCAGCTTTGGATCCAGAACAGCTAGATGGAGCTATTTCCTCTCTAATTAACAGGAAAGTGTAAAAAAAAAAAAAATAATAATAAAATAAAAAAAATAAAAAAAATCCTAATTTAAAATCTTTGACCCAATCCTGCCAATGAAAATATTCTCATCTTTTAAATAAGATAACTCTGAGTAAGAGCTATGTAGGCAGGTTTTGCAAAATTAAACCCAGAGGCTTGAGCTGGAAAGATAGTAGCAAATGTATGTGGACAGAACTGTTTCTGTAGTGTACAGATTTTGGACTACAAAAATAGCGTGAAAGAGAACAAGAAAAAATTTGAAGATGTCCTGTCTAGTAGTATCTTTGTGCTTTATACAAACACATGCAAAAGGTTGGATTAGATGGTGTATAATGGTCTCTCTTCGTCTCTGAGTCAATGAATCTGAACAGATACCAAGTGCAGCAGTCAGTGAAGGCAGCTGGGGTGCTGTGTGCAAATAGCTGTGTTGAAACAAGTCAGGTAGTGGTCCTGTGATATTGAGAAAGATGGTGAAAGGCAAGACTAAATGTTGTCCTGAAAATGTACAAAACCAGACTGCAGTCCCAGATATTTTTATACCCTAGAAGTTAGAAGGGTAACTGTTATTTCCTGTCCCGCCTGATATTCATAAATGCAATTCTCTCAGCCCTCAGGGAAATGAAGTTAAATGAAAATGGAAAACAATTTGTCTTAAAAATATGCACAGTTAAGATATGCATCACTTATATAAATTTAATTAGATATAACATCTTGCAAGAGTAAAAATAACTGTAATAAAGATCTAAGGATGTTTACTCTTTGCTTATGTTTGTAATGTGTATGCTTAGGCTGAGCTTACACTAGAACTTCATAGCATCTGTGGAAATCTTTCCCATTGATTAGGGGCCATAGAACTAGAAAAAGAACTATTCCACACAATTTATTTCACAAACAACTCCCCAAACTCTGCTCTTGAAAACTGTTCTTCTGTCAGTCAGTGAGAGTTTCTGCATGCGTTCATACACAAAATTGAGCTTCTGCTTCTGATTTTGTCTCCTCTTTGTAGTTTACCAACACCACAAACCAGCGGTGGGGACTTGATGGCACCTGAGTATCAGTCCAACTTCAGAGCACAAACATTTTCCAGAAGTTGTAAGAACTTGCTAGTTCTCCTATCTAAGGCCTGGAGTGTATCTTCCTGGACAGATGAAGTATTGTGGATATATTTGCCTTTGTTAAGTACCTCCATTTCTGTGGCCCAGGATGGAAGACCCCAAAGTGGAGCTTGTGATTTTCTTAGCTCTGGGGCTGAAGACCAGGGTGATCTGACACTTTCAGTCCTGGTTTTCTCTATCTGCTGTAACTAGTTTGTTCAGGATTGACTGGTGTTGAGTTGAGACGACTGGGACTGCACTACCATTGGAATCACCAGTGGTAGGTATGAAATTCCCCACTGCAGTGGAGCACCATCAAGAATCTCTCCTGTGAGCTAGTGTCAGGAATTCACCATTCTTACATAAAATTTTTAAAGCTGGTATCTGTATTCGGAATAGCAGCTGTAGGCTTGTGGAGCCTTACAGACTTCAAAGTCTGAGCTGTGGCTAACCAGAGTGGGACGGGCAAGTCCACCATAGGCAAATGCAGTGAAGCACTCCCAGATCATGCTCCACACCTGCTTCCTTCATATTGTGCAAATAAGTGACATCAGCAAAATTGTTCAGACTTTTATCTCCATGTGGCTGCAGAAACATTTATGGGCTTGAAGTGTAGGGTAGTGACCTTCTTTCACATTCATTTTCCAAGGCACTGCAGCTATGACCATCTAATCTGCTGTATGGGCACAAGGCAGCCCAAGGTGCCTTAATAGGGTTCACTGAAAACATTCATGCTTTCCACGGCCCTGGTGATGAACTCAGTGGGATGCTGACACCCTCTTTTGAAGGTGAACAAGCATCATTTAGGGCACTCAGGCTCTCCGGAGGTGTCACAGAGTGACACCTACTACACCACTATGGAAAGGAAGCAATAGTGCATGGTGTCATTTCTACATCTTCAAATGATAATCCAGTTCTTATAGGAAAGGGAAGAGATTGTGTATATGTGTCTCTCTATCTAAAGAACATGAAGAGGAATGAATCATCATGGTGTGCTGCACTTTCAACTTGCCTGGGTGCCTAATTTGAGGTAAGCGATCATACTGAGTGAGACTGGAAGAATTGTTTTCAATGTACATAGTTGCTACACGGAGGAATTCTCTGACAGCTTGTAATTCTTGAACAATAGCTTTCAGAAGTGAAAACCAGCAGCATACTAAACTGCAGCTCTAAATATACAGCTACAATTCTGCTAGAGGTTTGCTCCTTCTCCTCTCAGTGTAGAAACGTGATTAGAAAACTGTATTCAAGGGTGAATGTTACAGGTCATGTTGGGAGCGGCCAGATCAGAAACCCTCCAAAATGCAGCCATGCGTCTGTATTGGTGGACACAGGGCAAAGGAATAGAGAGGTTCAAATGAACAAACAGCTTTATGGTGGACTCCCAGCCATAGATCTTCCCAAGCTCTCTGTGCAGGACACAGGTCTGCTGCTGTCCCCACAGTGAGATTATTGTCTTCAGAAATATTCCCATCTATTCTTGAATATCATGCAACATTTATTGCAAACAGCTAATATGGCCACCATGTTATGCAACAGCCCAAGAATTTTCTAGCCTATTCACCTCACAGTTTTATGAATGCTGTCAGAGTCTCTAAGAATCTATTAAGATAACAGGCAGTTTGATGGTACTCTGTCAGACAAGACATGAGATGGAAATGGGAACAGTGACAAGGTTGGAGAGGAAGCCAAGTGAAATGGTTACAAATTCAGAGAAGACCACAGAAGATAAAGGGGCACTTGCAAAAGCATAGGCATAGCAGCTGCTGAAGAAAAGCATGGATGGCACCTGTTTCTACGCAAGGCAAGACACACTTTTGTGTATTGTGGGACCTGTGGAAGAGTCAAGAGTCTCCTTGTAGAGCAGATACTTTACATATCACTTAGTGATGATGTGGACCACATGGTGACTCAAAATCCACAATCTCCATGGAGTGCTGGAGCACTTCTCACGTAGATGTTTAAGTTTCCTCCAAGGAACATGTAAATTGTGCACACCAAAATCACTCTGCCACCAAGACACCAGAACAGAGGCAAACAGGGAGGTCTCTTCAAAACAGCGTGACCACTGCAAGCCACAGTGCTGCTAAAGACAATGAAGACCTCACACTCTTCTCAGTCTTCACAGGGTGAAATGAAACAAGACAAAATGTTCACACTGGTGTCCTGTCTCCATAACTGAGATGTGGCACTCTAGATTTGTGCAATGACTGCAGGATTTCTGGTTCAGTCTCAATGCTCACTTTCTCTTTGTATGTAGGGATGGTCTTACGCATCTAACCCACTACAGTGTAAGTTTGGTACTGTTGTCAGAACTTGGAAGCATCTTTGTATCAATAGTATAGACGACTTAAAGACTGCCTCTTCTAAACCCACCATTCTGCATGGCAGTTGTACGCCTCTTACAATGTCCAAAAAGGGAACTGACCTCCTTATATGTGTAGAGATTGCCTTTTTTTTCATTTGGCAGTATATAATACAAGAAGATGTCCTCTAAAAATCCTAGGGTATTGAAAAAATTGAAAAAAATAATTCAAAAAATAATTCAAGTAATGGATTATTGGGAAAGTAATCATCTTGCTGGATCTATGAAGCCCTTTTTTTTTTTTTTTTTTTTTTTTTTTTACTTCTCTCCTTAAATGATAATTTTGGAATCAAACAAAGTGGGCAAAAAAAACCTGTTCCAAGAGTAACAAAGGGCTGTACTTCAAGCCAAATCTATTTCTTTAGGAGATAACATGTAAAATCTTTCACATTAAAACACACATTTTAAAAACAAATATTTTGCATAGAATTATAATTATAAAAAATGTAATTCCTAATAGAGTTTCTGGTATTTTCCCTTAACTATTTTGTATGTTTCCGCTAGATAAGCATCAATGAATCATCATAAGGAGTTTGCCTGAGGTTCAGCTGTGTGATCACATCTAAATCTGTTCCTCACAACCTGAGGGATTACCAGGAGCATAAATTAAGATTTTCATCTACTTCAGCCACTAAGCACAAATATTCAAGTTTTATGTATCTTTTCACACTGACTGTGTAATGATAATCAATATGGGATTTTGGTCTTGTTCTGCTCTTTCAGTGTTGAAAGAAGGTTCTCTAATATTTCAGGGTCAATAATGGTTCAGATTTTTCAGGCTATCAGGTACCCAAAGTCTCCTGAAATACCTGACAGAAAGTATTTTCAATTGGACTTACTTAATCCAAAATCAATTATCAAACTCCATTTCTACGTAGGCCGGAAGAATCTTTGAGCTAATAAGAAGGTGAGAGAAAGCCAGATAGAATATTTGAATAAAGTAGGAAGGGATTAACCAGAGCTGAGTAATGTTTTGCCAAACATGGAAGAGTAAACGCCAGTTTGGAGTTCAAAAGGGCAGATGAGAAATAATACTGCAGACTGCCTTCTCTTTGTCCTAATAATAGCAGGACCTGAAGAGGAGAGTCCCTCCACAGCTGCGGGCCTTGCAGGAAACATAGAATCATAGAATTACCAAGGTTGGAAAAGACCTCCAAGATCATCTAGTCCAACAATCAAGAAAGCTGCCAGCAGAGTCCAGGTTTTGAACAGCACAAGGATCTGCATGTTGCCAGTACAGCTCATGGAGCTGCCCACTGTCCACTCCTCTATGAACCCTTTCCCCAGGACCTTCTACCTGCAATCTACAGAAAGCCACATGCCTAGAATGGCAGGGGGAGTTCCTGCTATCAGCTAGTCAGCGTCAGAAACTAAGCTTTATATGAGTTGATTCCTACAGTATCTGTATTAAATCATGCTCTCAGAAGTATTATTCTTCTCCTTCTCCTGTTGTTTGTAACACTCACTTTTGTTATTTCCTATGCTAAAATGTAGGATGTTATCAGATGTCTGTGGAATGAAGTGAGTGCATCTATAAAGGGATACTCTACATAACTAGATGCTTCACTGAGGTGTGGGAGTATAATGACATAGCCATTTGCGCATCTGAACATCCTCTGATTCCTCCAATTCCTTTCAGGCCTCTTATCGTATCCGCATTCCTGTGCTTCTAGGTCCTAGATTACTTTCGTGTCTGTAGATGAATTTTAGCTTCTTCCTCTTGTGTCAGATAACCTGGTCAGGGTTAGGGTAAGGAAAAAAATGGCAAAGTCACTATGCCATCAACAAAACAGAGATATCAAAAATATTATCAGACTAAAATGGATCACTCTTCTCCAGGCAGCAGCCAATGTCAGATGCTTCAGGGAAAGTCGCATCTAATATTCACAGAGTTGGTTTCTAATGTCGTTTGTGTGGAATTCTTTCCTGAGACTCTAGTGATCTCAGAAGTGTCTTGTCCTTATGTATAAGTGTAAAATGAATCCCGGAGTGGATCAGGATGTTCTAAACAGAAAATTAGGTAGATTATTATTTCATTAGGGCTAGATCCATTAGATTATTATTCCAAATGAAAACATTGGGGTTAACCTTTGAGATGATGGTGATAAAAACAAAGCTGTGAAAAGTCACTATCAGCAATACCGGTAAATCAGCATATTTTTATTCAGATAAACAAAAAACCATTCTTTTATTTTCTTATCTTACAAAGTTATTTTCTTCCTTCCCCACCCACCACCACACACCACCCCAAACAAGTTCAACAAGGGGGAAGAGAGGGGAGGGAGGAAGAGGAAGAGGAGATGGCAAAGGGAAGAGTATGGCTAGCAGGCTAGCCAGGGGATGGATAATACAGAGAGGTGTTTGCACTGTGCCTTCTTTATTGCTCTCTATGAACTAGTGAACTAAATAAGGAATGGCTGTTTTGATTTTAATCTGAATTGTTCTCATCACCAATGTTTAATTTTATTAGACTCTTTTCCTTGTCAGCTTGAGCTCCATGTCAGTCTGTCAGTGCATATTCTCATTTTTTATGCTTTTTATGTAACTTACACATTTTATTATTTATCTTTCTGAATACTGACTGCAAAGAATGTTGATGGATTCAAAAAGGGAACAAAATGTAAACTTGCTATCCTTGAATTACATGCTACTGCTGGAGTGCAGAGCAAAACTCTGTCCATGTTATAAAGCACGAATATACTAGAGTAAATTATTAGGGAACATGCCCCCTCCCAAATCCCATACACTCAATTCAAGCCTCAGATATCCTGTATCAACAGCTGATGAATGCTCTCTGTCTTTTATATCACTTTATTCCTCTGCACTTGAGTCTTTAGGACTAAGCATGGTGGCTGTCAGCAAGCTCCCTGCTCAAGGCATCTTTGTGGGCTGAAGGTGAGGATGATTAAAGTACAGTTTCTGAGCAATCTGGCAGAGGTAGCATATGCCTGCTCTTTCCAGCTGGGACGTGTGTGTTCATTTGCACAGGTGGAGGGTCCTTTTCCTATTTTTAGACTATGCAACTTAAAGTGCGTACTCAGTAAAATGACTTGGATGGTTGCAGCACAATCCCAATTTGTTAATTAAACCAGAGTAGTGTTTAATTCATTTTGACAGCACACTACTTCTCCCTGTTATATTTGTAGCAGCAGGAACCTTACTTGCTGGCTAATAGTTCCAGAGAAACGTGCAATTACAGAAATTGCCTATCCGTCTTCATGTCTCTTGCTGTGGCCAACACAGTGAAGGCACTGACACTTATCTGACCAGATGTGAACTAAGTGTCTGCCATGGAGGCTTTCCTGTCCCTCCAGGCAGTCACAAGCAGCACAGATTTGTGTGGTAGGAAGCATAGCTACAGATGTTCTTATGGCTGTCAGACTGCTCAGCAGAGCTTAGAAATAAGCACTATTCTCTCTAATCCCTTGGGCTAACTCTTAGAGTACATTTAACTGGTTGCACAACAGAAAAAGTGAAAGAGAGAGCAGGTGTTTGCTGTGAACCCATGGTGATGAACAGACTCGTTGTTATGGTAAGAAAAAAATCCTGTTTTCTTCCATATATCAGCTAACTGGTGAGGCATTGGAACAGGACGCCCAGGGAGGCGGTGGAGTCACTGTCCCTGGAGGTTTTTGAGAAAAAAGTAGATGCTGTGCTGAGTGACACGGTCTAGAGTGGTCATAGGTGTGGGCTGATGGTTGGACTAGATGACCTTATTAGTATTTCCAACTTGAATGATTCTGTGATTCCAGCTGTGGGAATGGTAACTGGAAAGGGTAAGGTGGGTAAAACTGGACCCTACATCAATGTATCCAGTGTGTTCAATTAAATTAAATTAAAAAAAAATAAAATGATAGAAGCAATTTGTAAAAGAGAATATGAAAAAAAAAAAAGCTTTGTTTTTGGCAGAAGGAAAGCCAAAGGTTTCCTTCCATCCACACCTATGTTTTCTGTGTTTGCATTCATCACTGTAGCCCTAGCATACTTTTTGAACAGTAGTCCATCAGAATATTCACAATTCTAAAAAAAACATTTGAAAGTGCAACCTTTATTCAATATGCCTAGCATTTCAACCTGCAGCTGAAAATACAATACAAGCATTCATTAAATACCACTGCCCCCCTGGGAGATGGGAAAGGCTTGTCTTCTCTATTTCACAGAGACAATAAACAAACACAATTATTCACATTCACATATAAACATACAGCATCAATACCACAAAGTACAACACACATCCTCTGTGTAACCATTTTCTTCTCCTTTTTAATGCATTTACCAGTTAAAAGGAATGAGGAAAAGCTAATAAAATGTAACGACTTATTCATGCAGGCTACCTGTGACTTCACATGGCTGTCCCTCTAGAAATTAATGGAGACAGCAGGAAGAGCTGCCCATTAAAGGAGGCTTTCTCTGCCTCCTCCTCTGTGGCCAGTTACATAAGTCTCAGAACCAGTTTGAAGAAGACACCTGTGTGAGAACGACATTAAAATGCCTGAGGCTGCACAGGAACTGAGGCAGATCCTGTGGTGGGAAGAGGATGCAGACTCCAGCATTGGCCTTCCATGTCCCATTCCCATCCCACAGTGACTCTTGCTGGAAATGCCTCTTTCCTCCTAGGGTGAGCCCTCACGTTCCTCCTCTCCTAAGGCCTCCTGTGTTAGGTAGCATGAACTTTATGGCTCTTTCTCTTGCAAATATGTGATATTTGTAAACTCTGTTTGTCAGGAAGATAACCATAAAGTCATTTAAGAATGTATGATAAAATTAGCAGGGAATCTCCCTTCAGGGTGGGATTTGGTGGTTTTAAGGTCTTTTTAAAACTACTGGTTTTAACTAAAATGTATTTTTGAAAGCATTTGATTCCTGACAGTACAAGAGATAAGCACCCAGATATCATAAATATGTGGCTCCTACTCTGTGATGAATATGCATTTCTACCTTAGGCAAAACAAGATACTTGGAGGTTGATCTGGGCCTTCAGTTGATGTTTATCAGAGCTTGTTGGGTGCCTCTTCATTTACTATTTTCCCTAGAAAAGCACTTCTGTATTAAAAAATAATAATAATAAAATACCCAAAGATTTGAATTATTTTATCTCCTGAAAGAATTGGACTGACAAATATTCCACTATTCCTTCACTTTCTGCTCCTCCTCCTTTGCTATGTGCGTGCATGCTGGGACTCTGCAGCCGACGTAAAAGCTCAGCCCTTTGTTTTGTCAGCATACAATGACTTGCTCAGCACCCTGGAAATCTATTTCCATGACAGCCTCCTTGAATGGCGTGTTTGCCATGTGCAGTTTGCTCGGTGCATGTTTACGTATGCCCGTGCGTGCGCGTGTGCTGCAGAACAATTCCCATTGAGGAGAAGGGCGAAAGACGTAGCAGGAAGCAGCGCAGGTAGCTGCCAGAGCAACTTAATTATTAATTTTTCTAGTTTAAAAGTTTTTAGAAGCCCAGCTACTCAGGGTGTGTGTGTGTGCGTGTGTGTGTGTGAATATAAAGGTTAATGACTTACACTCTGTTTAGTCAATGGATGAGTAAAAGTGCCCGTGCTTCAGGCTCCAATCAGCAGATGTGTCTGAGAATGTCCTCTCTTGCAGTCGTCACACAGAACCCACAAACAGTGCAGTTTCACTTGCCTGGGACATTCTGGCAGCCCTGCGATTATCAGCTCCTTAATGAAGAGATGGAGAGGGATGTTGCTTTTTTTACAACCGTGTCCTGCACATTTGTGGTTGAATGATTGTACTTCAGGCAGCAGACAGCTTTATTCCAGGAGAAGCCACAGAGGTGGTTTGAAATGCTAGGAGCTCGGTATTCCCAGAAATGACCTGTGTTTAAGGAAACTGTTGCATTCCTAGCCAAAATCCAGTTGGCATGAGAGCTCGTTTTGTCTTCATTTCAGAATACCTTATGGAAAAATTTTGTATGGGAAAAAAGCTCCTTCCAATCCCTAACGAGTAGAGAGAGACAAACAATTAAAATTATATTAAAAAAACAACAACAACAAAGCCTACATTGTAGCTACATAGTTGAGCACTAAATGAGAGATCTGTTTGTTTTGCTTTTTTTTTTTAATTTTAAGGAATAACTTACTTGAAAAGAATAAAAAGAAGTAATATTTACTCCATTTTCAGCCCTTCTAAGAATCATAGAATCCTTAGAGTTGGAAGGGACCTTTAAAGGCCATCTAGTCCAGCTCCCCTGCAATGAACAGGGACACACAGCTAGATCAGGTTGCCCAGGTCCTGATTCAGCCTGGCCTTGAAAGTCTCCAGGGATGGGGCATCAACCACATCTCTGAGCAACCTGTGTCCGTGCCTCACCACCCTCACTGTAAAAGATTTTTTCCTTTTATCTAACCTAAATCTACCTTCTCTAAGCTTGAAACCATTTCCCCCCCTTGTTCTATCACCACAGACCCTGCTAAAGAGTCTGTCCCCTTCAGTCTGTTCTTCAGGACTAAGAGCTTTTATTAGCAGCACAGAAGGCCCAGGGCCTGCTCCTTCCCTGCTGAAGTGGGTTTGCACCTGGCCCTCCAGCCCAACAAGCTGTCTGAACACTGCAATCATCTGTGTGCAGCTGGAGCTTTCCTAAGCTGTGTGGGATCCTGAAATATGCACTGACCCTGGTGTTTGAAACCATGCATAAGGACATCTGAAATACCCAGGAGCTTATTCTCTCTGCGTCAGTATAAGAGTACAACGTTGAGAGGAAGGCGTTCACGTCTTTTCAGATGGAGGAGGAAACTGAACCTCAGATTCCCACATCTTGGGTGGCTTAAACTGTAATGTTAGATTTTTTTTCCATGCTATTTTTGTGATCAGTGCTTACGCCTATCCTTTCTTTCCATTACCTCATTGTTGTTTTTAATTGCCTTACTTGGATACAAGGGAAAAGTTGAATTTGATCTAAGGTTTTAGCTTTTTCTTTTTTTTTTTTTCTTGATCATTTCAACAAGTCAAACAGGATGCTTTTAATTGTTCATCTCCTAGCTTTCTCCAGCTTTTGCCCTCAAAAACTTGGCTACACCTGTTAAATTTTCTCTGCTTAAAACTGTAGCAAAACCGGGCTGGTTGCTGCCCAGAACATGTGGTCCCTGACTGTGTGTGGGGAATAACTGGAGCATGCAGCAATATCACACCTTCTAGAAGTGATTGCAGAGAAAGGATAGGAAGGATTCATCCTCGAAGCTCTGACGTCCTGAGTTGGAGAAAGAGCAAAACCACAACCAGAATTTCAGTAACTGTTCAATGGTTATATGAAGAGTTTGTAGAGTTTGGGGATTTTAGATTTTCAGTTGTAGTCAGCACATTCCACAGTTTAGGTTTCTTTCTTCTCTGTCACTTTGCCAAGTTTAATCAGTGGCTAAAGTGAAGACTTGCACACTTCCAGTATGAAAGGTTCATGCATAAGGAATCCAGGCAGGGAGAATTGTAGCTACTCCTCCAGCAAACTCAGCCACATGCACTCATGAGTCAGGACAACAAAGGAACATACAGTAACCAGCACTACAGATGTAGAAACCACCTTGTGTAGAAGTGTGTAGCATCCAAAATCTGCAGCATAATGTTAGTATTCAGAAGGGGATAAGGTAATGTTGCACCTGAAAAGTTAGAGGTCTGTCATACTTCTATCCTATTACATTACAGGCTGCAAATCCAAAACCTGGCTGCTTAGCTTTCTGAAGTCCAGATAGGCATGTTCTGTGCTGTATATGCATATGATATACGTGAAGTCTAGAAGTTCATCTTATCTCTCTTCACTTCAGAACTCTCACCTTCAAGGGTAAAGTCCACAGGCCAAGCGTGAGTGAAGATCAATTCCATCCTAAAAAGACAATGTATGTCTGTGTTTGTGGAAAAGGGAGAACAGTCACCACCACTGTGATGATAAAGACTCACTTTGCCAAAATCTGAAGTGATGAAGAGGTTTGTTGAGAGAAGAGAATGCTATCGTGGGGCAAAAGCTTGACTACATGTGGAGGGGACACTGTTCCTCACCCACATGGTTTTCCGCAAAGCTGCTTGTTGCACAGAACTTCTCTGATATGTCCAAGATGGGCAATAATGATGTACAGGTCCCATTAGACAAGTGTTATAAGCCTGAGCAGAGCAATGCCAAGCATGCACCATGCACTGGAGAAACCTGCTGAGCCCACACTCCTGGAGGCTTTGCAGTGGAGTGCAGTAGTGTCAGTGTCCTTGGGAAAGGGAGGTGCTTCACAGCACATGTGATTGTTAATACCAGCTTCCTTTCTCACACTTTATCATGTAAATATATATAAATATATAATACCCTTGGGGAAACAGTTTCAGTTTTCTTGAGTGCAGAGTGTGGGTGTTCAGGGGCTTGGGGCACATACCCCTTCTATGCATGATTTTTTAAGTGATGTCTAGGTGTCTGAGGGAGACATGATTTCTGGTTTTCACAGAACAACTACATCTTCAGGTTGCTTTGTTATTTGCTATTACACATATTGTTTATATGGCTGTTAGCAGAAACAAATCAAGTTTGTAATGGACCCACCTTTACCAGCACCTGACCACATCCAGAGAAGTGGTGGTGAGATCCACGTGTGTTTGTTGATCTGGAATTCTTTCCCTGTCAGCAGCTGATTTCTCTCCTCCCACCCATTCCTCTCAGGGCACCATATGTCTGGGGCAGAATTTTGCCATCCATGCTGCTGAGCCCTGCCTTGGCAGCAGACGGTCATTAAGCCACGTCAGCCCTGCTGCCAGCTGCATGGTGGCCTGCTTTTCCATATATTTCCATTCAACCATATGGCCACACACCTTTAGTTTTCCCTAAATTCTTACTTAGCCAGCTACAAAGCAAAAATAATTAAAATGTCATTTTTCACCGTGGTCACCAAGGCATGTAGCAATTAAAATGTCCAGTGATACGTGCCCCTGATTTAAAATCAAGAAGGTAGCTGGGAGACTGCTTTATACAAACAATATTTAACTCTCACAAATAAAAAATTCTATGACTAAGTTTGGGATAGTAATTCTGAGGAATATGAGGAAGATGAAAAATATGAAATGGTATATTAAAATCAGCTTCTGTACCAAAAATAAATACTAAATCTTCCTTTTAATAATATCATAAGGGGTGTTCCTGAGACCAAAACAAGAGAAACCAGTTCTTCAGTAACCTGTAAATTAATTGAAGCAATAGCCAAAATTAGAACCATTTTATGGTTCTGTGATAAATGTGACATTACAGAGGCAAATAAGCACAGCCTCTACAAAAACAAAATGTCTATTTGTGAGTCTCAGCACAAAGGCAGATTAGAAGGGATGAGAATGACAAAAAAAAAAAACCAAAAAAAAACAAAAAACAACCCAGAACCCTGTATTTTGTATGAAGAAATGATAACTGACTTGCTTGGATCCTTTCAACTTTTTGTTGAAATGCCAGGAGCATCACTGAATGTGTGGTCTTGAACTTTGACGCTCCATCCTGGGGAATAATCCTGACTCCACAGCAGAAAAGATGGAGGTGCACCTCCCTCCCCACCCCCTCCCTTTTTTTTTTTTTTTGGTCACAATTTCACACAATCTTAAAATCTCACGTGATCAAAAAATTGGCAACTGACCATTTTTAAAGAAAGACAAAACATTTGAATAAAGCATCGCATTTCAAGAGTAAAAATGTTTTGTTGAAAAATTCCTGACTACCCTTTATACAAAACCATGTAGCCTTGAGATTCAGACTGCCTTTATTAAAGCCTGTCATGAAAGTTTTTAAAATATGACAGCAAATGACAAATACAATAATATCTATGCCAAATTGTCGTAGTCACATTGAAGAATAATAAAGTTAAATAAAACAACCTCCAAATTTTGATGGGCTAAAAGCCTGAGGATTATGCAGAAAAGTCCACATCTTGAGAGCAAGAGATAATTCATGCAGAGAAGGCTATAAGTACAGGGGACTACAAGAGAGGGAGAAAAAGAGAGGGAGAAATTTAAACAGAATTAAACAGAACATTAAACAGAATGTAAATGGTGTGCTTCCTTCTATGGGTCTCATAATTGAAGAGGAAGGAGATGCCGAAATGAGGAAACGTGTTTAAACTTGGATTAAAAGAAATGCTCTTTAGGCAACTTGTAATTATCTATTAGGAGTGATTGCTAGAAGATACGAAGGCAAAGAGCTTAGCAGGGTTTGAAAAATGGTTTGACATTTATACAGATAATGAGAACATTCATAGTTAATTAGATGGGATAAGAAATGTACAGAATATAACCATGATGTGTTACAGGGTTAGAGAACTATCAGATAGTGGAGGTTATGTAGATGTTCCCCCCCTCCCCCGGCTACATAATTCTCTGCTTACTCACACTCTGGATTTTCTCCCACCTTTTCCTGAAACATTTGCAGTCAGACAGAAGGTAACAAACCAGCCTGGGGATCAATGCTGCTTTCTCAAATGGTAATTCAGGGCTGCCAAGACAGCAAGGCTAAGAGAATTGTATTCAGTTGATTATAATACCCAAAACTGTACCTGGAGACATGAAAACCTGTATAAAAGCAGTATTTTGCTCTATTCTTCTTTTCACTTTGTGGAGCAGACACACAATCTCACATGTCTCTACATACATACCTATAGACCGTTCCTTCAGCCAATGCGCAAAGCTGTCTGGACCCTCATGGTCTTGGAAGCTTTTTCTCCTACTGAGTTTTGATGAAACTGGCCAGTGCTTTCCAAAACACCGATCTGGGAGGATCAGCCAGGCATAATTTGTCCAATTACACTTCTCAAAGGCAGCAACGACCTGAGACTGAGCCAGATGATCTCTGGGATGAGAGACTAAGGCTGCTGTATGTGCTGTCTTCTGGGATCTCAGTACGCACCACCCGTACCAGTCTGGTCCACAGTGATCTATGAATTTTTCTACTTCCATACTAAAAGTTTATTCTAACTTAAAGGAAACACAGCTGTGTAGAAGGCAGGGAAGACTTTAGCATGCATTGACTTCAGCCGTACAAAATTTACAGCAATTTGCCATCCAAAATATGTTTCTACTATCACAGTAATGACCTACTCTACAACAGCCCAGGTGGGATGGGAATAAGGGTGGGATGCTGATCTGTTCAGAATGACAGAAGAATTCAAGAATTTCTTTCTGACATCTAACCTGAGTCTCTCCTCTGCTAGTATAAAGCCATTCCCCCTTGCCTTGCCACTGTCTGCCTGAGTAAATTGTCACACTCCTGCTTTTATATAAGCTTCCTTCAAGTAGTGAAAGGCTGCAATGAGGTCTCCCTGCACCTTCCTCTTCTCCAGACTGAACAAGCGCAGCATCCTCAGCCTTCCTTCACAGGAGATGTACTCCAGCCCATCGGTTTTATTACCAGTTTGGCCTCCCCTGATTTTAAGATCATTCTGAGAAGACTATGTAGGATGTGAAAAATTTACTGTGTACTTTCTAAGAAACTCTGCTTGCTCAGTGTTTCATGTTTGTCCTGTGCTCAGGCCTAGAGGCGGAGAGCACTACATTCTAAAAATCTTTGAAAAAAATTATTTTGTATTTTGAAGTTATAAATCAAGTCACATTTTTAATACATGCTTTATATTAAAAAATTACTCTGTAAAAAGGAAGTTGACAGCATATGCTTGACTTTAGAGTTACTTGAATTCTCACAATAACTTAAAAAAGTGTATTTTCATGGCTTGTATCTCGCAAACTATCTCTAGTAAGTCTTTAATAAACAAATGAACTACGTTCAGCCCAAATGTTGATGTGGAATCACTTTTAGTTGTTACAGTGATTGGGTACAATATTATTAAAGACATTCACAACTTGAAACATGTGGATATACAGAAAAAAAAAGCGTTTTTAAACCAATCTTAAAGAAAATTACTCAGCTACGTCAGTTTTCCATACTCTCAAATCTCACTGATACCTATATAGACTATGAAAATGCGCATACGTGTAACATAAATGTTTCTGTGTAGATTAAGGTTTACAATCTATAAAGGAAAGCAGAACATCTTTCAAAGGACTGAGAAGTAACTGAGGTGTTTCTCTACATATTTCCACAATAATATACAGTAGCATAAAACTTGATTTTTCTCTACCAGCTTCATCTAATAGACAGATTTGCTTTTCTGCTATTTTCTTAAAGGAACAATTGAACATGTGAAACGTGTGTATGAAAATTCATGGATATTTTTACAAATCTGTGCTTTCAGCTGAAATCCAATATACTACAGTACAAAATTCATGTCAGAGATTTAATTTTCTTGTTCATATTTTTTTCAATGACTTCTATTGTGTGTATGTACAATGTATATGTTTCTGGTAAACAGCATGCATTGTAACAGGCAGAGATTTGGACACCAGCTCTGTGTAACAGGATGCAGAGATTTTTTATGATTAAATTATAAGTGATGTAGTTGAGTAATCTCAAATCCCCTCATCTTTTGTTGGAAGCAATTAGAGTTGGGCCAGATGTAACGAGGTACCCCCTGTGCGCAGAAGTTGTGCTTTCTGATAAAAGACCAATAAAAGTACATCCAAGCAGGAACTCATTAAGTGACATACATATCTACACCACAAGACCTTTGGAAGGGCAGCTTTTTAGGCATGGGTGTTAAGTGACTTCCTATGAAAAGATGTATACATATATATTTACATGATTTTTGAAGAAGCACTATCTTGCCAGTCTAAAGACTGAGGAAACCTGCTAATAAGTCTATGTCTATGATATTGCTAGTGGCAGAAAAAGTGTATATGCTCATGTTTATTTAACAGTCACTTGGTGAGAAGGAATACTCTGATCTCAATTACGTTGTGTGAAACTAGACTTTGGTATTATACCCAAGTAATGTAAGGAACTTCGAAACTGGTGTTATAGCCTTTCAAGTAAAAACTGCCCAGGAGTTGTTCTGTCACTCAGCTATAATCTTTCAAGATGTTCTTTTGAGATTAAATAAATTCTTTAAAATCTCCTTGAAAGTGCTTTTGAAATTAAAGGAACAAAGTTTATACAGTCTCATCACTTTTGATAAGACTCAAGAGTCGTTTTCTTGTTACTGTTATTGCTTGAGCTACAGCAAGCTTAAGGACATTTTATCTGTGTGGAGACTGAGTACTCTCAGTGAGCAAAGTACTGCTCACCATCAGGAAGGGAATCAGAGTTTTCTTTAAAAAATTTTGGTTATTTTCTAAAATATACATGCTTTTCGTTTAGCTATTTTAAATGCTATTTTAACCTTTATCTTTAAAGCATAGTTATCCAACTTCTTTTAATGTCTCTTATCTCTACTTGCTCCTTCTCACCATTTCATTATTCATTACCCAAATGTAGGCCAATTGCCTTCCACTCAGCTAGGGGAACATAAATGGAGAGGCAAAGAGCTGAAGGACGGGAGAGAGGTCAGCAGCAGCTCAGCAGATTATAGTTATGTGTTACCATCAGACAAATCTGGCTGTGTCTGAACAGTTTTTGAGCCAAAGGTTTAGAGATAGATAATAATTTCTCACATTCCCTTGACACTCTTTCACAAAGGCCTGGCCATGTCAGTGTTAATTATACAAGACCATATTTCTGTATAAGATTGTCTGTTTCCATAAACATGAAAGTTTCAAGCTGCTTGCTCACACTTCCATTGGTTAAAACCCCGCATACTTTTCAAAGACAGACAACTTGCTTTGCCTTACAAGGAACCCACAGGAGCCTTTCCTGACGAAAACTGCCCCTTCCCCTAAAGGAAGATCAATGGCCTAGTTCGGTAAAGTACAATTTGCTGCAGGTGTTTGAGGTTATCCTGAGCAATTCTATGATTCTATGGAGTCAATGCCCTTAATCAGGGCATCTTGGCCCTACCATGCAGAGCCATCTGTGTGCTTCTGCCATCTTCTCTTGCCCTTGAGAACAAGGAGGCAAAGTTCACCTGGCAACTTCCAAGTTATCCCACAGTGATGTCCATGTTTCCATCCCATTTGGCACCTGTGTGCATATAGCACAGTATTTTTTAATTTGGCAGAAAACATGCTAATTCTCAAGGTGCTATGGTTTGCAGCACCAAATGACTTCATTTTTCTTCAGCAGTAGTTTCGTATGGCTCTGTTCTGTTGGTACTTCAGATAAAGATGATGGTGATAAGCATGAGGGTGTTTGTGAAAACATGGTGAGAGGTAATTCAGGGTACTCTGTTTTCAAGTAGGTTGAAGGGAGGTAGCTATCTCCTTATATGACTCTTTTTTATTATGTACGTATTGTGTAAACACAAACACTTTTATGTCTAGTTACTTTGTTCATCATCTGCCTGCCTTGTTCATATACTTACGTAACTTCTTAATTAAAATTGCAAAATCTTTACAGCTTCTGCTCCCTGGTCCTGTCTTAAAATTAACCTAATGAAAGAAAATCCTGCCATTCCAGCTGTGTACTTGACAAGGATCTGAATAACCAAGGTGGTCTGGACTCCTCACAAACTTGCTAAAGTAAAACAGATTGAAAAAATGCATCTTCATTTGCCTTTGAAATCTTTCCATTTGCCATGGAAATTTCATTTGCTAGTTGGTCCAAAAAGCCAGTGCTGACATTTGGAACTCACAGGACAGCTTTATCTTACAATAAGTAGCTGATTATGGATCATTAATTTATTTGGTACAGTCTTCACATATTTAACACCAAATTAAAAAAATAAATAAAATCCAAGTTCTGTTCTCCTAAATGCTGCAAAACTAAGGAGGATGCAGTTTCCATTTTCAAGAATTCAGACATGATCTTTTTGTTAGTACTTTTCCCCAAAAAAACCTTACTCACTCAAAAAAGCAGTGCCTCAAGTTGACACACCACTACATTTCTTTACCTCTTGGCATTGTAGTCACTTTCTGACTGCCTCAAACCCAGCTGCAAAATAAATCAGTATTACCAGATCCTGTTTCTGCAAGCAAGTCCCTGGGAAACTACCAGCTCACACATCTCAGGTTTTGTTCTTGCCTTGTTGGGCATTATCTCAGTATTGCAGCTGCCACTGACCAAAGGAATGTTTAATTGCTCCAGTATACATTGACTGAAAGGTGTTTTAATATACACATTACCTCCAAGTACATCTGCCTGTTCTGTCTGTGTCTGGGTCATCCAGCTGACCATACAAAAGGTAGACTTCTTTTTGGATAGAAGATAAATTGTGTGTGAATTCTTGGGATAGGGTACTTGTGGTGGGGAAGGTGGGAATCAGATGCTGAAATCAGAGTGAATGGTAAGCCTGCATGGTAGATCCCTGTGCTTCAAAATTCTGCAGGACACCAGATGAACTAAATAGGTAAATATTTACTTTATGCCACCCTGGTTAGTAATATTTCATTTTTTTTAATTTGAAATGCAGAGAAAAATCACCATTAAAGATGCCAGATAGATGAAGAAGTCTAAATACACATACAAAGAGGCACACTTAGGAGATATATTTCAGAAGAGATGTGGTTCACCCATAGGTTCCTCACTGCTACTATCACAACTCTCTGTAGGGATTCTTGCAGTGTACAGATGGGTGGCTGATCAGCTTCTATTCTCACCTGTGGCAGAAAATTCCCCACACCCAATAGTCCCAGTGTAACATTTATCAAAGACAAAGAAAAGGATAAAAGGATTCGATTTCAGGCCTGAATTAGATATTTCTGTTTTTTACTGGCTGGTTGAATACAGTATGTTACATATTCCTACACAGTTTGCCTGACATATCTATTGACTGTCCCATCTACAGCACTGCAACAAAAGCTGTCCTTATAAAGAAGTAGGATTAACTCCCTACAAATACTCCTCTTGGACCTGAGCATCTGACTGTGGTATTAAGTGCATTGCAAAGGGAATATCAATACAAACTAAGAAGTCCAAGAAGACCTCTGGCTCTTTGGACAGTAATCTCGAGTTTTCTGGCAGCAGCAGACCTTAAAAGTGGGCTTTTCATTCCTTTCTCCCTGGAGCTAACAGGCAGGAGGTCAGTCACCTAATCCTTGAAGGTTTTGGCTTTTTTCTTTCTTTATTTTTAACCTTTCTTGCCTCTGAATTCTCTTCAGCACAACAAACAAATTGAGTAGTCTAGGGGCAACGTGGGATAGGAAACTGATGTAAGAATTTATATAGGAAAGAATATGAAAGGAAATATTCAATCTTCAAATATAGAGGGTTTATTTTTCCAGGCTTTAGTGAGATTATCCAACTACGGAGCAAGACTGTTTCCATGCTCCCCTGTAATTCTTTTCTCATTGAGCTTCTGATTCATTCATTTTGTGCAAAATAGAATGATTACAGACTTTAAAAGCCTGTATCTTTATTACTGTGGGTGTACTCATCCCGTTTCTTTTTGTTGCTGGGTAAAAGGGATGATTTCTTTAATTTATCTCTTAGTTCAGAACTCATTATGCACACATATTAACCACTATTTCATAACTTTTAACAGACAAAGCTTTATCTTCTGAGGCATGCAAATGTCTTACCAAAAGTGTCTTTCTTTCTGTAGGAGCTGTCACTGACATCCTGTTGCTGAGGGATCAGTGACAGAGGAACCATGTTTCTTCTCTCTAGACTATCACAAGGGCAGACTTATGGAGGGACCAACAGAAGACTTCCTGAGAGAAGCTCAGACATAGAGGGAAAGAGAAAAATATCTGCTTACTACCTCTGTCAATAGGGAAAAAAAAGGAAAAAGACTGTGTTTCCTCAAAGCGACATCTCCCATGTTCTTTTGGGAGGAGAGAAAGAGGTGAACATGCAGCTGGTAGCACATGATGGTACCACTGGCCTTCTGCACTGGGGATTGGCTCGCATGTCAGTATAGGATCTCAGAGAAGACAGTTTGCTGTCTGCACTGGTTAGCAGATGTACAGGATTTTTTTTCTATCCAAGTAACTCAGCAAGTTGGTCTATAGAACAGCCATCTCTAGCTGTCTGGCAGTGACAGACCTTAAATGTGGGCTTTTACTCCTTCCCTCTGGAGCTTACGTAGGAACACTTACACCTTTCAGGGGTTCTCCAAACTTTCTCAGAAAAGATGGTAGGATTTCTATTGTTTCTAATATTCCTATTATGTAGCTAGAGGAAAATGAGGCATAAATGTATAATTTGTCTATTACATGAAGCAATTTGTGTTCTGTTTTTGGCTCCTTGCTATAAGAAAGGCACTGAGGCCCTGGAGCCTGTCCAGAGAAGGGCAGTGAAGCTGAAAGGAGTCTGGAGTCCTATGGGAAGCAGTGGAGGGAACTGGGATTGTTCAATCTGGGGAAGAAGAAGCTCGGAGGAGACCTTATAGCTCTCTCTAGTTACCAAAAGGAAGCTGTGGTGAAGTGGGGAGCAGGCTCTTCTCCTGTGTAACTAATGACAGGGCGAGAGGGAAGGGCCTCAAGTTGTCCCAGGGGAGATTCAGTTTCGATGTTAGGAAAAATTTCTTCCCTGAAAAAATAGTGATATGCTGGAATGGGCTGCCCAGGGATGTGATGGAGTCACCATCGCTGGAGGTGTTCAAGGAACACTGAGATGTTGTACTGAGGGACATGGTTTAGTTGGGAAGTACTGGTGTTAGGTAAACGTTTGGACTGGATGATCTTGGAGGTCTTTTCCAGCCTCCGTGATTCTGTGATTCTATGGTTGGTCTGAGATCACACCACAGTCCAGGACAAGTGTTGCTTTTCAAATTAAGGTTTCAATATTAAAATATTGCTGCAAAATGCCATTATCATCTCCCTTCATTCAAAATACTCTAATTAAAAATGAGTATGTTTGACTTGCAAACCAGATGCATGGTCCTTGGGCAGCCATATTAGGCCAGAAGTCACTCTTCTAAAATGAGAAAAGTCTGCCCTCATCTCGCATCCACTAGCACAAACTTATCTTACCTTTTCAACACCACTGAAGCATGATGCCACTGAAGCTTTCTTGCCAGTAAATATCCCCAGGATAAGGCTGCTTACAAGTCTCTGCCATTCATGAAATTCTCTAAATATTCACTGTCATGTGCAATATTTCAAATGTACGAAGGTAAGAAAATGTGTGCTGTTTTACAAGGGTGAGATAAATGCATTTCAGTTGCCCTGTGCTTGAGATGAAAAGAAAGCAGGCAATTAAATACGGAAGTGTGGGGCCCATTTTATGGCGTTACATATGACTGCAAAAGGGAGAGTGGTAATTGCCATTGGTGTGTGATATCCTTTAGCAACCTGACTTAGAGTCTATCTCTGCATCCTAAAATGTTGGCATTTTATAAAGCTTGTAGGACTATCAGCCTACAGTAAGAGAACTCACCCATTAAAGCATTTAAAATTAACTTCAGTCCAGGGAATCCAATTCTTGCCTTTAAACCTTTATGAAGAAGTTTGAAGTTGTCATGTACCAAAAACTCGTGGTAGCCTACAGTGTTGTGTTTAAAAGCTGAACAAAGCATAACAATTACATGGGAGACTCAGCAAGACCCAGTTGGGGTGTACAGATAATACACTTAAAGAAGAGCTTTTTCTATCTTTTACAATAGCTACTGTATGCATAGCATCTACAGAAAAAAATGAAATAGTGATACAAGTTGTATTTTAAATCAGGTCTGAGGCACCGGCTCATGGGGGGCTGCTCAGTGCCCCATCAGTTGTGCTGATCTGAATCCCTGCAAGCATTCATGCCTGCCCCAAAAAGTGGAATGATCCAAGCTAACCGCTCTCCAACCCTGTGCTAAAAATACAGGTGATGGTTTTTAAATACGATCACTTCTTCAATCCTAGAAAGAAGTATGAGATGAAAGAAAAGACATCTCTTGAACCTGATTCCCAGGAGGTATCTTAAGTGGATCCTCATTTATTTTCAGTTCTATGATTCTGTTGGTATTTACACATTGACTCAAGTCATAATTAAATTGCAAGTTCCTTAGGACAGAGACTAGCTTTTATTCTGTGTTAATTAACAGTTTATGCAACAAGACCTCCATGGCTGGATTCTGAGTGATACAAAAATCAATTTCTTCCATTTTCCAGGTTCAGGAGAGGTTCTGGCAGCTGTCACACCGAACAGATTGACAGCCACTTTAAAATCATAATTCATTCACACGAGTTCAGTGCTGCTGCTAAAATGATAAACAGTTACAAATCAGTTGATGCTAAAACTTAAATTATCATATTAAGGATTTTGAGTTGGTAATCTACTGTGATAAACACTCCAATCTCTCCAGGCTTTATTTCAGGCTGTCTGCACAGCCAGTGAAGGAACAATGCGTTGATTTACTCCCATATTTACACTGTTTTCTGAAGTGGTTAGGGTTGGAAACATATTTATTTTCCTAAGTTAAAGCTTGGATTTCTGGGGGATTCCAGTGAGCTGCTAACTTGGTGATGGCTGCCAGCAGCAGCTACTGACCAAAGTGCCTGCACTCTTCTGTTTCACCTCTCTAGGTCAGTTCAGGAAACAGTAAATATTTCCAAAAAGTTTACAAAACAACTACAAGAATATCCTTGAAGGAAAAAGAAAGAAAAAAGAGAGAGAGAGATTTTGTATTTTCTGTATGAAACTAAAATTGTTTGAATTGTTTGAATCTGAACACTGGAAATGTTTCAATTTTTCAACTGATCAGTCAGGAAAAAAAAAAAGTGAAAGAAGGAAATATGCAACGTGAAAATTTTCTTTTCAGAGTCAGTATTTTATTATAACCTTTAGATCATCTGCATTTATTACAAATAGAAACCATATGGGGATTTAAGTTATTGTTTGTATAAAGTGTCGGAGGAAGAAATTTAGAGCTTTTTCCAAGCATCAAAGAAATGTTAGGAGTTCACAAACTGTCACCAGTCTCATTAATCACCCTAGACTTTTAAGTATGTAATTCTAACCATGCTAAACAATTAAATCAAAGTTAAGGCCAAAGCCTGCCTCTGAATATGCATACACAATATCCATTTAAGTCAATGTGAGGACAAAATTTAGCTCTTAAACCTTTTAACTGATAAAGTCCTAAAATAGCTTTACAGGCAAGAATTTCCTGGCAAGAACAGAGTTTTGTAAATCTAAAAGCATGCAATCATATTTCAATGTAAAATAGCATATAAATATCAAACTAGATCTTGAATTGGAGCCAAATGCAACACTGTATCAAGCATGGCTCGTGAGTGCTATGTAGAAAATTAATGCTTTGTCAAGTTTCTGTGTCAGGACGTAACAAACACAGAAATTTGCACAAACATATGTATCATAGCACAGGATAGGAGGCTTCCATTGTCCTTTTTACCTCTGTTGTGAACTCTTACTAAAAACAATATAACGTTTTTAAAGTAAGAGTAGGATGTAAGTATAGAGTCTTAAGGCCAGGTTCAGAGAAAGTCATCGTGCCGTATGTTCCCAGCAGCCAGACTCAGCTCAGTTGATCACTTTCTTTAAGAGTGAAGCAAAGTACTGAGTGTGGTAGCACAGAAGGTTTGATAAAAGCCTTTTAAGCTACTCATTTGGGTAAATCTCAAAAGCCAGTGAGAAGTTTTGTCACGTCAGAAAGTAATATACAATTAATCTCTTTCAGATGTTCTTACTTGGCTGTTACACTCTGCCTATGTAGATCCATCCTTATTTAACATTGTATACGCTACAGTTTTTCATTTCCTCTCCTAAACCTGATGTTTGGTGTTATTTGGTGTTACTGGAGTTCCATCCCGGAGAAAGCTGCAGCTCAACAGTGGAGCAAGCGATTTCTCTGTAGATGAGATTTGAAGGCAAGTGCTTTGTGACTGATGCAACAAAGAAAGCAGAGACTGTGTGGGGATGCAGCATTGAGGATGATGTTGTCATAGTGATAAATCAAAACTGTCTCTGTAGAAATATGAACAGATGTTAGTGGCTCTTGCTGAGACCAGAGAGGAGTACTTTGAAGCAGTCAAAGTAATAAGAGCCCAGATTACTGCTGTAGCTGTATGAATGGAAAACAGCAGAAGGCAAAAGACCAAAGAGGAATAAGCTCTGAGGCTCTAAAGAGATTGGTGACTGTAGAGTAGCTACAGATAGGTAAGCTTTCTTTCCTTGATACATGTTGCCTGGGAATAAATTCACATTGTGTGTCTGTCCATAACATCATTGAACATTGATTTTTCTTTTTAATTCAGTGATACCCACAGTGCCCACAGCTCTGCAGTTAATCTTCTTGGAGAGAGAAGGAGAGGAAAACAAGAAATGAGACACTGGTGTAACCTGACTAGAAAAGGGAGGCTTCACTGCAGAGACCTGAACATATGACTTCGACTCTGTTCCCCAACTTGCCCCTTCAGCATAACCACTGAAGTCCAGCCACCGATTGGGTGCTGAACTGCCTCAGTTCACTACCTAAATTTTTGGGGTAAATCAAACCTACTGTAAGCTATCTGGCATCACTCAGTAGTGTTTCTATAGTGGTTTCACTGACAGAGGTAGTCTCTCCCAACACCCTACTCAAAGCAGGGCCTGAGCAATATTCAGTCAATATCCGAATATCTCCATGGGTGAATTGTTCACAATCTCCCTGGCCTCCTATTCCAGTGTTTGAAAATACTCCTGGTGAAAATACTTCTCCCTTCCAAGGGAGGTTCCTGTTGAATATTAGGAAAAATTTCTTCTCTGAAAGAGTGATCAGGTGCTGGAATGGGCTGCCTAGGGAGTTGGTGGAGTCATTGTCCCTAGAGGTGTTCAAGAAACTTCTAGATGTTGTACTAAGGGACATGGTTTAGTGGGAAATATTGGTGGTGAGTGGATGATTGGACTGGATGATCTTGGAGGTCTTTTCCAACATCGGTGATTCTATGATTCTATGATTCTATGATTCTCCTCATAAGCATGTGCAAAACAAGTTCTTGAAAGTGGCAGGGATGAGTCTAATCACTTCAACCACCCCCAGCTATGCCATCCCCACTCATAAATCACAGCCCAAAAAACTCTCAGTGGGGTAATAGCATCTTGTTGATTCTGCTCTTTTCACTGAAACAGGACGTCTTGTGATCTCTCCTTGTAAACTAACAGTTTATTGTAGCAGGGGAAAAAAATCAATCAACTTCGTATGATGATGAAATTCTTACTCTAGAGACAACAGCTGCCAAGTGTCAAGACATATTACAGGAAAACTGCTAGTTTTTCTATGAGATGGAAGTCAAATCTTCTTGAACAAACCTCCATCAAACACAGTAGTAATACTTGGCATTGTCTTCTCCACACTCATGCTTGTTGAAGCATTTAATATTCAGAACCACATCTTTCTTAAGCATATTGAGTTAATTTTATGAAACAAATGAAAGTTACTTCATATTGATTAGTAAGCTAGTTACACTGGAAATTTGTCTCCCAACTGACCTCATTTTAAATAGCAACTTAAAGAGGCTTTGCTTTCTCTTTTATCAGTACTTATTAAGAATGGTTTAATTCCATCAGCTCCACTGAGGCTTTCTTGTCTTATCCCAGTGAGAGTGAGGAAAAAAAACAAAGCAAAACAAAAAAGCAGGTTTATTGAGTCCGCATGCTTGTGCAAATAATGCAAACAGATGAGGAGTCACACTCTTTTTAGCATGTATATATATATATATATATATGTACAGAATATACATAGAAATGTTGATTTTAAAAAAGCTAAGGTAAAATTGCAGTTCAGTGGAACACATTTAATAAAATTAAAAACAAAAACAAACTTTTTTTTTTCCTAGTATCATGTTTTATTATCATTATGCATCATTTAGAAAGACATTTCAGAAGATCTAACAATTAAAGAAGCATTGAATTCCGTGTAAGATTTTCCCAGACAGCTCACACATCCCTCCTACCTAGAGCTTGGGACATTCATAGGTTTGTCATTTATATGACAGATACATTATGGCACAGCTACTGATCTTCTCTACTATTTAAAAAACCTGCAGAAGTTTTTGAGAAGGACACTTTCTGGTGACATGCTTTGTTGTATCCCCATCATCACTGTTTGATTGATTGGCTGTCTCTGGCTGCAAGTATTTAAGAGTGCTAATCTTCCCCACATAGAATCAAAGAATCATAAAGTTAACAGTTTGGGTTGGAAGAGACCTTTAAGATCATCCATTCCTGCTCTAGGGAGGATTGAGATTTGTTCTTCAGAACATTCTCCAGCCTTGTTGCCCACCATTAGCTGCTCATTCCTGTCACCAGGCCACAGGTTCACTACTCCCTCAGTAGTGCTGAAGCAACAGTTTGTCTCTCCATCGTACACCAAACCATCACACAATTCTGATGGTGTTGCTTTTTGTAGTTGTTTTTTTTTTTTCTTTCTTTCTTTCTTGTTTGTTTTTTTTTTAACCCAGTATGCTTGTTGGCATATCTCCACGAAAAGCTAAGCCAGCACAACTGAGGAAGTGATCAGTTATAACTATAGGGCAAGAATAACCAGCAATTGCAGGAACCTCTTAAATCAGCTACCACCTGAAAAAAGTTCCTGTAACTCCATCATTGTGTGATGTGCCGGGGGAGTAGGAGAGTATTTTTATGAATATAACTGCAGTGATTCATGTGTTTGGTGTTCTGGAATGTGTTGAGCATATGGCATTGCAGGCTTTATGTAAGTGACCTTGCAAGTTTATATTTTTAAATCTATTATGGAACAACTAATGAATAGGTTCTGATATCTCCTTCCTACTGGTACAAATTTTGAGTTTCTGATAAATACATCACTTGGGACAGACCCCACAGCTTGCCCTTGAGGACATTCTCAATGAAATGAGTTTTCTTCAACAAGTTCTCCCAGGAGATTTTTGCTCCTGGCACGCGCTACCTTTGGATTTTCCGTGGGAAGAAATGATGCGAGCCATGATAGCAATGCAGAGACACACTGTGTACAAAGCCTTATCATTTTTCAGGAGCACAAATAAGCTGGAAATCATCTTAGTGCGCCTGTTCCTTGACAGAAATATAAAGCTGTGTACTAGTGAGCAAGGTGCTGCCATAGAACATTCCTGGGTCCAAAGAATCCCTCCTCTCTGGTGCTGTGCTGGTGGATATTTCCATTGTCTAGCATCCTGTAGTTACTGTGCTGAAGGAAAGAACTTTATTTGGACTATTTTTTTGGCAGCTTTTTGATCACCTAATCCATTGATTAGCTACTACCTATGTATTATGGCCAGCTGAATCCTTATTTCAAGTTTTATACTGTCAAATACCAAGTGTGCCATGGCAAAAATTATGTTTCTTACAAGGCTGTCAATGCCCTAGAAGCATATTGTAGGCAAATGCATTTTCTCTGTACTGTGCCAAAATTTCTGTGCTGGGCAGTTAACAATTACATCTGATGTTTAGCTGGATTATAAATAGTAACCTAAATGTGTGATAACTGTATTGTTATTCACTTAAATAGTTAATTCTAAATACTGGATCAAATAGTGTTGAAATCTTTTAAGTGAAAGGACTTCATTAGTACTTTGTGGAGCTCTGGACTGCCTTTCATAACACATGTGGTCTGTAGGGCCTCAGATGCAGAAATTGATTGGAATAGCTATTCCAAATAATTATTCCTCTGAGCTATTCTGCAGTCACTGGTCCAAAATGTAAATGAGCATGGTCCAGAATAATTACTTTACTTACAAAGCAGGGTAAATGTCCTGAAACACATACATTTCTAATTCAAATAATACCCTCTATATGGAGGAGACTTTCTAGAATATAGAAATAGTAAAATAGATGCATGAACTGTGTTAAAATTTTGATTTCTCATCTAATCCTGATGTCAATAATTTTCCAAAAAATGTTATATTCTTACGTTCTAAAAGGCGTTTAGAACGTGCAGTTGTTTCAAGCACAACTACAAAGCTAGATGATTATAACAGATTTTTTTGGTACCAAGTAAAAAAATCAAGAGTGAGTATCTAGGTTTGCAAACTTCTTGTGGAGATAAGGAATTTTGAATAGTTGGACTACAGCACATCCAAAGTAGTGAACTAGTTTACTTACTTGAATGACAAATCAACAGAAGCCCCATTTAGATGAACATTTATTTTTGTGGCAGAAATAGTTCATTGTGAATCCCCATCCTTATGCTCTCCCATTGTACAGCTGCAGAATAAGTTAGGCTGAGAAACTGATAACCTAAAATACCTAAAAATAACCTAAAAAATACCCTAAAAAAGCATATCTTTTTAATCTGTATTAACACATCGTTCCACACTGAAGCCCTCGCTTGGCACCACACAAAGTTGTGCTGCATGTGGCGAACAAAGAGAAATGAATGGCAGGCTGACAATAAGCATCCCTTTTCTTTTTATTTCCTATGAATCTTCCACTGCATTATCTAAATGTAGGAAACTTTCTGCTATTAAAAGCAGTAATAATTTCAAGAGCAAAAGTTGGTGTGTGTGTGAGTACCAAGGCAGAGTAATTCAGTCTAAAGGCACAGCACTGTGAAAGACCACGTTCCTTCATCAACTTTCATTATCTATATTAATTAGCACCATGTCTAGAACTACATTAGTTTTTATTTTATTTTATTTTTTATTTTTATTAGATGCTGACTTGTCAGCATGTTAGATTCTTCTCTTTTTCCAATGGCCTCCAAGAGTTTGTTTCAGGTCTCTACAAGCACCACAGTCTGCTCAAAATCATTCTGTAACACCACAGTTCTAATTATTTGCATGCAGAATTAAAATGCAAGAGAATAATTCTGCCAAAAATCTTCTCTTGTCTAGACAAAGCCTTTCAAGGAAAGGAAGGCTTGGGAAGCCTTCTGTGTTTTTCTACAGGAAATCCTGCACACCTAACCATGCAGAACAAGCACCCTGAGGACTGTGTCTCTGGGACGTTCAGATCTGCTTATTGCCAGTATGCATGTACCAAGACTGTTAGGTATTGACAGCTACTGACTACTAGATGGAGTAAGGCAAACATGTCCTGACTGCACTGGCTTTACTTCATGTTAGACTGCTGGATAATAGAATCTTCATTAACTGGGACAAAAACTCAAAGTGGTAAAAGGCAAATTGTCTAGAAATCCATGGATGTATCGGGCCAGGACCCACAGTAAATTTAATTCTAGAAGTAACATTTTAAATAGGATAATCAAATGTAAAAAGAATCCTGAAAATGTCTTCTTGTAAGCATCCTGCTAATTAAGGAGCTGAAATTCAAGCAACTACAACCTTAGGAAATGCTTTGTGAATGCTGGTGCACATCTTTGTGCATGTGTCAGATTTCTGAATGTATAGCTTTTCCATTGCCAAGGTTACAAATGTGAAAATGTTTAATAAGTAAGCCTTGAGCCAAGCAGAAATGAAACAGCCAAAAAAAAATCTGGCTAACCCAAACCACTTTTTGATATTTCTCTCAAGAAGGCATCTATAAAGCACTAAATTTTAGAACTGAGGCTTTTACCATTCCTAAAGTGCTAGCAGGAAGAGCACAGTAAAAAAGCCGGGGCTAATAAATCCAGATGAAAAACTGTTACTGAGCAGACACAGAAGCCAAATTAAAAATAGGACTATCACCACTTTATTAAGACTCATATCTTTTTCAAGTGCCTGCAGGGCTGTGCTTCTCCTCTTTTTGCCTCAAGATCAAATCCTCGTTCTGCATGCAGTTATCCCCAGATGAGCGTACACAAACACAGCCAGCTTTATTTTAATATGTACACATACCCTTAACAGCAGAAACTGTACATGCCATATCTTGTGAAATACATTTTGTCCGCAAGCTTAAGCAGTATTCAGAGGAATGCAAGTACAAGCTGTGCAGTTACTTCCATGACTGCATATGGATGCCATGAACTGGGTCAAATGATGGGTGGCAGGGGTCCAGGGCGCTGGAGTCATGTGTCTGCTGTGCATGCGTGTGGCAATGTGATGGGGGCATCTCAGGGCACTGTGCATCATGTGCTAGGAGAACGAGAGCAGAGGGAAGGCTGTGCTGCTGGTCTGTGAGATCCCCTGTGGAGGCACGATGATAGCTGGGGAACTAAATCACTGGCTTCTTACCAGGTGATGGATGCCAAACACCAGCTGTAGCCTGAAGTAGGACAGTAACCATGGCACTGCCATGTATATGCATCATGTTGGCTTGTCCAGGCAAGAGAACACTGATGTGCAAACACAGGGCTGGCAGTTACTGACCTTTAAATCATGTCTGAATTCTCTTTATTCCTGCTTTGTGCTTAAGCAAGGTGGTTTTGAAAGGAAAAAATAGCCTCCTGGCCACATGGCTCCTTGAAAGATTTTGCAACAGCTGCCTGAAAATGACCCAAGGTAAGGAAGGCATGGGAATTTTCTAACAGAGAAAACTTTTTTTAAGGGAACTGGATCCAGACTTTCAAATTCCCTTCCTCATATGAGGATGAGATGTAAGTGGCAGTAGCAGAGAAAAGGCTGTGATAGTGTTTTGGGAATCAAGGATTTCCGGGGCAGATACTAGGGGAAGATGCCAGGGATACTTTGGCAGTTTTGTTTATTTGATGGCTCTCTGACCCATTTCTTACAGTAAGAAGTGTGTCTTAATGTTGTTTCATATTTGCTGTGTCTTTAAACATCACACTTTTACAAAACTGGCTAATAGTGAGACTGGTAGAAACTTCTGATGTTGTGAGAAAGTCACAAGAAGGCATTATTACATTATATAAAATTGGATTTAAGAATCAGAACACCCAAAATGGAACATATAGGACCAAAACTACAATTTCAGATACTCGTTTTGCTACTGTCGTGATTTGCAAGCACCCTGATGGGAACTCCAGGCATTTCTCAGTTTGTGACTGTGAACACTTTTGTTCTCACAGGTGTGATTGAAATCTAGCTGCTCAGCTTCACTGCACATAATTACCCTGGGGAACCTAATCTGTAATCAGAGCACACTTACAACATACCCACAATACTGGGCTCCTCAAGTCATTCTATTGTTTCCACTTCTTAAAAAAAAAAATTGATGAGGTGGTGCTCCTCTTTCATAATTTAGTGGTCAAGCATCAACTTAGGAAACAGAAAACCCATTTCAGTGCCCTCAGGCCAACATTTCCTGTTTGACCATGTCGTTCTTTACCATCTTCTCTCTCGTAGTGGCACAGTTAAAGCTATACCACTGTACAGAAATATTTCATCCTTAAAGAGGAATGAGATGAAGACGCATTTATGATATCGCATCGTAGAGGGCCTAGCACCTACATGAGAGCGTGGAATCCTTTAATCCTTTGTTCCTATTTTCAGCACAGTTTCTGTATGTCATCTGATGGCTATTTCATTTAAAACACAACAAAACTTGAGAAAGGGAATGGAATCCATGTATAATTCATTGTACCATCAATGATAAGCCAAGGAGTAGTTCTTTTGTCTGTATTACATGCTTTTTTTTTTTTGTCCCTGCCAGATTTGTGAAAGCCCCTTCAATATTCACTGCAAGGTGAAGGACAAGTAGGTGGCAGCCTCTATGGAGAACAACAATAACAATCTCTGAAAAAAAATTAAATTAATCTGCAGGCTTCACAATTTGGCTTAGAGAGCTGGGAAAGGATAGAACGCATTCTCTCTTCTGACTCTCACACATTCTCTGCAAGTCTTCTAGCTTGAACCACAAGTGATTAGTGGAAAAGTATAGGAAAGGATCTGGGCTAAAAAATGATTCCTGCTGGTTTGCCTGGACAGAGAAAAATGACATGGAAGAGACATCCTGTGCTGATATAAAGGCTGTGGAGAAATCCAGAAATATCAGTATGATAGCAGAATTTGCCCAGCATTAGTAGACAGAGAGCACGTTTGCCAGAGGAGAAACCAGGTGAAAGTTATACTCCCAAAGCAGAAGATAAAAGAGCCATTATACCATCATCTCAGAAGAAATGCTCAAGCAAATATGCTCCCTACCCATATTTAGATTAAAAATCAGACAGAAATTACCTCGAGATTGTGATAAAGAAAGAGATATCATGACTCCACCAACTTTCAGTTTGCTTATACCTTCACTGCTATTGTACTGGAGAAGGTGAGGGGCACACGTCCTTAGTCCTCGAGAAAGAAAGACATCACTCATTTTTTGCACTGGGTGCACAGGGAAATCTATGGTGAGGTGGACTGATGGAGAAAACCCTATGATTTCTGGGTGCAGTACAAGCAGTATCACATCACTGCCATCATGCCCCAAAGCACATGCACATGCCCCAAAGCAATGAGTTCAGGCTCTCTGTCCACATCATTGTCACATTACCAGCAAAATTCTCCTCACATCATGTGGGATGAAGAGCCCTGAGTTTGCAGGGAAGACCTGAAGGAGCAGCCTGGAGACGATATCAAATTGTGTTGCTTCTGCTTTCTCCCACAGCTGTCATGGCCTCTTAGCTTGTTCCTCTGTTTGCATCCAAGCCAACAGCAGTGTCACCTGTTGTCAGTATTCAGGCTATCAAGCTCTTTAAGCTCTTTGCTGAAAGATGCTCCCCAGGTGTCAGCTCCAATCATCCCTGTGCCACACCAGTGAAGGTGCTACCCCAGTAATAGCATGCCAAAGTTACATGCAAGTGATAAATACCTGAATGATTTAACCATTAGTCATAGGCTATCTTTGATAACCTAAGCACAAATAGCACTGTCATCTTGATACAGCCTCTGAAAGGAAGTAAAGAAGTCACTGCAGCATTTAAAGGCAAGCAGCTACTCTATGGCCTGCCTCCCCTGGATTTCAGGAGACCTCCAGATTGCTTGCTGAAACCATGGCAATTTAGCTTGCCTTCTGCATTGGTGACACCTAGGACTAGCTACTTTGTGGCCTACCTGAAGGTAGACCCTAGGATCGGTCACTTCTAGACTGCAGGGTATCCTGTTGTCCATGAAACGTGCAGGCCAACTTCTACTTTCAGCCGTGATATGGAAGCTGTGCTCCCCAGCAGTCTTCCAAACAACGTTAGTGAACTATTTTTTCTGTTCACTGTGCAGGTGGTGGATGCTCCCCACAAAGCACATAGAGACAGGATAACCATAGTGACTGTGCTAATGACTGGTGAACTTAAGGGAGAACCATGTTATAAAGGCATTAGCTTTTAAGTAATGGATACTAGCAAGTAGAGGTTGCTGCTTTCTTATGTTTTCTTGTGTAAGTCCTGCTGACTACTGAGATGAGTAGAGAATCGAATTGTCTGAGCAGCTGGACTGTGTGAGCATCTCTTTCCTTACTAGTTCCAGTAACCCTAAATCTCTTAACTTCTCTAAAAACAAGAGAGCATCCTTGACGACTAGGTAGTGAGTGCTCCCTCAGAGTGGTTAAGATGCTGTGATGTATGTAGGGAGGTAAATGTATACATCTGTGTGTATGCAAAACTGTCTGTAGAAGAGACAATCAGCACTGTAACAGGAAGGTAGGTGGCCTTTCTTGTTTGAGTACAAGCAGTCCTTTAAGTAATAGTGTGGTTGCATAATAGCACGGAAATTTAAAGCTGATCTCTGTTTGCTCTAACAAATGTAAGGCTGGCACCTCGTCAGTTATGACTCAAGTAACAAATAACACTTCAACCATATTGAACTGTGCGTCACCAGAAGAGTTGTTTCGTACTCTATTTTCTTACTTATAGAGGAAGAACAAGTAACAGACTGGATTTTTTTTTGTGAGCTGTGGGTTTCCATTCACTTTGACCTGAATGCAACGTAACACGATATGAGTGTAAGACTGGCTTTCTTACAAAAACACCTTACCCAAGCAACAGTGTTATTTCTAAAGAGGAAACATGTTTTACACGCTACTCATTTCTGTAAGCACTGATGAGGTAACAAGGTCATAAAAATCATCAAAAGAAAAAGATTTAAGGGTTTTAATGTCATTGTTCTCCAGTGTTAGGAAAAGGACTCCCTCTTTGTTTTTGCTCTCTGCTTTTCTGCAGTGAGGTCTGCAATCCCTGCTGCTCAGGATCACTCACCAGGAATGGAACTGGAGCAAATTTCATCCTCACTCAGCTTCTGTGTAGAATTACTGCCCTAACATCTGTAAAGATCTCTGATAGCCTCAACTGCATAACATTTCCAGTTTTATTTAAAGGAGTGTTTTGTTGTATTTTGTTTGTTTGTTGTTTTATCTTGTTTTCCAGATGCTATTTTGATCTTAGGCAGCTTGTTGTGTCAACTATTTTATCTTTTTTTCTGAATAACAAATCTTTTCCATACATTTGCTTATCGTCACCATTTAAAAACCACTTTTCCCATTTAACAGTTCAGGCTACAATACTCATGCATATCATAAATGGCTGCTTAGTCTGGTTTCACTCAATACACAGTTAAACTATTTTTCCAAGAGTAGCTAAGGTATTGTCCTTTCTTTGATCCTGATAAGAGCTCTTTCTCTCCCCTCTTCTCTGCATATTTGCTATAATGCAGCTCCATATTCTCTTACAAAAAGATGATAGTGAAAGAAAACTTTGTGTTTTCTCCCTTGCTTAAGTTCTTCAAGAAAAACAGCAGGCAGTCATCTGTGATCATTCACAAAGTTCTCCTTCACTTGTGGTAGCCTTACAAAAAGAAAAGAGGAGATACACCAAAATACAGAGGCTTTCATGGGCATTAAGAAACAGGTAGTTTCATCCCAGACTGCTTTTAAATAAATGCTTTTTTTCTTGTTTTGTTTTCAAAAACTCATTAGGTCTGACTGCTTAGATTCATACAGAAATCTAATTCTCTAAAGTATGCTAAGGGTATGAAATATAGAACTTTGTTAAATTAGACCTAGAAGAAAAGCAGTCAGTATCACTTCTGATAGTGGGATTACTGGGTCATTACGTATTTTGGACAATTCTGCATAACTTTCAGCTACAAAGGAGTCTGTTTAGAGAACAGGTTGTCAAAAATATAGAAGAAATACAGGTTCAAGATAATGAACGAAGTTTTCACTACTTTGGAAGGTATTGTACAGCTGCAGCATACCACAGTGTCTTTAAATATTGGTCTGATGCAGTCCTTTGCAGTCCCAAGTAAATGATGCTACAGGTAAATGATGCTAGCTATAACAGGCAATCAAATTATACGTGGGAAAGTTTGATGCAGAATAAGTCTGGATTCCTCAGTTCTGAGGAACTGCACTTCAGAGGATTCAGAGGATTCAGAGGATTTTTAAAAACTGGCCCCAAATCACTCATAAGTGGTTGATGTGATTGCTGGTAATATGCAACAGAATCTCTGAGTCACAAAATAGCTTGAAAATTAAGATGTGAGTATTATTGATTTCAGCTACAGTCTGTTTAAATCTGGACTTTGATTTGAGTTCAGAAGAATTAGCTGGAAAGTGGCCAACATCTCAGCTGCCCACCCTTCCCAAAATATCAACCACAATTTTGAGGACGTTTAAATGGGATTGACATCCAGTCCTCCACTGCTGCAATGTCCAGCATATGTATTATCATATTATTAACCTTATCATTAAACCACTATCAATTTCTGTTTGTGATGGTAGGACAAACTGTATAAAGAAGTGATTTATGTATCTGTCCTGCTCAGCCACTTCTGATGACAATTGCTGGGAGAGGGATGGGATAGCTATGGGTGAAAGCTGCCTCAGCTATCTCATCTGAGTTGGCCAGTGACAACATGCCTAAGTCTTTTTGTTGTCAATTTATTCCACCAGAGCTAGAGGTGTTCACGTGTCATCCTAGAAGCTCTAGTCAAAGAGATCAGGAGTTCCCAGATAAGAAAGTAAACAAGACTCACTAAGACTGACAGTATATTTCAGACGCCTTATTGTTATAATCCTTGTGTAAAAGTTGCAAATGTTAAAAAAAAATAAAAATTAAAAAAAAGTAAGGCAGTGAAATCTTTGACAACAGCTGATCTTGCAAGTGACTCAGACATTTCTCCTAGTCCTCTTTCTCTTTTGCTGTGGAGTCCTGTTAAGGCTGTAAGATAGCAGCTTTGGGCTATGCCCTTTCAAATCACACCTACCACTCATTCCTTCCTTACTTATTCACTGTCTCATCATTCATCTGCTCCCATCTATCTGCTTGCTAATGTCATTCACTACCTACTCCAAAATTACTTCCCATCCACTTACAGAATGAGGGATTCAGACAACTAAAGGAGTTTGGGTTTTTTGTTTCTTATTTCTCTAACAGACAGATTCCTCTCTGAAGTAGAGCTGTAGAAACCTGTGGAGCTTGGAAGGACCTTGCTACAAGCACAGCCATCCCTCCCTAGAAATGCTTTAGGGTATGGATATGTTGCCCTTCTCTGTTTCCTCCTTGTAGTTATTGGACATGAGAAACTCCACAGAAGAAGGATGAGCTTCTCTGCTCCTCACCACTTAACAAAGTTTGTGTTTGGTTCTGAAATGCTTCAGGCTGAATTAATTACTAAATTTAGTTGCAAAAAAAAAAAAAAAAAAAGAAATTGTTTTTGAATAGTCATAATGTTTAAGCTAAAACATTCTTCTGCAGCATGCTACCCTTTAGAATTATTTTACAGAGAAAACCCCAAACCTTCAAAAATTTACCTTTTGATCTTTAAATGCCAACGTCAGCATTTTTGGTAGCGAAGGGTTGAAATTCTCTCTTATCACAAAGTATTTTCAAGCAGAGAACTTAGTCCACAATTCAAAAACTTTAGATAACATTTCAGCTTACAGAGCTTCCTAAGGCAGTACATTTACTTAAGCACTGTTTCCTTTAGCTGTAGAAAATTCTCAGTTTTCTTTATGGAAGTTTTCTAGCTATCATTGTTGATAAAGACTTTAAAAGTTTAGAAAGTGACGTAAATAAAATGAACTCCAAATGTGAAATCTGATATTTAAGCCAATTTCATTCACTTATGCTTATGATTCTTGAATGACTTGTGATTCTTGAATGCTCTGATTGGCTGCATTAAATAAAAACTCGTTAAATCATCACCTTTTATTTATTTATTTATTTATTTTTTATTTCAAGCAACAAAAATCATTTTAAGGTTATGAAAATCTCAGTTTTAGCCCACTCCTCTGCATCTCATTTCTTAACTGGTTTTAAAATGACTTTTCATTTCCTACTTCCAAAGGACTTACCTGAATAAAATGAATAAGACAATAAAAACATCATGTGACAGAATGTTTGAACTTTAAAGAAATTATCCTGGACACTGAGGAATAGGAAAGCAAAAATCAAATTTGAATGAAACAAATGAGAGTGCTAATTATGGACTCGCCACCAATTCATCTTCTACTTGCAAAATGCAAATACAGTTCCCACTGAGTTGTTATAAAGATCACAAATCTGAATTACAAAACAGCATGTGCCATAGCCTTCTGAATAATCATGTTTGCTTAGGATCAATGTACTGAGTGACTGAAGGAGGTACATCCATCACTGTGAATGTTATGATACACTGTACATCTGTTGACAAAAAGCATTTGCGCTTTCAGAGCTGAACTCTAGTTGCTTTGTATTTCAGGATATATCTATATTTGCAATTTCTTCAGTTCATCAATATGCTAATGATTCACATTCTGTGGCTATGGGTAACATTTATGTTAGCTTACAGGCAAATAGAAACACAACTTTCTCAAAATACCCTGGGAAAGGAAAAGGTAGATTTGGTGCATACCCTTGTGCTAGTGTGCTAGCTGGGCTATGCGGCTGGAATTGGGCTCTGGCTATCAGGTCCTTGCTAACTTTGGAGGTTTTTGAGATTATACTACTTCATAGGCATCATATTGCTGCCTTGGGTGGCTTAAGAGCAAAGCAAAAGCCAGCCCTTACCAGCCTCATCTCCCATGCTCCATGAAGGCAGCTTCTCTTCCATTTATTTTCCCTTATTCCTTGCTGGTTTTATGGCAACCTTGGTACCATAATATGCACTGATCTCACTTGCCTTCCCACACACGGATGAGTACAACCAAGATTGTATCCAGCAGCTCTGAAGAAGCTGAAGAAACAAAGCAAAGTTACTGAGGCAATCACTCTCGACGTGGACTAGGCTGGAGGCATTTTCCTTCACCTCTCTAATTCTGCTATGGCTTTGTGAGAAAGCAAGGGGTGATTTGTTGTTGTTGTTTACTGAATGCCCCTCCAGGTGAAAGCAAACTGTGGCCTGCATTCTTTGGCCAAAGGAATGGCGAAAAAGGCATGAGCAATGTCAGTGGTGGCATACCATTTGGCTGCTTTGACTCCAGTTCATATTGGAGTTCTAACATGTCCGGCACAGCAGCACTCAGTGGGGGTGTAACTTCATTCAGGCCACATTGGACTAGGACCGCAGCCGTTTTTCTCCACAATAAACAAAAATCAGAGGCTGAAATGTGAAGTTTTGTGTGAAATCTATTTGTCTTCGTCCAAGGGCTTCTGGCTCGCCACTCAGGTGCGAGCAGACAGAGGAAGCACTCGGAGGGACGTGCGGGGAGTGGCGTCCAATTCAGCTAACCCAGGCCTGGCCCCCAGTCAGGCCTAGCCAACAGGTAGGGAGGCCATTTTTAGCTTGCTGAGGGGGATCTGCTGCTGCTGGCGGCTGGGGAGAGCCTGAGAGGGAGCCTTGGCCACGTTCCCTGGCCAGTCTTACGCACAATAAGCCCATAAGGGCCCTGCCAGCTTCCTGCTGTTGGCTGTCTGCTGGCTGGCAGATGTGAGCAGCTCCTTAGCTGGAGGGTGAACGCAGTGCTCAAAGCCAACACACACACACACACACATACACACACACACACACACACAATGAATATTTTTATTCCCTCATATAAATTGTTAGACATTTGCTGGCAATTATTTGCTAGAAGTTAAGGTTTGAAAGCCTTCCGCTGTACTTTTCTAGCTCCCTTTCCTTTTTCTTCCCCCAGAATACAGCACTGATCTTGTTTTGGCTCGGAGTGCTTTGCATTTCATTGTTTTTAAGGTGATATCTGGCTTCTGCTACTTTGTTTATATGACAAGAAGAAAATTCTTGGTTTCCCAGGCAAATGTTTTACCCCTTGCACACCAGTTGTCCTGTTAGCAAGAAAGACCCTGGCCCCAAAATGCTGAGGTGCTCAGATCAGATGCTGTGTGGGCCTAAGAATGAGAGTGGTTGACATTTTGGCACAACCAGGAGCCTTGACTGAGTCAAGGACTGCAGGAAGAGGCAAACGTTTGAGAAAAGTGCAGAGAGCAATACTGTCCTTTGGCACCACTCTCAAGACCTTAGGGCATGCAGTGTTACATGAAAAGTAAAGTTTTGTTTAGTGTTCTCTTGCTTGTAAAATCAGCCATTAGTGCGGATAGACATTTGACTCTGTTTTCACTTCTTGAAGAAAACAGGGAGGAAGAGAATAAAACTTTGATTTAAGGAGCTATTTCTCATGATTGCAGGCATCATGACTTCTTTGGTTTGCTAAAATAATCCCTTCAACTCAGTACTCCAAGTACCTTTTCCTTTCTCTCTAAAGCCTAAGTTATGGTGCTTTGACAGAGTTTTTACATGTCTCAGAAATTTACTGTTCCAATTCTTCTTGACTGTCTTGTATGATGACAATTACAGAGACCTCTTAATTTTATTTCCTCACTAAAATTGCTGTTGACATACAGGGTGAAGATAGCAAGCTTTATGAAGTATGCTTAGCTAGTATTTTGACTTATTAAAGATACATACTTCATGAAGTTAAGGAGAATACATTTTTAAATCCCCAGATAACTTGTAATTTCATATAAATAGTTACATCATTGTCTATAAGATTTATTTCAGCTCATATTTATTCCCTTATTTTATTTTATTTTTTGGCTGAGATGAAAGGCCTTTTCAATTTGTGATACTACTATCACTGTGAGCTAATTAGCAGCCAAGTACTTAAAAGTAAAACAATACTCAAAACGGATACACAAAGCTCACTGCAGGGAAAGTATTTGATTTCAAGTCCGTGCAGACAAGGAGAGGAAAAAGGAATGAAAGTGCCAAGTAACTCAGTGTTGTGGAATAAAGCTGTAGACAGGCATACTCTCTAAATGCAGGCTTCCTTGAAGATGAGTTCTGTTGTCAGCAGTCCATGGGCATGTTTTCTCATATCATACTTGGTTTGCATTAATTACTTTGGACAAATTTCTTTGGTCTTCACCACCTCGTGGTGGCATTATACATAAAACTTACTGCCAAAATGATCTTCCTTCTGCTACAACATATACTGCTACAACCATAATTGTACCTCTCACCTGTTCCTTATTTCTAGACACTGTCACTCCTTTAAAACCTGAAGAAGCATATAATACACAAACTTAATGTCTGCTTGCTTTTGCTGAAGATAACTGTTTACTGCAGAAATGAAGAACTCCTGTGGGAAGGGTAGATGAGACTTGGCGTGTTAATAAGAGGAAATAATCTCCTTATTAGTTTAAGCTTCTATATCAGTGTGCTGTGCCTTTTATACTGCTTGGGTTCTTGTTGCCAACCATATCTCCATTTTAAGCTTTGAAACATCAAAAGGGATGTCATAACTTCAGTAGCTACTCTCATTTACTGCTGGTATGTGAGGAATGCTGGCCCAGCACTAGGAACCACATCTCTCCTTGTTAACCCCTAGTGATAAAGCAGTGCATGAAAGTCACAGATGCATCTCCTTCTTAAGCACATTTGTTTTGTCTGAACTGGAACCTCTCACAGCTCACTGACCTTTTAATAGTTTACCAACAAAAGTGTAAACAGCGGCATTTGTGAACAGATGCATGTCAGAAATAGCACATGCTGCTGCAAAATGCATCCTAGAAACTTGTCTTTGCATTCTCTTGTGTGTCTGAAGGAAATAAGAAAATTAACTTCTGCTTGTTCTTTCCACCAGCTGGTTTTCAAAGCACCTCCATGTTTGAATGTGAGCTCTAGGTTGTTAACTAAAATGTAAAATTCTTGACTATGACAGCAAGAAATAACAAGAAATGCACTCCAGATTGGTGACAAATGTTATGTAAATTCATACACATTCTATATATACTGCTTTACTATTTGGTTGCCACAAATTACTTACAGTGGATCAGACATATAACTGAGCTTCCAGCGATTTCATTTAGAGGGGACTTCCCTGACTTAAGAAGTTATTGACCATGTATCAGCTCATTGATCAGGTACTGACAAGATTTGCTCATGTCATGCATCTAATATCTATCTTTTTTCTATGTACATATATACATGAGGTAATGCAATAAAAATTGCATTGGAATAAATTTGGAGAGACTCTACTTAAATATGGCAAGGTTACAGTCTGTGATAAATGTGTCAGAAATATGGATTTCGTGTTTTAGAATAAATATTTATTTATTATTATTTGTAGAGTTATTTTTAATATTTGATTTGCATGCCTATCAGCAGCTGCTGCAGTGCAGAGGGAAAGCACTGAGTTTCAACTTTCTAAGATCTATTAAAGTTTTAGCACCATACTTCTGAGTTGCATCTTTGTCAGCAATGAGGTTCATGCCAATGATGTGCGCAGTGCATGGCAGGTGACTGCTGGAGGACTTCAGCAGGTTGCAAGTGAGGTGCACTGGGTGGTGTTATTTCAGTCTTGGTTCCCTCAGGAGCAAAACTGTTCTGAACACGTGATGTTCTTGGTTGTACACCACATTTCTAAGCATAAAAGGAAGTCAAATGCATAACAAACCCAAACTCATCCACCACCTTAAGTCACAGACTTGATGCACAGACTGATTTCTTGAGTTCCTCACTCATAACATCATCAGCCTTACAAATGCACCTATACATGTGATACAGGCCAGTACTTTTTCAAGGTGTATCTATGACGGCATTGTAGTATAAGCCTTACAAAGAAATAATATCATACAAAAACAACAAATACACACTTAGCTATTAGTGCATAATAAAGCACTTAGTGTGACCAGATCTGCTACAGTTATTACTGAGAATTCATGGGTCTGCTAGGTGCTAAGTACAATTGAAGGGCAGTCCATTGACTTATTTCTATTTGCAACAGGAAAATAAGATTATTATAATTATTGTCATTATTATTATTATCAATATTATTCAAATTACAGGATTTATTGCTCTTCAGACATTATTCAAAATCAGGTTGTAGAATACATTATGATAATGAAGGATTGATAAGATCTTTCATTTCAAAAGATAAATAGCCCTGTTTGCTGGTGTTTTGGAAACAAGTTGTGTGATTTAAATGTCAATACTTAATAATTTATGATTTTATACAGGGATTTTGTTTCAGAGTTCAGACTCTCTTATCATATACCAAAAGTCTTTTAAGATCAAGTTATGTTCAGACATCTCTTCAATATCTGGAGATTTCTGGGGGGCAGCTGTGTCAATTTCTGGAAGAATAAATAATTTCTTTATTGTTACTGTGCCACAGTTTAATGCAAACCAAGTCTGCTAAGACTCAATATATTTGCATGTATTGGGTTTAATATGAGTATTATACAAGAAGATTTTGCAATTTTAACACAGGTAAGAAAAAATCTACAGGCGAAGGACAAGCTGTAATGTACTAAGTAACTGACTTACTATCACATGATTCATGTCTCAGCTGTATGTGAAGAACAGATAGAAGATATTCCAGAGCACAGCACACACTGTTCCCTGGACTGTAAAATAGCAAAAGTTCTTCAGCCAGAAAAAGCTTACGAGATAGCTACAAATGCTTTAAACGCTGTTATGAACGAGGAAGGATAACCATTCCAGATTTAAGCTTGCTGTAATTGTAACCCCACACTCTATGGAAACTGATGCTTCTCATGTGACAAAGGGTAACCTTGAAGACACTGGCAGGCGACTAGATGCAGAAAGTAAAGTGTCCCCTGCCAGCTCTTCTGGGTGGTGTGATGCTGGTACCTTTCAGCTGAATTTCAGTCGCTTAAATTGTTTTGTCATCTCTAGAATCCATGCATTTTTCCCTTTTAAGAGCCACTTCACAGTGACTAAACTAAGGACACACAATTAGTTTTTTCTACCAAATGTGAGTGAAATATTGATATCTCAAAGTGTAAATGCTCACCAGAATTCTCTCTCTCTTAAACATTTTTGTCATTTCTTCAGCAATGAAGAAGAAAGAGAGATAAAGCTTTCCCTGATGGACTAATATGACAGTTACTTAAAATATGTTTAAAGGAATAAATGAGTGAAGCGCTATTTTAAATTATTAAACATGCAAGTAACAATGTTAAAATAGTTGCACAGCTCTGAAAGCCACATCTCGAATAGGCCGCATCTCGAGTATTGTGTTCAGTTTTGGGCCCCTCACTACAGGAAAGATGTTGAGATCCTGGAGCGTGTTCAGAGAAGGGCAATGAAACTGGTGAGGGGTCTGGAGCACAAACCTTATGAGGAGCGGCTGAGGGAGCTGGGATTGTTCAGTCTGGAGAAGAGGAGGCTCAGGGGAGACCTCAGTGCAATCTACAACTTCTTGAAGGGAGGTTGTGGTGAAGAGGGATTTGGCCTCTTCTCCCAGGCAACGAGCAGGACACGGGGCAATGGCCGCAAGTTATATCAGAGGAGGTTCAGTTTGGACATAAGGAAGAACTTTTTCTGTCAGAGAGTGGTCAGGCACTGGAATGGCTGCCCAGGGAGGTGGTGGAGTCGCCATCCCTGGCAGTGTTCAAGAGGCGTCTGGATGACGTGCTGTGTGATATGGTTTAGTGCTTGTTGTGGCAATGGTGATGAGGAGACGGTTGGACTGGATGATCTTATAGGTCATTTCCAACCTTGTGATTCTTGTGATTCTTGTGAAAATGGCAAATAAAATTCCTAATGTGTCACCTACAAACTTGTTAGTGGTTGAGCAGAACAAGGTTAGAAAGGCATTGTAGGCTTCCTTGTAGAGGTAGGTCTGATCATGTAAACTGTTATTCTAGACTTTCACCCTAAGCCTTCACTGCAGTTTTATTGCAGGACAATTAAAATTTGTCAAATAAGATCTTTTTAAAACAAAGCATATTTAGAAAAAAACCAGCAGTAGATGAAAATTTTGCTATTACTAGGCTAAGTAATGAAAGGTTGAAGTAAATTGTTCACATCTAGTCCTTGGAAATATTTAAACTGGTCATCAAGAACCTTGATAGTGAGAGGACATAGGGAAGTCTGCAAATAATTACAGGTTTAACAGCTGACATTTCTGATTTCTGATTTTCTCGTAGATCTGGGGCAACTGTTCTCAGTTTCTTTTCCTTGCTGATTTCTTAATTTCCTTTTATTTCTTCTTTATATGCAAGCTTGAGAGAACAAAATGGGAGAGCTTGACCACATATTTAAGGTCAGTTCAGTTATCACCCTTAGTTGAAGTTACTAACTGACTACTCCTGAGGCCCTTCTGAGGTGCTCCTCTCCTGTATGATTGCTGGAAACATCTGTATTTTTAAATACATCAATTTATTGGCAATTCATCCCATCCTTCCCATTCCTCCATATCACTTGCTATTTCAGACATGAAGCTGGTCTTGTTTTTACCATCCGCCATTCTCCTACACACTGTAGTAAGGAGGGATTTCTTGTTGGTGACATACATGGGCACCATCCTCTTTCAGATATATTTGTAAAAGTATGGAAGAAGTGTTTGCAATAGTGCCTGCCACAGTATTCATCCATGATAATGGTTTTGTCAGCAGACAATTCATCGTCCATGGGAAGAAAGCATGGTTGTTTGGTTTCTGAGGGCTTCTACGTGCACCACAATAAGGACATTCTTGCTGTCAGGGGATCCTAGCCAAAGTGCTGCCTTTCAGACAGAAGCTGCCAAGTTCCTACTTGAAGACTGGAAAAAATATTCTCAATAGTTAACTCCTCAAGTGAAACAAAACATGGGAACCAAAATTCCTTTCCCAAAGTTCCAGGTCGCTGATTTGAGGTAATTTATAACCTTGTTTTTCCCCACTCCTACTCACATTGGGTTGGTTCAGACTGTGCAGGTTGTTTTGAGTGAAAAGGGATGGAGTAAACAGGAGTCTGTATGTAGACTGCCAGGGGGCAAATAAATTCACTAACCTGTTTTTGTCCACACCTGTCTGCTTACAGACTTCTTTCTGTCTGCAGGTGCAGGTCAATAAACATTTTTTGAAATCCGTGATCAACTCTATTTTACACCAGTCAAGATTCGTGTCCTTGAGCATCCCATTTTCTTTGTTCTGCAGGATCCTTGTTAGTACCTGGTAATATATGAGGGCTGCTCTGAAAGTAATGCCTCCTATTTTATTATGTTGGCCCACATTCGAAGTAGATGTTGGTATGGCAGTAGAGGTTTAACCTTCCTGCCAGTGTTCCATTACACGTGGTTGCCACAACAGATGACAGCAGAGGGGTCAATCTGACACAATGGCATCTGACATGGAAGTACACATGAAGCAAAGGGGTGTCACTGCAGAAAAAATGGCACCCATTGACATTCATTGTCAGTGGCACTTTCTGAACAGTTATTGAGATCAAACGGTGGATGTGAGCCCAGAGAGGTGATAGCTGGTGCATTTCAGCAGTGGTGATAGTGATGTGAAAGACAAGCCACGTTCTAGATGGCCATGCAGAATGCTACAAGTGCAGCACCAGCCAGGTCTGTTTTGCTTAACAGTCTTCCTCACAGGCTCTTGTTCATTGCTGGCAAAATCACATTGCTAATGGTGATGACTACACTGAAAAAGCATTTTGTAGCTGAGTATTTTCTCTATCAAACAGTGTTACTGCACTCTTTGTATCCATTGTATTTTCCACGGAAATTAATTGGAGGCATTACTTTTGAAGTGACCTACACACTTTTAATAAATTTCAGTAATAAGTAGTAGTAATCTGTTTATAAATATATCATCTTAACTTTAGAAGAACAAGCCCTAATTTTTGAGTGACAGACCACGTTCAATACTTAATGAAGATGTTGAGAACAAACAGAATAGCGTTTCGTATAATGGTCCTCAGTATTAGTAACTAAAATGACCCATTTTTTGCCATTCCATATTTACTGAAAATTGTTACATAATTTCCTAAGCAGCATTATGAGTCAGCACTGGGAAAAGTGAGAATACTATTCCCAAACATTAATAGAACAGTGTAGAGATTTTCTCTGATAAAAGGAGCTATGGTGATTCCCATTCAGTATGCTGGAGTTTCAAAATAACTATTAATCTGAATCTCAATGAGTAGCACTATCTTGCAGCTAAATTTCAAACCAAAATATATGTATTTAGAGAGTCTTCCTGATTTTGTTTCTAGTGATACATTTATGAATATCCTATGTTTTTGTAAATCATTAGTTTTGAAGTTGCTGGAAAACTGGCTTAGATCCACAGCTTCTGTATTTTTGAAATAGTTCTCATTCTGCTTTTCCGTGTGTAAGGGAATATAATTTCTGCCAGCTACCTCTACAAAACAATTCCTTTATTTCACAGTAACTTCAGCAGCTGTCTGCAATGACTTTAGAAATGATACAGTCAGGCTTGCCAGTAGTGTTTTGCAGGCTTTAACTAATTTTTCTTTTGTTTTATTTATGAAACACAGCACTTTCTTATTGAGGTAACTGATATCTGTGCATCGCTAAAGCTAATTAAAACAAAATTTCTTGTCTGAGATAGACCAAAATCCATCAAAAATACTCTTACCCTCCTACCTTACCTTTAGGATCTGCATAAACAACTCCTAGAGCTAAATATATTCTATTTTTCTACAAGTGACTAACAAAATTTGATGCATCAGTCTTGGGCAGTTTATTCTGAACTGTTATTAAAAAGTTCTTCTTTTTTGCAAGAACTTGCTCAGGGGAGACCTCATTGCACTGTACAACCTCCTGAAGGGAGGGTGTGGTGAAGAGGGATTTGGCCTCTTCTCCCAGGCAACGAGCAGGACACGGGGCAATGGCCACAAGTTGTATCAGAGGAGGTTTAGGTTAGACATAAGGAAGAACTTCTCTCAGAGAGTGGTCAGGCACTGCAATGGCTGCCCAGGGAGGTGGTGGAGTCGCCGTCCCTGGCAGTGTTCAAGAGGCGTCTGGATGAGGAGCTGCGTGATATGGTTTAGTGCTTGTGGTAGCAATGGTGATGAGGAGATGGTTGGACTGGATGATCTTATAGGTCATTTCCAACCTTGTGATTCTATGATTCTATGATTCTATGATTCTATGAATTTGTGATTTCTGGTCTTTTGATTTGCCTAATGTGTTTGAATGCTGTTTCATAAAGATCATGGTGTGAACACTAGCTTTGGATGTTCTTCTCCTTTTCTCTTCCTGCTGCCTTGCACTGTGGCTGAGGGCAAACCCTCAGATCTGCTGAGAAGTCATTTGTGGCATCACACCTTGAAGATGAACACGACATTGTAAATCTTATGTAAACTCTTTGTAGTATGAAGCCATGGACCAGAAACCACCTGTTACTCTATGCACTTCAAGTCTTCCTGTTGCAGAAAAATCAGCATGCTCTATTTTTCTAACAGTCATCTAAATCTAAAACCTTGAATTCTGTCTCTTCATTCAGTACACTTTCTTTTTTATTACAATTGCATAGTTTAGTTATCACAAAATTGTGGAGGCATCTGCAGGTAGGCAAATGTCATTTCCTTTTTTACTCTTCTATGGAGCAGAGGGTATAGATTCATTTCTCCAAAATGATGCAGGCTGCATCCATTTAGAATTTTACAATTATCTTAAAAAAAAAAAAAAAATAGCCTGAGTTTTGTATTATAGATTCTGTTTCTGTTGTTTTTATGACTGGTGCCCATGGTTGAAATTGGAATAATACGAGAAAAGTGAAAAGCTTTTCTTGTGAGAAGGACAATGATCAGAAGGAGCCAAACAGTCAATTTTCTGTCTGTGATACAGGAGACAAAAGCTTAAGCATCGTGGCATCCCATTCTTCCATGGTCAATTCAGGCCTGATTTATTATTTCTGAGGGGTCATTCACTGTCAAACATTCCATGTGGGAGCCATAGCACACAATCAATAGCATTTTTGGCTAAAGATAATACAGAGGGCACTAATTGGTCTATGACATAAACCTTTTCAAAAAAGAAACCTTTGCTTAAGCAGAATTAAATGAGAGCACTTGAATGTCTCTGTCCACATCACTATCCACTGCCCTACCAGCAATTTTCACAGATGTGGCACTCAGAAAAATTAAAAAACTTGACTTCTTTTTCTCAGTCAAACATGACCTGGATATGTTAACATAGACACTGCACTTGATTGTATCCAAACATTGTATCCTATCACGGATCGAGATGGATTAAGAATCACAACTATTTGTGTGGCTGAGCCTGTAAAAGAATAATTATGAGAAAATTAGGAAGCACTAATTTGTTGATGCTGATTTTCTTCCCAAGAGGATGTCAGATCATATCTTTTTCTATTAACCTGATTCTCTTTGCTTCTAGCACTAGTCCCGAGGGTGTTTCAGTAACAAATGTCTAACTATGTTCTCAATGCTACATGTTAGCAAATTACCTAGGCTTTTTATTTATGTGGATTGATAGGACGTTTGGGAAATAATTGCTCATTAGGAGAAAGCTGACATAAATGCATAAAATAATATTTTAAGATATGACAAAACATTATCCAAGATGATGACATATTAACAGTGATTTTACAAGCAAATTGATTAACCTATGGCAAATGAGCTAGTGTATTTAATTACAAATTTATGCGCTGTTGATACTTGTGCTATAAATAAGGGAATTGCATATGGGTCACTCTGGTGTTTGGTTGTGGAATTGTTTACTTGACATACTGATGTCATTAAATGATAATTCCAGATCACTGGGTAATCATGGCAACTTTTGACAAGACTGAATCAGCTTTTACTGAGTCAGTTTCTAATTCAGACTCTGAATTCCTTTAATTCCAGATCCATTTTAAGCAAAATATACAAAGGGGAGTACAAGTGTATTTGTGCTGCTTGCAATTCTTCGTGTGAAATTCAAGTATGAACAATTTGTTTTAGCATTGCAGTTCCTGGATTCTGACCTGACGTCAGGTGAAAGTCAAGGAAGGGCACTGAGGTCTTTCCCATGTCTTAACAGTGGGATAGGAATGAGTACTTGGCTTGAAGTCTACATGTAACTGCTGAACTGCACCCACAGTTTCAAATTAGTCCTTTTCATATAAGAATTGACTGAAGAGAGCAAGATGTGACACTATGGTGCAAAGACTGGGGTTGAAGCAACAAACCTGCTATAAGGACAGTTAAAAGCAGAACTAGAGCCTACTCCATGGCTCTTGGTTGTTTAGCAAAATGTAACTTTACTTATCTCTGTGAGGTCTGGGTTAGACATTTACAACAGAGTTGTTTGCTACTGACTCACCCGGTATAATAAATACTACATGGATCGGATGTAGTTTGAGTGAGAGTGGAATTTGTCCACTTGTTTACAACAAGTATAAGAGAATGAGAATTTGAAGAGCCTAATTTGATTAATACTCTGTGAAAAGCATGACGTACTAGCTGAAAGGTGGGCAAATTCAGTCTTACAATAGCTTCACTTCAGTGGTAAGACTAGTTTAATGATCTCCTGTGCTTTCTCCTCCCTGTGTTTCAGTCAGCCCTTTTCTGCCCCTCACTGCTCATTCCCACGCCCTGGCCCCTCCAAAGCAAATGTTATTTTTAATCCAAATCAGTTCAGTGATCCAGTTTAGATTGCAATTCCACAAGCAGTTGTGTTGACACAACTGTGGAGGTGGTACAATATGGGGAGGTAGGAATGAGTGGTTAAGGACAGCATATTGTGAAATGACAGCTTGGAACTGACACCTGAAAATGAAAGGATTTTCATATTAAGCCTGTGGAACTTTTAACATAAAAAATATAATTGGCATAATTAGAGTAGAAGTCTCAGTAGAGAAAGTTCAACAAAATAAATCACCTTATCTTTATATGAACTCTGAAGGAGAGGAATTCTAGTAATCTGCCTTTTCATGACTTTAGTTCTGTGTTACTGAAACACTGGCTGAAATGCTCAAGAATGACTTGAATTATAAAATGTGTTGCATGTGTTGTTTTTCTCCCCTTCTCTCCACTCCCAAATAAGTTTATTTCTTTTATTTTGAATGTTTATATCGAATTCTCTGTCACTCTGCCCATCTAATTCCTCATTCAGTTTTAAAGTCAAACAATGATTAAAAACTATCACTGGGGAAAAAGCATATTTTAGTTATCTGACGTAATCTTGTCTCACAGAAAATATAAACTCCAAAAGTAGCAGTTGAGAAGTTGAGAAGAAAAGAGAGTTGCAGAAGACCCATCATTACCTCAGATTCAAAATAAAATGCAATAGTCTGTAGCTTGAGACAAGTCCTTCTTCTTATAACCATCTGCAAGCAAAGTACAGTCAGGCTTAAAATGGACAAAAAGAAAACCATATTTTCTTTTCTTAAAGAATGTTAGTGAAAGAAACTCTACAGAAAGCACAATAAAACAGGCAGCTATATAGTAAGTATGACAGACCCTTTCTAGATCTCAGTGTTTCTATGGAACAAGCCCTTCAGTTTAGATGTTTGTAGATAGACACATTTGTCAAGGACACATTGATGTAAGAGTGCAAATAAGTTTTTCTGATTCCTCAATGTTCTTCAGCATGTAGCCACCAAAAAGTGCATGGTATGAGTGACGAATGGGCAGTGGGGGAGTAGGACAGACCTGCCACTACCTTCATGAAGTCCACCCTCAGTATCTATGCTGTGAGTGATGGAAATAGCCTTCCATCCTTCAAAAAATCCTCCAGTAGAATGGCATCCTATTTTTTCAAGGCAGAATAGCACCAAACAGATCACCTTCCTACTTAATTTATTTACCCTTTTTTTCTTTTTAAATTTCTTTTCTTTTTCTTTAAACAAAACCAAAACTGAAACAGCTTTGCCTATTCATTAAATACAGTAGAAGAGAGCAAACAATCTATTTTCCCCTAGGGTGCTAATTGCCCACAGAGACGCACAAGATAAGAGGGAAAGGCAAACAGCAAGAGCTACTGTTCATTTTTTAACCAGGAAGGCAGTGGGAGCAGGAAAGAGGCAGGATCACTAGGCTCAAACAAAAACATATTTGCAAGACCTTTTGTCTCCGGAATCTTTTCCCTGACCTTTATTAACAATAGCTCAGATTCCCCTCCTCTCACACGCAGGGTAAGACGAGGCCTTAAAAATTTACTCCGCATTTCTGTTTCCACTGTTGTATGTTTATTGGTTGCAGTAATTTTATGACTGCCTTTCACTGACTTAGAAGAGCAGAGTATGTTTTATTTCTATATCAATATCATAACAAATTGTGTTCAGCAAACTGTTAAATCTGTTAGTTTTTTTCCACGGCAGCTTTTCACCTAACCCACGGCAAATGAGTTCTGGCAGATTTATTTTACATTCTTCTCCCTCACCTCATTGCTCCTTGTGATTCTCAGCCTGTCCCAGCCCTGAGGGCACTGGGGCCCCTCCCTGCCCTTGCCCAGCCCAGGGCTCCCCAACCCGCCCAGGCACATGGACCAGCACCAACCCTGGGGCCACCAGCCCTACCCCAGTGAGACTTCGGCATTGCTGGGCTCCAGCTGCACACAGCCTTGCCCTGCGCAGCCGTGGGGCCTGAAGAGCTAGATCCAACCACAGGCCCAAATCCCAGCCCAGCCCTGGTCTGTCCCAACCCTTGGTGCTGCTGTGTCACCCTTATCACCTCAGTTCCTCTCACAGGGCTTGATCCTAAACCCCACTTGTGGGCTGACATCCTGGTCTAGCACGTCCTTGGCCTCGCTTTCCACTTTATTTCTGCTCACATGGCACGTTCCCTAAAACAATCTCTATTTTTCACTGTTTACCATTTTACCTTCAGTTACCCAGACGTTTCTATGCAAAGGAGTCACAAAGAAAGCTGAGTGCATTTAAATGTGAGCTTAGGAATCTTACTGCTCCATCCAGGCAGGTATCCACTACATGCCCATTCCACATACCTAAAAGACAGGTGTTTCCAGGATTTTCATTGCTCGCTGGTGTCTCAGTCACTGACCGAACAATCTCTTTTTGGCTGTTCCTGTGCAGTGTGTGCATAAATACCATTTCACCATTGTTGTAGAGAGTATATTCAAGCTTTTGTCTGTTCTGTGTCAATTATCTCACATTCCCAGGCTGAAAAGAAGCTAGGCAACAAACGGTTGTTCAATGTGCTGGACCAAAACCTTCCTCCAGAGCAGAAAAATAGGTTTTCAAGTGGAAAGTGCAAAGTCAGCTCTTACAGAGCTGCAAATTTGAGAGCCAGGGAAAAAAAAAAAGCTGAATGTGCAATAGAATTTGGAACCAAATAACAATTTCTAGTCGGAATAAAAATGCCAAAGTATTCAATGGATTTTTAGAATGCTCTGAAATCTGTGGGTTTCATAGTTATTACTAAATTTGTTCTGAACATTCCTTTTCATAGCTGAGTTTCCACATCATAGAAAACAGGATCTCTGCTTATCCATAGGAGTAACTAAGACATACGGCACCTAAGGATGGATGTTTATGAACAAACTTCCCTCTGACAAAGTTTTTCTCTCTCGCTGCTTGCTTCTATTCTTGTACTGATATTTATCACCTCACTTCTGCCAGTGCAGTCATTGCCGAGATTTTACTCAATAGGATCAGCAAAATATTCTAATCTAAAAAAATCCTCCATTAAAAAAAGAGAAAAAAAAAAAGCCTGAAAAAACTATTTTCAATCTAGATTATTTCACTAATCTAATTTAGTGCATGGCATTGAACATGTCCTGGAATGCAGGCACTGCTTGGGAGGTAATAAATTGCAGTACAAAGGAAGAGATGAACAACTGGGGTTAGAAAGGATGGAAATCTATTAAATTGATTTTGCTACTAGAGCAAATGAAGTCTGGAACTACACTGTAGCCCTTCTCTGTGTAGGCCTGGATAACATGGAGATTAAAAAGCACTGATAGCTGCCAGTGGCTCATCTGCATGAGCATCCCGCTGCTGCATAAACTGTGCAACAGCAGGGAATTTAAATAAAGAAACAAAGTGTCATGAATACAAGGCTCCAAGGGTTAAGCACTGTTTGATTATGAAATCAAAATCAGTCTGTCCAACAACAGCAAAACATCTGTTTACTTTTCTAGTGGAAAAGAATGGGTATTTTTAAAGAAGGATATCCTCAAGTGTGTGAATTGTATTTGTGCATTTAGGCTGGCTTTGCACGAATTTTGTGGGAAAATCATAAAGGATAAGAACTGAGACTGATGGGAAGAGTTTGGAAATTTATGAGGAAGGTATTACCTGAGCTAGGGGAAGAAGAGTGTTGCTTGGTATGTGTAGGTGTGAGCTCTTAACGTATTAGCTGACTCCTGTAAGTCTATGGTATTTTCAGTGTAGGTGTTGATTAAGAGCTTAGACTTATGATTACTTTATCAACAGTCGTGGCAGTTTAAGATGTTTACACTTGACATGTGGTTTGATGGTGGAACCATCCTCCAACACAGGTGTTGTGAGGGATCTGGAGAGAGTTTCCAAGTCACAGGGCTGGTCAGGTTACCATCCATATGGGTGCCTGTGGCTAGGCAGGGGAAAACATCCTCCTGAGCTATGCCCGATATCAACTGAGCTCAAAGGAAAAAAATCTGTAAAATACCATTAATACTATTAATACTATTATTGGCTTTGACACTGGCAAAGTGAATTTGTCATTGCTTACACCAAGAAACCACACCCTTTAATAAACTAAAAAATTGTCAACAGCTACTTGCAAGGAGCTTAAAATGCATGCTTAGTTATGCAAGCTTATTATTGGTTATTCTATGAAAAAGCGTGGAATCAGCTGAATACTTCTGTCATTAATAAAGTTATACAAAATGGGATTCCATGGGATTCTGCTATCGTTCAAATAATATTAAACACGCTCTTAATAACCTTGCACTGTTAATAACCTTTTACTGTTAATCTCTGTATAATGTGAAACTATGAATTAAGAAGTCTTTTCATGTTCAAGGGCAGAACTTAATTTAAAGACCCTGATGGTGCAAGAAGCAGACTGAAATAAATCCATATTGCAAACAGTCAGCTAATGGATGCAGAGATAAAGGAGGACTTATGAAGACAGAAGCAGTGCAATGTCAAATTTATTTTTTTCACAATTTCCTACACAAAGTATTCCCATTAAAAGCAGGAATGTAGTGGCAAATGAGAAGTTTGCACAAGGTAAATGGCAAAAATGACCAGTGAGGTTGATAAGGTAAAATTTCTGTATATTTGTTCAGACAGAGAATAAGGGTCAATGGAGTCTGATTAATCCCATATTTATTTTCAGCAATCCACCAAGTGGCCATATTGCCACTTGGCAATACTGAATATCCTATTCATTTTTTTTTTATTTTAATTTTTATATCAAATTACTAGCCAAAACTTACTTACTTACTCATTCCACAAACACTGTTTGTACTTATCTTAATTTACCTTTTGTGCTTATCTTAATCTAACTTTGATTAAATTAAAATCAGACCACTGTATTGATGACTTCTATTCTAAATTTCCCTGTTTGTTTGTTTTTTTTTTCTCTTTTATTATTAAGTGCAGTGGTCTGTCTTTTTTTTAATAGAGCAATTGAAATTCTCTGAAACAAAAAAGCTTATTCAGCTAACATATCCAGTTGGTGTACCCCTGCCACACAACCTGGACAGATCATAGCATTGGCAAAAACATATTTCTGGCAGCAATCCTTCCAGAAAAAAAAAGGAAAAAAAAAAAAAAAAAAGAAAAAAATGAAAAAAGAGAAAGAAAGCTTTCCTTTGTTATTTTTCTGGCGGGTGAGGTTGTTTAATACTGAAAAATGCCTCATTTTGAAATATGAGTATGATTTACAGGGCGAAGTGATTTTAAAATTATTAGCAATTATTTCATGATTGGTAAAAAATAGAATTTCTTCGTACAAACACACTTCTTAACCCATCCCAGCTACAACACTGCTGCTACTGTTTTCACAACCAAGTAGTGGAAGAGCATGTACTGTTCAATGTATTTGTTTCATACCTGACACCATGCAGGCAGAGCCGCAGATAGGGGAGGATCACACCCTTCAGACAAATATTGGCAGGTCAGCCTATCCTGATCTCTCCACACAGCCTGGAGGAGATCCTCTGCTAAATAAGAGGGCCAGAGGCTAATTTCTGCTGCTGGTATCTTGTGGCATTCTTCCACAGAATGAGTTCCTGTACTGCAAAGCACGTCACCATGGGATGGCTCCTGAGGTCTGAGGTCATCAATACTACATTTGAATGGGAATTTCTTTTGGTTTATAATCTCTAAAATGTGCAAGGGTTGTGTTACTATCTACCAGAGTGAAGCAGCGTCCTCCTTTTTGCATTTTAAGAGCACTGCCAGGAATTTTCCATCACCAAGACTGCAACCCAGTACCACATACATAGATGACTGGAGCTGAGCAAGGAAGGAAGAGCCTACTGTGACAGTGATGAGGAGCCCAGTGTTCAATTTTGGCTTATGGACCTGCCTGTAGGTGAGCCCTTTGTGTCCCCAGTAGAAGAGCGTGCCCCTCCAGTCAGTCTAGTAATGGTTTTACAGAGCTTGCTCATGTTGGCAGGGGACCTGGGAATGGCTTGGATTGTAACTGTTAATGTCTGAGGATATATTAAGCTTCTAGCAGCAAGCAGCCCCAAAAGCCAAGGCTCTCCCAGACAGGTAAAAGTGAAGAGGGCCTTTCTTATAGGGAATGCTCGAAAGGCAAATGGGATCCTGGGCTCCATCAGGAGAGGGGTGGCCAGCAGGGACAGGGAGGTGATTGTCCCTCTCTACTCGGCTCTTGTGAGGCCCCATCTGGAGTACTGTGTCCAGGTGTGGAGCCCTCAGTACAAGAAAGACATTGAGATTTTGGAAAGGGTCCAGAGGAGGGCGACTAAGATGATCAAGGGGCTGGAGCACCTCCCCTATGAGGACAGGCTGAGGGAGTTGGGCTTGTTCAGCCTGGAGAAGAGAAGGCTGCGGGGTGACCTCATTGCAGCCTATCAATACCTGAAGGGAACCTACACCCAGGAGGGGAGTAAACTCTTCAAAAGGGCTGACAACAGCAGGACTAGGGGAAATGGTTTTAAGTTGAAGGAGGGAAGATTTAGGTTAGATGTTAGGGGGAAGTTCTTTACTAGGAGAGTGGTTAGGCCCTGGAACGGGCTGCCCAGGGAGGTTGTGGATGCCCCGTCCTTGGACGTGTTTAAGGCCAGGTTGGACGGGGTCCTGGGCAACCTGATCTGAATATGTATGTTTGGTGGCCCTGCTAGGCAGGGGGGTTGGAACTACATGATCCTTGGGGTCCCTTCCAACCCGGGTGATTCTGTGATTCTGTGTGATTCTGTGATTCTGTGAATGAGAAAAAGCTGAACAATGAAAATGCCCAAGGCCTCTTCTCCCATATAACAAGTGGTAGGATAAGAGGGGGATGGCCTCAAGTTGCACTAGCGAAGGTTCAAGTCAGATAGTAGGAGAAACTTCTCAAGAAAGAGTGGTCAGGCATCAGAAAAGGCTGCCCAAGGAGGTGGTTGAGTCACTATTCCTGGAGGTGTTTAAGGAGAAAAGATGTAGTACCTAGGGACATTGATCAGTGGGCAATATTTGTGGTAGGTGGATGGTTAAACTAGACGATCTCATAGGTCTTTTCCAACCCGTATGATTCTATGATTCAAATCCGTTTTGCTTCAGATGTTAGCAAATGTGTCATGAATGTAGCAAATAACTTCAAATAGAAGACTTTGGATCCCTGTTTTTAATTCACTTTCTCAATATCCATTTTAAAACACTTCAGCCTACTCAATCGAATGCTAGGCAACAGTAATCACAACAGAAGTGGATAGGAACTGTATGTTGACCTTATGAAGTTCTAAAAATTGCTAAATACACTGAAAAATAAAAGCATGTCATGTGAAGGAAACACAATTAGAGGACAGTTTTCACATTTCAGTGTCTCAACTCACAACACATAAGAGGAAGACAATAATACCACTAGGGTGTTGGGAAGATAAATTCATTAATATCTGCAAAGAAATAGAGTACTACAATGAGATCACCATTGAGAAGCTCATGAGAAAATGAGTGATTTTCCATTCAGTGAAGCGCTCAGAAGGTGTGCAGTAAATAATGGATAGGGCACACATTGAAAGATGAGTTTAAAACAAAAAATTGGAGAGCTACCCACTCACTGATCTCTGTTCATCCTTTCTCCACCCTACTGTTTGCACCTCCTATGGAGTAAGAGGAAAATAAATGCTGTCTGAGTTTGAAGCAGTTGGGTAGCCTTATTCTGAAGTAATTTTAGCCTGTAAAATAAGATGTCTAGGCTGTATTTCCTCTGCAGTCAATGAAAAAAAGTAGTTACCTTAAGAAGCAATTCATCACACCTCCTCTGACACCCATGTTCGGACAGGGTGATCACCGTCTGGTGATGTCTATCTCTTTTCCTGGACACACACTGAGGGAGTGCAGAGAAACAATTTGGCTTCAGCCTCTGGTGCTGAGATGACTTCAGTGTTTAGATTGATCCCGCCCTAAATCTCAATCTGAACGGTGCAGTGTGCCATCCCAAAGTGAGTACATCATTTTAACTGCCTTGTTTTTCTTCTGGTTTTCTGTGAATCATGATCTTTTTTGCACTGTTAAGCAAAGGTGCTGAAATTTGCATTAGACTGTCACCGACAAGATGCTTCAAAGATGCCTTTTGTGTGGCAGCTGAAGAGTGATGGAGCGATGCCTGATGAGATGTAGAACAGCTGCCTGTGGTGACTGATGTTGACTGAATGGAGAAAAGTTCTTCCCTTTCTGTAGCTCGCTGCGTGTACAAGTTCCTTTTTTTCAGAGTACTTGCAATTGTTTGAGATAGATACATGGCATAGAAGGAGCCTATTTTGCATTTTAGACAAGTATTCTGTTGTGTTCTTTTTTAACCCAAGCAAATGACTTTAATCATTCATATCACAAATCTGACCTTTGTATTACATCAGGATGAGAAATCAGGTGCCTGTCAGCAAATAATACAGAACTCGTCAAGAAGTTTTATTCTGTGATTAAATTTGTATTTAATTTTAAATCCAAAATGAAACAAAAGCTCCTAAGAAGCATTTTTGTTGCATTTAGTTAGAAAATGAAAAAATTCCTTCATGGATTGATTTGATTTTAATTTTAAATTAAATATACTTTAATTTTCTTGTGTTTATTAAAAGAGATCTCTGAGAGTTTACCTTTATATTATGAGTACCAATCCTTTGTCAGCTTCTGAGGTCTTCTAGCTTTGAAATGACAAGTAACTAGCCTGTATTAAATATTTTCCTGTTTGCACTGAACCAGTTCTGAGCTCAAATCCAATCCTACTACACTTGCCATTCATTCTTTTCTTTCTCTCTTATTATTCTTATCAAAGCATCTCTTGTAAATGAAGCTCATGTCCAAATTTTTTGATAGTTAATCTGGAAAACTTGCTTTCAGAGGACATTTCAGGTTCTGTAGGAAAACGTTGAATAAATAGGTTAATTAATGGAATGCTCAACAATCAATCATCTTCAATTAAAATTTAGCTATAGTTAATGCAGTCACAAGTCTGTCTCAGTCTTTGTGCTCTAGGGACAAGTCAAATACATAATGCAAATCCACCCTACTTATCTTCTCAGCATTAATATTCATTCTATAAAATTTTCATGGTAGGTGCAGTTCTGCATTTTATTTTCTAACAGCAACTCAGGGCAGCAGTTTTATGCTATTAATTTCATTTGCTTTCTTCATTCACCAGACAACTAGTTTTCCCGTGTCCCTGAACAGACAAATACTTTGCCACCTGCTTACACTAAGCAGATCTGTTGCATCCCATAACAGTGTTTGAAAATAATCTATAAATATAAGAGCTGACCAAGACATTATCAACGATAAATCCTTGGTGCTCAATGTCCACTATGGCTTTAGAAGCCAGCACGATAAAAGGCAAAAGAGGTTCCAATTGTCATCTCTGGTGACAGAGGTCCCATGTCCAACTGGTATCTCTACGAGTAGAGATGGAACTGGCAAGAATGGATGTAAGTTCCATACTTTTAGCTGTGGCTAAAACATTGCTGATTTTACACTTCTGCAGTGACCTGCAGAAGGTGATCATTGTAGACTGGGTAACCAGTAGTGTATTTCAGTGAGCTCATTTTAAGTAGCTGCCATTTTGAGTTGTCAAAAAGCTTCACTGGAATTTAGTGTTCAGAGATGCTAGAACTGACTACACGAATACATCTTATCTGCTTCGGTAATAAACTAGCTTAAATTAGCTTAAAGGTCTTCATGCTGCATTGAGTGAAGAATACTTACATTGTTCTGTCACAAAATTGAGATATTGAGAGGTGATTTTATGCAGCTGGAAAGTGGGAAAAAAAATGCTAAGTTCACTTGCTCTACTGTCAACATCTGTCTGTGCCCCACTTGGCACAACCACATGAGACAATGAGCTAAAGAAAAACTTTATAAGTGCTAGAATTCATTTTATACTTTTCTGGAGGTCTCTGGGGTGATGTCCCACCTGCACAATATCCCAAAATATGTAACAGCACTCTCTATATTCCCTGTGTGATTTTAGGAAGAACCACCTTTTACTGAAACAGCTGCTTCAACAACTCCCTGTGGCAGCAGAGCTGTTTAATGGAGAAAGATTGCAAGAAACGAAAGCATTCTCATAAATGCTGGTACCTTACAATATTAATTTGGATTCAAGATGTTATCATATCTGATGGCATCCAGGAAGGTTAATGGTTAGTCACCTCACTTGCCATCATTAAGCAAATAATTTGATTGCTACTTGTGAACATGAAGCAAAGCCTGGAGTTTTGTGATGTTGGATTGTTGTTCTGGATGGTTTTGTTTTTTTAACTTGCCTTTCTTAAATGCGTTTTTGGTCAGTTCATTTATCATTTCTGCTTTTGAGAATGAGCTCACTTATAGACTTAAAAAGTAGATAAGAGTAGATTAATTTTAATACACTATAGGTATCCATCAGTACTAAATTAGTTAATAGTCCCTTTCTGAGAAGTTGTTTTGAAAATCAGGTATTTTCATTTACTGGCAAGGTCTGTGTGTTTAAAAGAAATGTTGTCTTATGCAGCAAACTGTAACTGAAATTCATGATGCAGCAGCTATAAATCAAAACTGAGTAAACAATTCTGTGTAGTATGTAGACATTTTTCTGCATGCTTCAGGGCCTCAATACTGATTTCTTCTATGCTGACCTTTGCACTTGTCAGTTGATTCTCCTGTCACTATCTGACAGCTTTCCACAACTGTTCATGGCACGTATGCTGTCTTTATGGTTGCATTTTCCATCTATTCCGTGAAGTGCCCTCCTTTCTCCTCAGCTCTCCTCTTCCGAAAGCCTTGAGGAAGATCAAGAATAGAACTCCAAACTATGGATAAGTGAACAGCATTTACCTTTTTGTCTCCTGAAAAGACTTAGAGATTTTATAGCATTCTTTCAACTCGCTTCCTCTTTTTCTTTCCCTCTTTTTCAAGCTAGTCCAGGTTAACCTGCATTATTTTTCACTCAGTAAGCTGAAACCTTGAGGCAGATATGTTGAGGACTTTAGGAATTCTATAATGAATTGCATGCAGATTAATTATGTTTTCGAGCGAAGATGAGGTGAAAGACAGCCACCTTTATTTAATATGATACAGGTTTCTACTGAAACAGTCAGAAAGTGTTCCCATTTTTGTCATGCTCCCAAACAGAATGATGTGAAACACACTTTCTTTTCCTATTTTGAACTGAAGTATATTTTCAGTTGCCAAACAGAAGAATCAGTATACAAGTAACGTTATTCCAAAGTAGATTTCTGAGTGACATTTTGCATTATGTATTCCCACTATTGTGTCTAACCCACTTCCAGTCTGTAATTGTGGGTCCCTTTTTGTGCATGTTAAGTAGTTTTTCATCTTGACTGAATTCTAATTTTATCTGAACCTTTGTAAGTATATACGCTAATGGAAGGGAAAAAAAAATCATTTTGAATTCATTTTGAAACTAGAGCATGTTTTCAACAAGATGTTTCTGTTTTGGAAATGTGAAATTGCAACTACTCCCAGCTCTGTTGCTCAAAAAGATCTTAAAATGTTATACTTTCAAACATATTTGAGATACACGTTAAATTTTCTGTAGTATATAGAAGTGGTTTTGTTAAAAAGACAAGAATCACTTAAGAGTTACATATGTATACATTTCCAATGCAAGTTACAGAATAAAATATAAGACAAACTGAATATGAGCATTTTTAAAAGGTACTCTGGAGTAGTTTTAAGGAATCATTGTGAAAAAATAGTCATAGAAGTCCTTTTACTAATTTATTGCAGCTATCAAATGTAATTCCATTTTAATTTTATATATTTAAAATGATTCCACTCTGCTTCTGATTACACACATAATAATAGGTATTATTTTAAAACGAAAGGAGCAGCAAAGAAGATAGCCTTCTAATTACTTCCTACCTACTACTGAAAAGGAAGGACAATGAAACACAAATGATCACTCGAAGATTTAAGTGCTTAGTTATTAAATGATTGAAAGTATAAAGGAAGTAGCTAATTTTGAAGTCAATTTGAAATGTAATTGCCCATTATGCCATCAGTGATCTAGGCATAGTATGATTTACCAATGAAAAGTTCAGCCTTATATTAGGAAAGAGAAGACCTATGTCGTTAGTTGCTACCTCATTTGCATTGGTTTTCAACAGAAGTATCCTGATGTGAGCTGGATGCAATGTATTGTCTTGAAGAATTCATGAGTTGTTTAAATTTGTTACAGAGTTTTAGCAGTAAAAAAAAAAAATAAATCTGTTGATGCGTTATCTTCTGATTTAGGTAAATCTAGGGCTTGCAGTTGCTTCAGCTCTGTCATAACTAAATCTCCCTTAACATTCTATGATGACTAGAATTCACAGAGCTCATCGCTACGAAAATACAGATGCTCCATTGCCTTTGCAGTGAAATGTGACAATGTGCTGCTTTTCACCATTTCATGAAATCAAACACTTTTCAGGACAATCAGAAAAAGAAGTCTCTGGGACTATAATCTAATAGGGATAAGATGGATTAATTAACCTAGACAGTTTTAAGGAAGAATCAACTATTGTGATGAGGTTTCTGTGATGGCAGAGGATCATGACGAGAAGATGCAGTGGGTTCTCTTGCTCTCATGCCTATACTGACAGTTTCTACAGTGGGGAAAATTAACTCGAATGTATGTACTCAAGTAGACTGTATGTTATAAAAGCCACAGGACAAACAGTATTGAGTATTGAGTGATTAACAGATGAGAATCTGAACCGTTTAGTTAAATGGTAATTAAAACCTATTTAAACATTTTCCTTGTGAACTAATGTGTACCTTTGAGCAAATATAAATAAAATCTTATTGATTTAACATATCTTTGGCCAGCTTCATTCGAGAACAAAAGACAAGCCTACCTCCTTAATTGTCTACTCTTGCTTTGAAATTCTAATCTATCAGTGCTAAAGAAGTACTATTTTGGCACCAGACGTGTGAGATAGAATTGTTAATTGTATAAGCTAATCACAGACAATTAGCATAAAGAGAGCATAAAAGTCAGCCTGAAACTCATTTTGTTTTTATTTTCTGAGTAGTAGTTGAATTGTTATGGTTCTGGGTCCCTAACTGATTCAAATAACATTTCTTTCATTGGGTGATATAATAAAGAGAAGTTACAGTATTTATGATTGTACAATAACCTCATAAATATTCCAAGATTTAGAGTATATAGAATTCTAGAAATTTTGTAACATTTTAGAAGTTCTAGAATTGTTACACCAGGAAGCACAGACGTTATAAAGAATAATTTGAATACATACTGTCTTTTTGAAAACATTCAAAGGAACTTTTAACCATAGGCAGACTATATTTTTCTTGAATACAGTCACCAATCATTCTGCCGGGGTGGAGACCAAAGACAGCACTGTTCACAAAATTGGCCGTGTTGTCCTGACAGTGCATTAATATCTCCTCTGATCTAGCTGAAAAACAACCTTTTCTTTTTTTGTAAGGTCAGTGTTTACTAAGATTAGCAAACTGATTGCCTGTGTGCCAACACGAGAGGGGTGGCAGGCGCATGAGGTCAAGGGCCCCCATCAGCAGCACTGAATTTTCAGATTGTCTTAAACTGACTGTGATTCTGTGGTGCTAAAAGCAGCACCCTTCTCTCTTTCTCAATTCAAACTGAGCTTTGATGCGTCAACAAGCCCTTCTCCTGAAGGTAATAAGACCTCTGCCAGCAGGGCCTGTTATTGTCCTTCGTAGGGTGCTAGTCCATTGGACTGGATTGAAGCAAATTAATTGATTGAATTCTATGAGTCAGATTTAATAAGGCTTTGTTTGGTTGGTTTGTCAATTTTTTTTTTTTTTTTGAGTTTTTGTCTGCCTCCTTTTATTTCTCAAGCAAAATTTGGAAATAATCTTTAGCTAAAAATTTCCCCTTTGCTAAAGGTGAAGAAATATGTGCTGTTCCTACCCAGAGAACTAAGGCGCAACACTCTGCCTTCATAGTAAGGAAGAGAGAAACCACCTGAAATACAAACACTAAATGTTCCAGCTCAGACCTTGCCCCTGTCTAGACAACAGAGCAGCTATGGATTCCACAGGAATGTTCTTTCACAGCAGTGGCTACTTCCCTAGTGTTTCCCAGTCAAAAGGTGTTGTGTAATGGCACATGGCTCCCCTTGGCTGTTCTGCCTCTCTGGCAGAAATTGTTGTCCCATTATCACCTGACCGAACAGCTGCCATAGTCACACCCTTGGAGTACTACCTTGCATGTCCTTCAGTTCGTTAAATGAGATGTGCAGGGCTGTGGGCTGGTGTGGCTGAGAAGTAAACATATTGGTTTTGCTGCAAACATGGTAACCATCACAGAAAGGCGCAGAAGAGGCTACAGGCAATACCCTCTTAAATTGTTCCAACAAGAATTACCAAATTTCTTGGTCGTAATCGACTTGAAGGCACATTTATGGAGTTTGCTTGCTGTTTCTTACAAGTTAAATAGTCTTTGCTTAACTTTCTTTTAAAAACTGTCGGTTCAAAAGAGCCTGTGGGTTGTTCAGCAGCAATTCGTGTGACAAAAAATACGATGTGTGTGGTGACTTGAACAGTTGAATTGCCTTCACATGGTAGGAGACCCATGGCCTCCACAGATCACATTTCCTTATGCACTCTGTCTTTCCCTTTCTGGGTCTTCAGAACAATACCTCTAATGAATCCTCTTCTTGAGAAAGTCCACATATTCTCATAAGAAGACTAGTAGTGTAAAAGGTCTGTTTCTTAGTAAATTGCTAAAAAGAAAAAAGGGCAGAAAAAAATTTAAAATGAAATTTTCTAGAGGCTCTCATCTAGCTCATCTTCCCTGGCAATTTAATCCATCTTTTATGTATATTACCCTTCCCATTAGGACGCTTTATTGAATTGCCAATTTACTCATAATTCTAGACTGTTTGAATCCATTTTGGCTTGCCTAAAGTTATACTTAGAGCCAAATAATATACCTATTAAACTTATCAAAATATTGTCTTTTTGTTTCAGTATCAACCCTTAGGCCAAGGTAATTCAAACTGGTTTATCTACACTAGCATGCATACGCTCTGTATCCCTAAAGCAAAAGCAGAGGTGGAGCTTGCACACTAATTGTGTAATGGGATTTAGGACTTTTATACAGCCATGTGATGTCCATTTAGTCCTGTTCTCAACACTGAATACTTAGAGGGATGAATGGTAGCATTTAGAAGGTTACCACCTGCAGCTAATTGGTCCTCTGCCTTTTCTCCTTGATCAAGGTTATAACCTTCACAGGAGAATGTCACCACAAAACACGTGAATGATCCACAGACACTTTGCAGCAGTCAAGTATCTTACTGTCAGTTTTTGATAGAGGTGAGATTAAAATAATCTATCAAGTTTTGGACTTGATGTGCCAACTTGTGGACTTGCATTTGATTCACATAACTCTTGTTCAGGAAGGGGTTTTTTTTTGGCTCAGCAGTAGTAGCACAGGTCATCATACTGTTTATAATGGACCTTTTTCTGCAAACAGCGTAATATTCTGATAATGTCTCAGTCTCCTAGATCCTCCGTGACCTTTCAGGGGAGGCACTGTCTATTTTCCCCCACTTTAATCTTTCTTAAATAAAACTGGCTTACTTGACATCACCTGCCAGTACTTGGCTATGGATGATGGCAATTTCTGATACCACAAACAGACCTGGAAGAAGATGGACTTCCAAAACTTCAACCGAGGAGCAAGGGTGATCAACGTTGGTCAAGATGGAGTATTCCCCAGTTGCAATTCTCTGTTCTCATCTCACTGTAAATGATGTTGCCAATGGCTATGAATTAAAGACACAGGTATCAGTGCAAATTTACTCTGACAGGCCAAAAAACTTTGGCTTTATGGCTGCTTTTCAAGAAATCTATCTCTGTGCAGCAGGCTTAGTAAACTTGAAAGAGAGGAGAAAGCTGGACCAAAATAGATGACTGAGAGCAGGAAACATTACAGTCATGCCAGCTTAAGTCACTCTTTCTCCTGAGTCAGAGTCCTGTGTGAGCATGAGTCAAATCCCCTAGTTGTGGCAGTGCTATCACGTAAGATTTCTAGCTACAACGCCTTACTGGAGCTGCTAAGCAAAGGCTAAAATTAAAAAAAAAATAATAGTAATTGTAATTAGAAATTAAACTGAACTGAACTTTTACAAAGCAAAGCTAAATCAGCTTAACATCTGAATTGCTCAGGTCTACTTCAGTGAGGAAAAACTCTCTGAACACGTGTTTAAAAACAGTTGCTACCTCATATGTAACTTTACTTTCCCATGCTTCATGCTGCTGGAAGTTCTTTAAAAAAAATGCATCAGAATGTCATGGATACTGGCTTGCCACTCAATTATTTCAGACATATTCAGAGAATTGCATGTATAAAACCTGTTCAAGCTGGTGTGATGAGTAGGAAACTGTAAAAGAGGGTGTGAAAAAGGGGACATAAAGGAATGCAGTGACTTTAGTAAGCCTGCATTTTCTATTTTACTATCTATTTTCTATGAAGTACAAAGGGATAATGGGCCATTTTTTTGTGGCTGGGGGTCACCTAAACTTTAGTGACTTTTCCATATTCACGTGATTCTGTCTTCCGTATGCAAAACTGAGATCTTGAAGTATTTGTAAATAAGTGTAAATAAGACAGTCTGGCCGTAGATGTAATGAATCCAAACAGATTTAGCCTTAGCTCAGTTCAGTGTTATTTTCCAAGCTCCTCTCTTCACATGCAAGAATCATGCATTAAGAGCAGGCTGCCTGAGGTCATAGACAGGATTTAACAAGTGCAAGCCTGCTTAAGGAGGCCGATTTGAACTGAGTGGATACAGAGCCTTATTTATGACACAAACATAATCTGAATGAAATTGGTTTATGTCTTGTTCATGTTTAAGAGTACTGTGCTACCCTTATGCAATATTTGCATTGGAAAATAAGAGATTTGCATGGGAGTGAATCACTAAAATTATTCACAAGGCATTACAAGGCTTTACAGAGGATCTTTCATAAGTGAATCAGGGATGGGTACTGTCACACTGATTTCCAAATAAAATTTTGGTACTCTATGTGAAATATTCCTTTTAGTAGAAAGACTGTGGTGTTGAACTAAAAATATACAATCTCTTAGCTTTTACATGGTAACTTTTGCTCTAGAAATCTTGCAACCTATCTGTCTACATCACAGCGTCAGTGCAGGGGAACATGGGGAGAATGATTTAAGCAGAATGAGAAAGCAGCATTTGGAGCACATAAGGTCATCTCCTGAATAGTAGGATTTTCTGCTAGCAGCTGGCACTGCTGAATCTGACCAGTGACTGGAAGGCACCATGCCAGGAGCTGGGACTTAAAAAGATCTTCAGACTGGAGAGCACAAAACTGAAATGGAGAGGAGACGATCAGCTTTTTTTCTAGTTTTGAAGATAGGTCAGGGAGGCAAGTAAGGCAATGCTTGATGGAGCTGGCACTTCTGTGTTTGTCTATGGGGGAAAGCTGCACTGGGGTAAATTTAATTAGCTTTGAAGCCAGTATAGTCACCATAGTATCTGTCTGTATTACGTACCTTCCTGGTATAAGATGGCATTTATCATTTTTGGTCAGTAATATGTTTGAGATCAATGAGAAAAATCATTCTTACACTTTCATAGAGGTACGTACCAGAAAGTGTGCTCCAGTTAAAAATTAGAGTTAAATCCATGTCAAGAAGGATTTGCCAGTATAGTATGGTGAGTATCTGTATGGTGAGTGAAAGCCCTTATAGGATACAGAGAGCCTCTATGAGCGAGAAAAATGCTACACCTATGCAACCTACACCAGACCAAAAGTGCAAAACAGCCTGTACACATTTGAGCCATAATAAGTGGGTTTTCCCTTAGGCTAGTATGGAAAAGATATAAGAGAAAGCACCTCGGTGGCCATCTGTGTAACTGCCAGAGTTGCCTGTTGTGCCTCTGTCTCTTCAAAATCACAATTCATACTGCTACTGTCAAGAGCAGTCCGATGTACAGCCACCAGCAGCCACACCACTGCTATGCTGTGTCCATACTGTGGCTACTAATCATATTCTAATGCATATTTAGCACACAGAAGAACACAGGTAACATGATTTTGCAGAGATAGCCTAGCGAAACAGGGTCTGTTGATTTGGACTTTCATTCATCACTGAAAAGATTAACTAATTTCTTTTTTTCTTAACATCAGAGAAACCAATGTGCGTCAGCCCTCCTGTGGTAAAACCACAGTCCAGATAAGGTGCTTTAATTTTGTACTGAGGTGAATTTTCCAAGGTCAGTCCCAGGCCAGAGGACAGGGCTGACCTTGCTGAGCAAACCTGTGGTAAAATTAAAGTTATCCAGCACTTGGCTGTGTTTCTAGTTTGGCATATCTGACATCTATTTGTGACTTTAATACAAAGATATCATACGCTTTTTAGCAGCAAAGACACAGCCTTTATCATCTGCTTTTACACTTCAGAAGGAATTCTGCTGTCCACTCACCACAGAATACAGATGCAATACAAAAGGACCTAAATTCTACATGCAGTTGAAACTAACCCTGGACATCTGTAACTATGATAAGTCATCTGAAACAGGGAGGAACAGTCCAGAGGGTTTCATTATCCTTAGTGATACAATCTGTGTTTGGACTGATTGTGTCTACACCAGCTTTTGGAATCACTGTGTCTTCACCACTATTACTAAACTGCTGCTTTGCATTCTTGGTTGATTCTACCACTTATAACTTTGCCTTTCTGTTGTTTTTGTGGTCTGTTTTTTTATTTTTTTTAACACTGATTGTGAAAGATGCCACCAAAAGATAGTGAAGAATATCCCACAGTTTCTCTCATTTCATCATAGTGATAGAAGGGAACTGCATTTGCAAAGGGATGATGGCTACCAGGCAGAGACCTCCATGAACCAATAGGCTGTTCCTGGTACTATTTGTATATCTTTAGGGACAGGGACATGTGAGTGGATGAAACTGAGCAGAGACATCTGACTAAACTAAAGCATGAAATTGTAAGGCTCAGTAGTGATGCAGAGCAGGCACAGCCAGCAGAGTTTGGAGATATTAACTTTCAGGAGCCTTAAATGGAGAAATTGCCTTACAACTGTAAGAGTGGAACATGTCACAAGAATTTCTCTTGGCACGGTGAAATATAATCATCCATTTTCATCTGAAGTCTCACCATTCTCATTTGGTAACCATTTTTGAAGAGGGAAATCCACAGAAAAAAAAAATGGTCTGGATTATTGTGAAGGAGCCATGTGCAACAACTAAGAAACTGCCTTATAATGGGCAATGCACAAGCATTCATTGATGAATCTAAGTGTTTGGAGGTAGCTCATTATGTGTAGGTAATTGATGTGAGCAGTATGGCTGTTCTCACTTCATATCATACCTAACAGAAGGCAGGATTCTTCTAGAATGTAGTGAAGACAGATGATCACCACAGAAGACTTGCTAATATTAGAATGATGTGATGGATAGGTACAAGAAACCTACATTTTTAGAAACACTGGTCTTCTTAATGCTTTTTTTTTTTTTTTTCCCTGCAAGGGGAAATATATAAATTGATAGTGCTGTGACTATTCTTGCCCATCTAAAAGATTTAGTACACACATAGTCCCATCTCTCCCCCGTTAATGAAGCCTTTCACTGGATTCACTTTCAACTGAAGAAAGGGCCAATTATTCCCCATCTACTGCAGTCTGTGTTGACAACACTGAAAAACTTGATCCTGGGTTGGCACTGTTTACCTCATATGAGAATTATTTCTTCTGTGTTACGCAGATTTTTTTTAGAGCAAAGTGAACAGAAAAACTCTGAGACATTTTGAGTAGTAGAGAAAGTGGCAATAGTGCACTTCTGTGATCAGAAGCACAACAGCCAGAGATGCACTGCAACTGAAATATTAAATGAGAGCAGATTTTTGAACAAAATGGATTCCTGTTAGGGCAGGAGACAGGAAAATTGTATACAGAAAAGGTTTTAATAAATCACACAGGGAATTTATTGAATTCTATAAAGTTTTGTATAGTAATGTTACAAAAATAATTGCAGAAATTATAAGGTAGCTAGGGGAAGAAAGCAGAGATAAATATTCTATGGAACTATAGAAACAATCTATCTCTGTGGGTAAAAGAATGAGCTTATGCAGTCTCACACAAAATGTATTTTATTTGTTGCTTTGCAACATGGAATGAGAAAGGACAAACTTGTACCTGTGAACAGGTGTAAGAAGCCACTACACAGATTTACAGGCTGCCTGGACCCACAGCCAGGTGGCTTCTGGAGATCCCTAAAGGGGAGACCCCACAGCCTTTGGGCAGCCTGTGCCAGTGCTCCATCATTCAGCAGTGCAGAACTGCTTCCTGGTGTTCAGAGGGAGCCCCTGTGTTCCAGTTTGTCTCTTGTCCTGACTGTGCTCCACTGAGAAGAGGCTGGCTCCATCACACTGCATCTTCTATTTAGGTATTTACAGACATTGATGAGGTTCTCCTCACTGAAGACGTGCTCCAGTTCCAGGCTCTCTTGGTTATCCTTTGGACCCTTTCCATTACATCCGTGTTTCTCCCACACATTGCTCCTGCCTTACTGGAGCTGTGTAGAGGGGAAGGATAGCCTCTCTTGACCTGTTGGCAATTCTTTGCCTGATGCAGCTCAGGATACCAATGGCCTTTTTGTAGCAAGGGCACGCTGCTTACTCATGTCCAAAGGGGTGTCCCCATCTAGTGCCCCATGTCCTCTTCTGCAGAGCTGCTTTTCAGCTGGGTGGCCCCAGGATGTCCTGGTGCCTGGGCTTGTTTCTGCCTCGGTGCAGGACTCTGCACTTCCTCTTGTTGAACTTTGTAAGGTTCCTGTCAGCTCACTGTAGTCGATGCATTGTTATAGAAAGGCTGACAGACACAGAAAGTGGTGTTCTGCCTTTGAAAAAGGTGTGTTTAGACTTACCTGCTCTCTCTCCTGCAAAAGCTGTTTCTGAAGGTCACAGTCATATTCTTCTACTCTCTCTTCTTAATCATGCTAAATTTAACTTTCTTTCCATTTCTCCTTTTTATCACTCTCCTGAGTTGTGCACACAAAACCAGTGAGCATGACATCCCCTGATTTCCTTTCCTTCTTGCGTAGATTGGGCAGGTGTTCATCCACTGTAGGCACCTGCAGCCACATTTGCTGCAATATGGCATGGGTGGGAAAGATAAAAAGGAGCAGGTAAGTCATTGCCCAAGAAATAGCCTCTGTGCCAAGAATGACAAAATATTGTTCTTTCCTTAATTGCTCAATATCCATTCCAAAATAGAATATTATCTTTCCCTGAAGACTTCTTTTCTAATACCCTTAGGTCAGTTTAAATTCAACTGCTAAATAAACATGAATCTGCAGTCACCAAAGGTAAAAAATGCTAAAAAACTCTGTTATTTAAATGCTTGTGTATTCAAGAGTTGGGTAATTTACCTTTTAAAGTTCAGTCCAAAGCTGAAACATAATGAAAATGAGCCAGGAAATGAGCCACCACTTTTTCCCTATCCTGTACTTACCATTAAAGTAAACCTGTGTTCTATTCATTAGGCCATGCAGGAGTTCCAATACTGGATAGGTATGAACCTGAAGTAAATGGTAGAATGGGAGATAGAGACAACAGTGATGAAGAACAGTTTGGCATATTTCATATGAGGGTTATTTCATATTTACAGGAAGTGAGACTGTGGTATTGCACGTTGAAGTATTCTAGTTTTTGTATCTGAATTTACAGGTGCTAATGATGTTAGACACTTGCCATTCAAGGAAGATTAGGTTTGTATGGAGGAGAATCAGAGATGGATGGGCATCCTGACATCCATCAGGAGACATAAACAGAAGAGCTGCTTTTAAATTGTGGTGAAGGCTACAAACAGCCAAATCAGAAATACGTTATTTGGGTCAAAGAACCAGAAGTGACCAGAAACCATAATGCTTATGATAACCCCTCAGTTGTTCTTACAGAAGGTAGGAACGTTAAAGCATGTTAATCCTGGAGACCACATACGTGTGCAAATGTCTTTCTGATGACTGTGTGTAAAATGGAGATATATATTCGTTTTGAAACCTTTGGCAAAACATCTATTGTGATAAAAATGCTGTGTATTACATGTAGGGGAAAGTCTTCATAAGTCATACTTTTGCATTAATTCTTAAATTAATTAGTTCTTGCCATACTCAGCAAAAGAGTCAGTGCGGCCATAGGCCAGTGAAGACAAGAAGGCTGCACTTTAAGTACATCCAATACTGAGAGAACTGCGTGTAAGTTGCTAGCTATATAAATGGAAGAATTCTGTACTTTATAACTGCATCAACAAATTCAATTACTCTTGAGATCTACAGGGCTCAGACAGGTGGGGAGCCCTTGGCACAATATGATGTGCTTCAGAAGTACTCAAGCATTTGGCACAATTGTGTAATTTGTAGCAAATGATACACATCTCATGGATTGTTGTCTCCTTCAAGTTCCTGGCTGGTAGAGACATACATGCAACAAGAACCTCTGATGTTGTGCATGACAAAGTCCTTAGGGGATTTGCTTAAAGGCCTGCATGACAGGTTTTCCTATCCGCAGTGATAGGTAGTGAGAAAGTTTTAGCTAGTCCACGGGCTTTGTTGTCATAGCTTATATAAGCAGAGGGGAATGGGTCAACACTGCAAATGCCTTCAATCTGCAAAGGAAACAAATAAATAATATCAACAGTAGGAAAAGCATTTTCTAACACTGGATTTTTACTTACGTAGAGTTTATTTGCAATGTCCTGCTATTTCTAGAGTTCTTCTACCTGATGATCCAGTAACTCTGTGCAAATTAAGAGCTTAATGAATATAGTGATGATTATGTAAATCATGTTGGTGAGCCCATGAGTGAATTTAAAAACCTGTGTTACAAAAGAAATGAAATCCAACAGTTTATTCCAAGGATTTCTTGTCTCTTCATCACTAGAGCAGAATTGTCAAATGCTAAAGAAATTCTTCACCCATTTGCCAAAGACATTTGAAGTGATCTGTGTGTCCATCTTACTATTTGTATACATTCAGCATGCTGAAATCTTTTGCCAAATTGATTGATAGACTAATACAATAGATATTTGAAATCAGGTTCAACATACACTTTCAGATAGATCTCTAACAAATTATACATATCCTTATCATTTACTTGTAAATGGAAAAAAACCCACCTTAAACTTTAAATTTTAAACATATTTTGGAGTCTTAGAAACTTAAAAAAAAAATTTTTTTCAAGTGTAGTAAAAGTAATGTTTGGGTAAAGCAAAGAAAAATAGAACAACTTAATTTAATTAATTGTTACTGAAATTAGAGAATGCTTTATTGACTGGATTATGATTCATGGGACATACAGTAACCTTAAAGTTTGGTAATATCTACTTTTATAATTTTTACTTATTGCAAAACTGTTTACTAATGAACTTTAAATTCTTTCATCTAACTTAATTAAAAATAATTAAGTACTCTTAGAATCACAGTCTAGTTTGTTATTTTTTTAAAGAAAAGCAATGGCTTTTTCTTCTTTTTTTTTTTTTAATCTTGAAGACTCACAGCTTTATCTGCTTTTTTGCTTTTTCCTTATAATTATATAATCATCATTTTTTGTTCAGTAGTGAATAGGCCAGATCACTGATCACTGTGTGCACTGCAGATCACTGCAGTGCAAAGAACTGGATCAGGACTAATCACTCTGGTCTCCCTTTATTTTCTATGGGGAAAAAAGGCACTCTAAGACATGATTCATTCCTTTCTAATGTAAGCATCTAAAATAGGTCACATTCAAGGAGCTCTAAAATGTCTGTTCTTTACTATGGACAGAGGCATGGTCATCCTAGGCAATGATGAGCTTAGATCTGGATATCTGTGTGATTGAGTAAGGTGAGATCATTTCCACTCCGTGTAATTTCTGTAAGCAAGAACAAATATCTATAAAGAAAGAAATGCTGTCTCTAAAAAGTTTCTAATACAATAATACCTGCTAATGCTCTTGTTCCGTGTTGCCTACAGTGCCCTAGATCCTCTAAAACATATAGGCTGAAATTTCTGTCACAAAAAAAAATCAGGCAGTATTGCATTACTTTCCATTCTGAGTCATGAAAGCCACTGGTTACTTAAGCTTTAAACTAGCACTTGTGAAGAAATACATGACAGTGATCTGATTAAAGATGTATATACAGAATTGTTGATACAGTTGATACAGTGCTGATTAGTACGTGTATTACAATAAGTGTACAGAAGAGTATCTTAGTATCATTGTACAGAAGCATGTACATGCAATAGAATAATTGAAATGGAATTACAGATAACCATTGTCATTAACAAATCAACTGAAAGCCCATGGACACTAACAATAATTAAAGATTTCATACGTTAATAAATGCAGGATAGTGGTATGTAAAATACGTCTATGCAAAAGTAGAGATAAAAAATAACAAGAACGTTTCTTTGCTTTATTTCTCATTTGTGAAGGCCTATTCAGGGCAAAAGTAATCCCAGTGATGACACAGCTCCATTGCTATCTGTGGGAAAAAAAAAAGAAGCATTCAGAGAATATTTGTGTTTTGCATTTAGAAATGAAAACAGAGTCTGTATTGCTGAAATATCATCTATTTTGATATTTTTTTAAGTAGATGGTAAAGAGCATCTCTTAACTCCTTTAATTGGCAGGAGTGGATAACTTATTTATAACATTTAAAAGGGATCTTGTACTGGTGCTTTCTGGCAAAAAGCCTTAGCATACTGTGGAAATCAAAGAGACCCGGAAAGATCCAATGCTGCACTGATATTTCAAAAGCGTAAACAGGGTAATTGTAGATGAGCTAACTTGACCTTAGTTCTGTGCAGAAGAATGGAACTGCTGGTATGGGGCTCTGTCCATAAGGAAATAAGAATAGTTACTGCCAGTCAACATGATTTTATGCAAAACAGGTGAAGTAAAACAAATTGCACAGTATTTTTATGAGATCAGAATTTCCATTATTTGGTCTGTTTAATAAAGTTAAGTATGTTGACAAAATGATGGCTTTCAGATACCAGTTGTCAAACACTGATACCACATTACGTTCTGATTAAGTTGTTAACATCAGAAAAAAATCAAGAAAATATTTATTAAATGAGATTAAACTGTATAACTTGGAAATTTAATATGTAACTATTAACTAAAACCTACCAAGTTTCACCAGTGCAGTGCTACTGAGAACCTTTCTTGTCCAAGACCATATTTAATGCTTTTACTTATGGCATGAAGAAAAAAAATATATGTTAATAAACAAACAAAATACAAAATACAAACTAACTCTAATAATATTTCTAAATGATGCAAACAACAAAAGGGAACAGAGAAATGATAGATTACAAGCAGGAAGTGATCCAGATGATTTCTGGCTAAGTAGAAACAATATGGATGCTAGTATTGCCAATTAAAGGCTATATGTTTTGGGAAAAGGATATATAGGTGACACTTGCATGCCTGGGGAGTGTAACAGCTATGAGAAAATGGGAAGACAACGGTTGATAGTCAGTTTTTTGGCAAAAAATGACATTAAGTTGGCTGACGAGATCCATAGCATTACTCTGGATAGGGTCAGAGATGGCCTTCTCATGGGATGATGATGAAACCAAATTAAGGAAAGGCATAAAAAATGGAAGCTACCACTCAGCAAACACATTTTACTCCACTTTGTAATATACAGACGAAGCCATTTATTTGGGATATATTGTGATGTGAATGCAGCAGATGAAGAAATGGCTAGCACAGGTTATGTACATCTGCAGAAGTGAAATAGAATCACAGAATCATAGAATCATAGACTCATAGAATGGCCTGCATTGAAAAGGTCCTCAAAGATCATCTAGTTTCAACTCTTCTGCCATGGACAGAGTCACCAACCACCAGACCAGGCTGCCCAGAGCCACATCCAGCTTTGACTTGAATGCCTCCAGGGATGGGGCATCCACAACCTCTCTGGGCAAACTGTTCCAGAGCAAAAGGAGTATTAATACGCTGTGTCTGGAGAAATAAGACTTTGACTACATTATTTGTAAATAAGATTGCACAACTTTGCTGGCTTTTGTGATGTTGTGTTTTTGTTTTTGGCTGTTTGCTTGCTTGGTGGCTTACTTGTCTGTTTTTTATTTTTGTAAGCATAAAGCAAGTCTCAGGGGGAATCAAGAAGCTCTAGACAGTGGTGAAATTCTGGAGATGTTTCATGAGAGAACCATCAAGCACAGGAGGTGGAATGGTCCCTTGGTCCCCTTCAGGGGAGTCATCATCATTAGGAGGAGACACAGTCATTTGTCTGCCCCTTTCCAGGCACATCATATAAATGCTTGAATGCTTTGAAGTGGAAAGAGATTAAAGAATTGCTGTAGGCCTCACCTCGTTTCTTGGTTTGGGAATGAGAAAGCACAAAGAAAAGCAGTTTCATGATAGCTTGTGAAGCTGCCCCAGACAGAATACATGTAGCTGGTCCTAGGAGCCTCATCCCTTTATCTTAATCTCAAAAACGGTTTCTTGTCCATCGAAGAGTTCACCCATCAAATCCATATCTTTCCAATTTGGAGAAAAGGATGTTACGGGAAGCTGTGGCAAAGGCCTTACTGAAGTCCAAATAGATGACATCAGAGGCTCTTCTCTTGTCCATGGACACAGTTACACCATCATAAAAAGCAGTGAAGTTGGTCAGGCAGAACATCCCCCTGGTGAAGCCATGCTGGTTACCCCATATCACCTCTTGTTCTTCCATATGCTTTACCACAGCTTCCAGGAGGATCTGCTCCATTATCTTTCCCAGCACAGATGTGAAGCTAATAGGTTTGTAGTTCCCAAGGACATCCTTTCTACCCTTCTTAAATACAGGTGTGATATTGCCTTTTGTCCTCATCGCCAGGGACTTCATCTGACCGTCATGACTTTTCAAATATCGTCGAGAGTGGCTTGGCAACAATGTCAGCCAATTCCCTCAGGACTCTGGTATTCATCTCTTCAGGACTCATAGACTTATGGGTGTTCCTCAGGAGGTTGTGAATCCGATCTTCACTTTCAGCAGCAGTGGCATCTCTCCTCCAGTTTCCACATTCTGAACCATCCAGTCAAGGGCTGTGAGTAGAGCAGTTGCTAGTGAAGACTAAGGCAAAAAGTTGTTGAATGTCTCAGACTTCTCAATGTCTCTTGTTATTAGCCTGCCTGTGTCACTCAATAGGGAGAGTATGTCCTCCTGGACTTTCCTTTTCCAGCTGATGTACTTATAGAAGCCTTTCTTATCCTCCTTTACTCCCCTTGTTGTCCAGTTCCAGTTGGACCTTGGCCTTCCTGACCCCAACCCTACACAGCCTAGCAGCATCCCTATTCTTCTCCCAGGTTACCTGTTCCTGCTTCCACTGCCTATACATTCTCTTCTTGCTCTCCAGCTTGACCAGCAGGTCTTGATTCAGCCACAATAATCTACTGCCTTCCTTTCCTGACTTCCTACATCTGGAGATGGAGAGATCTTGTGCCCTAAGAAAATATCTTCCTTAAAGATCTGACAGCTCATGTTCCTCTCCTTGTGCTTCAGGGCAGATTCCCAGGGGTTTTTGTTGACAAACTCCCTGTATAGCTGGCAGTTGGATTTTCCTACAATTAAGCTTCCTGATTTTACTCTTTGCCTGCCTGATATCACTCAAGAGTTTGAACTTCACCATTGCAAGGTCACTACATCCCAGGCAGCCTCCAATCCTGATATCACCGTCAGTTAATTCATGTTGGTGAGCAACAGGTCCAGCTCTGTATTCCCCCCTGGTGGGACTGTCTGTTATCTGGCTCAGGGAGTTATCCTTGATATATTCCAGGAGCCTCCTGGATCATCTACAGCTCACTGTGCTACTTTTCCAGCAGATATCAATGTGATTGAAGTCTCCCAGCAGAATGAATGCCTGTCATCGTGATGCCTCATGTAGCTGGAGGAAGAAAGCTTTATCAAGAGGTTCTGCTTGATTATGTGGCCTATAGTAGACATCAACCACAAAGCTCCCTTTGTTGCCTTAGTCTCTATCTCTCACCCACGGGTTTTTGACTTGCTTCTCAGGGACAGCTCTTCACACATTATTCCTTCCTTGATGTTGAAGGCAACACTTCTCCTCCTTCCTTGCCTGTCCCTTCTGAACAGCCTGTAGCCATCAATAACCACATTTCAGTCACAGGAATCATCCCACCAGGCTTCAGTGATAACAACTACATCATGTTTTTCCAGTATCAAGGTTGTTTCCCACATCTCCTGTTAGTTTCTCAAGCTACATGTATTGGTGTAAAGGTATAACTGGTGTTGTTGGGCAGCTGGTCTTGTCACCTCCTGGGAGCATAACTCCTTAATTCCTTTGAATTATCATTAAATTACCTGTTGTCTTCATCATCACAAGATGTAGCAGTTTTGCAGTCTCCCACCAACACCTTGTTCCTCTATCTTAGCTGTACTATCACACATTGTTACAGGCAGGCTCTATATCAGCTCCTTCTCCCTTCAAACCTAGTTTAAAGTCCCATCAATGAGTCCAGACAGCTTCTGGGCCAGAATTCTTTTCCCCCTGTGACTGGTGGCATTGGCCTCTCAGCCATGTCTTCAGATGAGTTTTCTTTATCCTCTCAGTATCCTTCCCTGACATTGAAGGGACAGAGGAAAATACCACCTGTACTCCCTCTCACTCCATCCCCACTAGCCGCCCCAGTCCCCTGAAGCACTTTATGATAGCCCTTGTGATAGCCCTCAGGCTTCTCTCAGTAACTTCATTGCTGCCAGCTTGAACCATCAGTAAGGGGTCTTACCAAGTAATCTCTTTGTATTCCTCAGTGCCAGTGGATAAGAGAGTAGCAATGTCAGCTAACATGATAGAGAATCAGACTGAGGCATCAGGTCATGGTATGAGGCAATGATCTTCATGCTGCCCTGCAATAGGGGCATACCCCGTATACCTGTGAGTGCAAGGTATCTGGTCAGTCACTGCATTAAGATTCTGCAGCCTTTCCTCTGTGACAAGTGATCCTATCTCCATCTGATCAGTAAAGTTTTTTTTTCAATCAGCTGCATTTAGTACATCAGCTCATGGAGCAGAGGAGCCTGCAGCAAGTGTATGTGAGGTGTAGGCCAAATGGAGAGAAGTGTCAAGTGCGAGCAAGTGTACAAATCTCATGGTTAATGGGAAGTGGGAGGCAAATGTGGACTGATACCAGTGACGGGAGACAGCAGGAGTAAAAAATCACCTTAGCTAATAACCACTGATATTTGTATGGAATATGAAGATCCATACTGATGAAAATGGATAAAAAAGGACAGAGTATCTCTGATTAAAGTGCCAATGAGCAGTAGCAGGAATACCATCCCTGCCCCTCAACATCTTCACCATTGTACTAAGGATACTTTGGGCTTCTGTTTTTAATCCCTCTTCTAAACAGTCTGCAATTCTGCTCTTTCTTAAAAAAAAAAAAAAAGAAAGATCCAACAGCTGGTGTCTTCCTTCTCTCTCTACCATCAACAACAGACAGACTGTGAGGGAGGAGAGGAAAAAAATCAGATGTCTTCATTTGGCTCCCCTCTGACTTCCCTTGCTGGCTAAACATCTGTCCTACAGCTGACGCACAGCACTCCAAGAGCAATGAGCAACCTTAAAGTACAGATGTCTTCCAGTTTTCAGATTCTCAGTGAAATTATTAAAATTTGTCCCTATAATGTCAAAACATTACCTGAAGTTTTTAATTTTGTTTCTGATAAATTCTAAAGTGGCCATATTTTATCCAGACAGGCAAGGAAATGAACGTATATATTCATCTTAGCCATTGAAAATATTTGGGATATTAGTTCTCTAGAGTTCCTAGAGTACAGAAAGTAGATAGAGCTCTAACATCACTTCTGGAAAGACAGAGTACAGCTGCAGCACTTGTGTCAAGTACCACTGGCTTATACAGCACTAAAAAGTGTATTCTCCTGAGCTTATTTGTGTTGAGGAGCAGATATTAATTTTTTGAAACTAATCAACTTGAGAGAAAATACTGTCAGTTCAGTGGGCTTGTTTTCAAAAAGAGGAGAATCATAGAATCATAAAAGTTTGAAAAGACCTCTCAGATCATCTAGACCAACCACCAGTCCATCCCCATCAGGCTGACGACATCTCTCAGTGCCACATCCACACGGTCTTGCACACCTCCAGGGATGCTGACTGCACCACCTCCCTGGGCAGCCTGTGCCACTGCATCACCACTCCTTCTGAGAAGAAATTGCTCCTACTATGCAGCCTGAACATCCCCTGAACCAACTGTTACGTATTCATGAGTCTTACCGAAACAATTCACAGTGAATGTTTTGTAATATTTTTTAAATTATTGAAGTCAGACTGGAGACAATAAATTTGTTTAAAGAAATAAGTTAATTTGATATATGTGTGCAGAATGGTTACGAAGTTGAACTGGCACATGAAAGAGCAAATCAAAATCAACTACAGACAGACTTCAGAAGTGTGAAAATCAAGAAAGCCCTTTTACCCAGCTGGAAGTTAAAAAGTTAATAAAATCATCAAGATATTAAACTGGGTTATTTCATTATTATCACTCTAAAGGATTAATAATGTAAGGACGTTTGAGTGTGAATGTTTTAAGGAGTGTGCCTTTCAGCTCCCTGGTATTTCTTTAAATACATCCCAGGCAGAATGGTGGCAGACAAATCTTGTTTTTAAATTCCATTATCCTGCAGCAATGTCTAGATCACTTACCCATAGGCATTTTTCAGCAAATGTTCAATTAACAACCTGACAGCGATTCACTGACTTGAAAACTATCTGATCTTTGCACAACCAGTAACGTACCTCTGTGTAATTTATACCACTGCGATACAGTTACATGTTTTGCACGTTTACTTTTCTTACTTATTTCTAAGCAAAGTAAAAAAAGGTCATATTGTTACAAAGGGGGACACCATCCCAGGGAAGTGTTGCAGAGACTGTGGGGCAGATACACTGGCTGGGAAAGATAAAAGAAAGGCTGAGCCACAGAGCCGTCCAAGGATCTTTCGTCAGATTTGAATCAGCTGGGACAAAAGCAGTTTTTGTTAGCAAACAACCCTAGAACACTTTGTACCAGAAATTAAAGGCTTTTACCACCCACTAGAAGGTGTAAGAAAAGATACATAGGGGGCTGCACTTCCAAAGGTTCTGTCAGGTCTTTGCAATGCTCCAGCTGCAGGAAGAGTTTCCTTTGATTTGCTAGCACTGAGCCTTTGCTACCTGATCCACATCCATTGCAGCTGCAGTTTCTGCAACATCTGTGTTTGAAGTCATTCACCTTTTAACAATCTACTTTCGTAACCTCAGAAGGTTTTACAAGTCAACAACTCCTTAGCCAAAAATGGCTACAGTTCCCTTCATGGCACAGGAAGCGATTTTTTGAGATTCATGTGTCCTGAACTTCCAATAAGCAGCCTACTTCTCCTCATGAGATGATCTGAATGGACTACAGTGTAGTCCAAAGGGCATTTCCTATTCCCTGTGGGCTTTGGGAGAAAATAAATCTTCTCCATGCATCAGTGAGACACCTGAGAGAAAATAACAAAATGGGGAACAAGGCAAGAAAAAACAGAAGCAAGTGGGGTTGGTCTCTTCTCACTGGTGACAAGTGGCAGGACAAGGGGAAATGGCCTCAAGTTGCACCAGATAAGTTTAGGGTGGATATCAGGAGAAACTTCTTTACAGAAAGGGTTGTTAAGCACTGGAATTGGCTCCCCAGGGAGGTGGTTGAGTCACCATCCCTGGATGTGTTTAAAAACCGTTTGGATGTGGTGCTCAGGGACAAGATTTAGTGGAGGGTTGCTAGAGTTAGGGTAGGATGGTTAGGTTGTGGTTGGACTCTATGATCTTTAAAGTCTTTTCCAACCTGAGCAGTTCCATGGTTCTATGATTCTATGGAGTGCATAAAAATATCTCTTGTTGTATGATTAAATAGAAGAGATGAAATTAAAAACACCTCCATTTGCCTTGATTACCTCACGCTCTAGTGTTATTAAAGCTATCTAACATTTCTTTGCAAAATCAGCAGTTTAACTGAAAGCACGCTCTTCACTTCTATTTGATTTTGTGGTCTCCCACATCAGTAATGAAAACGTAATGTTCACATAAATATTTAATTATCATTAACTGACCATTTTGTTGTGTCCATGAGCACTCAGCACACCATGCATGGCATCCTTTTTTCCTATTTTTTTTTCCTCTTTAACTTTTTGTGGAAATTACTTGATCATAATTATCCTGGCAAGTTGTTACTATTTAGATGCATAAACATGGTGGTGCTTGTTAAGAGCAATCCTGGCAATACACCCTCTGCTTCTTCTGCCCCACCACCCAGTCCATACCAGTGAGTGTGGTAGCTGCACCACCAAGCTCACTGACTGTGGGAAGGTTTTATTCAGCTTCTAGTATTGATGCAGGAAACTGGATATACACCAAGTGTCACTAGTTCTCTATTTCTTTTGTCTGTATGCTTTATCATTCAAAAATGAATACCTACATTTAAACTGCACTGAAAAAAAATACAGAACAATACATTGAAAAAGACATTCTACCTCTTCCTTCGGCCTAAGTACTACCTTTCCTGCCTTCTCCGTATGGCCAAACACGCCAAAATGTATGAAGTTGGTATTCTGGGGTTCTTCTTTAAACCCTGAACATACCTGCAATATTCACCTATGAGGCCACTGCCAGGCTGAAGCCTCTCTGGCAGTCAGACTGTGTATGGGGCTGCAGAACTGACTTTCCCATTTGACTCCCCACATCAGCAACCTTCCTCAACTCACTGTATACATACAATATATACATTAAGCAAAACAGAAGGAGGCCCACTATTAATTACTCATCTACACAATGTCTAACACAATGGGAGCCCGAGGCTCCAGCAAGTTTCCCAGACGCTGTCTAAATAATGCAGATAGATGATAATTCTCTCTGAAAGTAATCACTCCATTCTGAGGGCAAGCCTTCCTCATATTATTCACATAAAACTTCCACTGAAGGAGCACACTAAAAAAAGTGCCAAGGTTTTCCTCTGTAGTGCCCATATTTCTGATGCTTGTATGTACACAGATTGAGTGAATGTTTTGCATGAGTAAGAATTGCACTGATGGCTTATTCCAAACAGTAAGATAAATGGACAATTAATAATTACAATAATTAATAGTTTTAAATTCCTTGTTTTGCTCTATCAAATAGGTAGGTAGAACAAATAGAGATATACAAAAAAGAGAGAAGGTTGTTTTTCCCCTTTCATCAGTAACAATCCCAAGGCTATTTATAAGGTGTATATATCATAGAAATCCAATAAAACAGGACTGGAAGTAAACATGAGATCACGCAGGTATCACACTGCCCTGAGTCAGGATGACTGTACTTGTGTCACTCCTGGTAAATATTTGCCTAGCTTCAAATGCTCCAGTGATGGGGCCTCTATAAAAATCCCTCGACAATCTGCCCCAGGACTGCATAACCCCTGCTTTTTGAATTATCCCAGAGTCAAGATAAATAACTGAGGATGTTGGGTTCCCTTCTGAAGTTCGAACAAACAAACACAAAAATAAAACCAACAAAATATTTTTTTAAAAAAAAGAGGAAGAAAAAAAAAAAAAGAGGAAAAAGAACGAATTACTACCTAAGGCAGATCTGAAACAAAGAGAGACAGTCAATGGAGCAGTAGGGTAGAGGGGAGCGCTGAATGCTGGGGATTGTTTGGCTGTAGAACAGCCTCCAAAGGCAGTAAGAGGCAAACAGATGGATGCTGGAGGGACCTGCTGGGGAAGGGGGCAAGCAATGGGCTTTCACACAGGAGCCTCTTGGGAAGGAATAGCCTGAAAAAGCAGACCAGAAAAAAATAATGAAAAGAGAAAGAAAAAAAAAGAAAAAGAAAACAAAACCCGACTTCTGTTGGAGTCATGTTGTGTTTGGGCAAAAAGGCCTCAACGAATATTCTGTAAACACTGCATCAAAGAAATACTGAATTCTAACATCAGCCTCTTTTTGAACAGGAAGGCCCTGAAAGACCCTAGATCTTGGCTATCCCTGCAGCTCAGAGCGGGACGTTACAAAATCTCTTCAAAAAGAAAATTTGAAAGGACGTTGTTTCCAAGGAGCGCTACGTATTTGTTTACACTCTCCCTCGTGCAACAGCAGCACGGGCTCCAACCACGGCCGGACGGGGGCAGCACCGGAGCGCCACCGTGGGGAGCCCGCTTGGGGAAGCGCGATCGCGTACCGGGCGCGGGAGCGCGCCTCACCCCTTCTTTCCGCATGCGCGTTGCCGGACAGCGGGGCCGAGCTCGAGGCCCGTGCTGCCCCCAGGACACGCTGCCCGCTGCCTGCGCTCCCGCGGCAGCGTGTCTTAATGTAACCGTCCCGCGGAGAATCGCCTCCGTGCGCAGGCTGCGTGGGCTCCCCCTGCCGCTGTCCCCAATGCTCTCTCCCAGAGGGTCCGGAGTGTGGTGGTCTGAACTCCCTACCGGGGGCACAAATTGTGAGACGGATAGGAAAATACCCAACTCTGCGTTTACAGAAAATAATGAACTGGAAACTGGGTGTGCGGCAGATTTCCCTGTGCATTTCCCCATCCCATGTTAGAACGTCTGAGCAAACATCACTTGTGCTTGTGGCAGTTTGTGGAATAAGAAGATTATACCCCTCTGAGCTGCTCCTGTTACAGAGGCATAACACACACCTGCAGCTGACACCAGCCAAGAAGCAGCATCAACAAGCAGCTCCCTAAAGCTATCAGAGGGATAGCTGCTCCTCCCCTCCCTCCCCCCCAGCACCATGGACCCCGCATGGGCAGGAGCTGTCACGGCCCATTAGCGCTCAAAGGAGCTGAGAAAGGTTAGGGAGGAAGACGCTGCTGAGAGTTCATGTCCTCATACAGTAAGGTTATGAAATGTATAACCAGAATGACACTGTATCGCAAGTATGCAAACAAATGTACAAGGGAATAAACTGACTTCACCTGTTTATGTGGAAGTTCAAGGACATCAAAATATAAATCACTCTATTTTGTTGGAACAGATAAGTGTACTCCTGATAGTACAAGAAAGTGTTGCTGACGCACATAATCTTTCTCTGTGCTTTTCCCATGGCTTGACTACCATCAGCTCTGTGATCCTGGCAGCAGGTAGAAGGCAACGGCCAAGCCAAACATCAGGCACATCCCTTTCCATTCTTACTCCTTATTCTCAGATTGAAACGTATTTCAAAATTAGATTTAGGCTAAGAACAAACAAAACTGTATTTCTGAAGCACGTGACAAATTCTGAAATCCAGCCAACTCATGCACTCGGCCTCTCCGATAGCTTTGGGTAACCTGCCTGTGATTTGGGGGCAATACCTAAACATAGCAACATACTCATAGCACCTGGATCTCCAATCCCCCTAGCGTGAGAAAAAATTAAAGATGGAACCTGCTTGTGCTGGGCTTGTAGAATCAAGCTTCCACATGCACCTGAAAACAGTTGCATGTCCCCAGAGGTAATACTTTTATCTGACCAGGTGCAGGTAATGCTGAACATTCTGGCAGTCTTCCCAAGCAAAACTCATTTGGGAGGTTCATGGCTTGCAGACCACGGTGTTGCTGATCACTGTTATCCATCCATATAGTTCAGTAACATGAGTCTAAGCACATTTGTAAATATATGAAAGGATCACATGCATTCTTTTGGCATGTAGGACCTCCAAATACTTGAAGAGTGGCAGCATGAAATCAGTAAGGCTCTGTGCTGGCAAAACTCTGTTTGCTGTATCTAAACTGAACTTCACCCCTTCCATGAGCAAAGGCTGCTCTTCCCTTGCCATGTTTCTGCCAGCTTAGGGTGAAAGGAGGCACCACTTGATGGCTGATGTAACTGTAGGCAAAGGCCCCTACCATTACCCAGCACAGCTTATTTTTCTTGGATGAAAAAGGAGATGGCTGGAACACGGTATGCTGGCAAAAGCAAAGTTTAGCAGTTCAAAGATGTGAATCTGAGCACTATTTTGTTGGTGTACTTCATATACTGGCAAAGCATCCCCAGCAGAGACCTCAAGCTACAAGATAAATGTGGTGAAATAGAGATGGGGCAGGAAGATATGACAGGCAAAAAAGAATGGGAGAAGTAAAACAAGATCTTTTTTTTTTTTTTTTTCTTTCATCATGATGGAATTATCCCTTGGAGATTATTTGAGCAAATATCCTCTGGCAAATCTATTGCAATTACTTGAAGATACTACTGTCCCTATTTGTCCACCTCTGTGTTCTGCACAACTTGGTGGCACGGGAGAACAAGTGCTAATCTTTGGCCATTCCGACTCACAGCCTGCCTCGCTGAAAGCCCACAGAAATCAAAGCTGGGCTGCTAACACGATGCATTGCAATAGTGGAAGCATAAGACATGCCAGCTTGAAGAAACAGTGAACTGCAGCAGAGAAGTGGGATGGAGTAGTGGCACTAGTCCATTTATTTTAATTAAAGATGCCATAATTAAACTGAAAGGACTGGGAAATGTTTCCGGAAGGTGTATAGTTGGGATGTAGATCAACTATGTAAACTAGGGGCACTCATTCTAGGGAGCTGGTTGTGAAACAATAGGTGTGTTTTTCTTTTTGTTTTTTACCTGAATTTTATGCAAACCTCGGTATCAAATGCTGTGCTCTGTACCAAAGTTATACGTTAAAAAAAAAGAAGAAAAAAAAGAAAAAAAAAAAAAAAAAGAAGAAGGAAAAATACTGGCTTGTTACTCATCAGCCACTGCTAAAAATTAAATGCTACAGATACTCTTTATACCGATGTCAATATAGAAATCAATCTTGAATTCGAGTCTGTCTTAATGCCTGTCGTACAAATTGCGTGCTTAGTTCTGCTGCGAATCACTATATCAAAATGTTTATTGACCGTATAGTAATGAGTAACATGTATGAAAATATCATTGAGGCGAATGAATATTCATCTTCTCTAATATGTCAGATCCAGGAATGTGTGCTCAAGGTCACCGAGCATATTTCATAAACTCTTGGGAAAATCTTTCCAAATTTGCTAGGGGTTTCCAGACAGATGACTCCTGTCAGTGTGTGTGCCCGGACTGCTCGGAGGGGCAGCAGTTGCTCACCTAACTTTGCTCCCCTTAAGTCTTCAAGTAGACTTAGTGCAGCTCTAGGTAGAAAAGCGACAATTCCTGATTTTTCATGCGGATCTTGAGATCTGTTATGCAATCAGAACGTATCATCCGCATTTACCATTCCCTATTCCTCCCATTTTCCCAACGCGGAGTCCAGCGAGGGCAGCAGACGGGCAGGCACTGCCGGCACTGGGGAGCTGCCCCCACGGCACTCCTTCTCGTTCCGAGGAGGTTGCTCTTCTCTCCCGTTCCCTTTCTTAAAAAACAAAAAAACAAACAAAAAAACACACACACACAAAAAGCCGCCAATAGAAGCAGGTGACTACGACCTCATACGTAAATGCAAGCACTCCCCATATGACGAAGGCAGAGGTCCTTCTCCCGGTTTCCCTCAGCCTGCCGGTGCTGCGGTCGCAGTGGTCTTCCCCAGCCCTTCCCGTTCTGCTGTTGATTTCTAATCGGGTTACGATGACCCGGGCAGCGGGCGGGAGGGAGAGCGAGGAGCACCTCCCTAGCAGCACTTTCCTCATTTTTTTTGTCCTTTATTTTCGTCTTTTTCTCTCTTCGCGACGGCCGTAACCCCCACGTTCCTCCTCCCCCCGGACATGTGCATCAGACCCCTCGGGTCTGCCCCCCTCGGGGCCCCCTCCCGCCGTTCCTCCTTCGGGAGGAGAAAGGAGCCCATTGATCCCGGCGCATCAACGGGAGGCCCCCAGGGGGCCGCGCGGGGTGAGGTGTGTAGAGGGGGGGTGGGGAGGGGAGGCGGCACGCGTGACCCCCGCCTCAACGGAAGAACTGCTTTGTGCATCTCTCCCCGCTGCACGCAGATAGCGGCGGGGGTGGGATGCGCACCCGCCAGGTGGAGGGACTGCGAGCGTGGGCGCTGCGTGCGTGCGTGGGGAGGGCTGACGCACGTCAGCGCGCGTGTGAGGGGGAACCGCGCGCACACGCCCGGAAGCTCCGCTGCGGGGGGGAACCCGGTGGCGACAGAGGGCTGCGCCGGGAGAGGCTCAGCCTACAACGCAGCCTCAGCAACCGCTCGCCGCAGCCACCCCCATCGGCAGCGGCCCCCCGCGCGCCCTACATCCCGCTGCCGCCCCGCCAACGGCCCCAACGGCCGCCTCGCGCGCGAGCTCGCCGGGCGCGTTTGTTCTCGCGCCGCAGGCACGCTCCGGGGAGGCGGGGCGGGGCGGGGCAGCGCCTGAGGGGAGCCGGGGGCCGTGGGCGGGGGTAGGCGAGGCGCCGGAAGGCCAATGGTAGCTTGCCGCCTCGCTCCTCAGGGCCCGCCCCGTCGCCTGATTGGCGGATAGAGCCGTCCTTCGAGCGGCGTGGCGGCCAATGCGGGGCGAGAGCGGCGGCGGCGTTGTCCCGCCCCGTCTCGGTGTGCGAGCGCCTCGGTAACTCGGCGGTCACGTGTTGTTTTGCTCTTTAGTTGGGGCACTCGGTGCGCGATGCGTTACTCACTGCCACGCTCCCGCCGGCACAGGCAGCAGCCGCCGCGGCAGCAGCAGCACCGGCCGGGCGCCGCCGCCGGGAGCCGAGGCGGGCAGGACGCCGGGCGGCCGCCGGCAGCGCCCGCTGCGCCCGCTGCTTAGAGCCGGCCCCGGCGCGGCTGAGGAGCCCGGGCGGCCGCGCTCTCCCCGCGGCGGAGCCGCTCAACCCCAGCCCCGCTCGGCGTCGGCAGCGCACGGCCGGGGGATGGCGAGCCCCGCCGCGCCGGGGCTGCCGCCCGGCCCCAACCTGAACAACAACAACAACAACCGCGGCGTGAGGAAGTGCGGCTACCTGCGCAAGCAGAAGCACGGCCACAAGCGCTTCTTCGTGCTGCGCGGCCCAGGCGGCGGCGGGGAGGAGGCGGGGGGCGCCCGGCTGGAGTACTACGAGAGCGAGAAGAAATGGAGGAACAAGTCCGGGGCGCCCAAGCGGGTGATCGCGCTGGACTCGTGCCTCAACATCAACAAGCGGGCGGACGCCAAGCACAAGTACCTCATCGCCCTCTACACCAAGGACGAGTACTTCGCCGTGGCGGCCGAGAACGAGCAGGAGCAGGAGGGCTGGTACCGCGCCCTCACCGACCTGCTGAGCGAGGGCAAGGCGGCCGCCGGCTCCCCGCACCGCCCCCTGCCTTCGCCCTTCGCCGCGCTGGCCGCCGGCGAGGAGTCCGACTACGGGCTGGTGACGCCGGCCGCCGCCGCCTACCGGGAGGTCTGGCAGGTGACACTGAAGCCCAAGGGCTTGGGGCAGAGCAAGAACCTCACCGGCGTGCACCGCCTCTGCCTCTCGGCCCGCACCATCGGCTTCGTGCGCCTCAACTGCGAGCTGCCCTCGGTCACGCTGCAGCTGATGAACATCCGCCGCTGCGGCCACTCGGACAGCTTCTTCTTCATTGAGGTGGGCCGTTCGGCCGCCACCGGGCCCGGCGAGCTGTGGATGCAGGCGGACGACTCGGTGGTGGCCCAGAACATCCACGAGACCATCCTGGAGGCTATGAAGGCTCTAAAGGAGCTGTCCGAGTTCCGGCCCCGCAGCAAGAGCCAGTCGTCGTCCTCCTCTTCCTCCGGGGGGGCGGCCGGAGGCGGCGGCCCCTCGGCCACGCACCCCATCACCGTGCCGGGCCGCCGGCACCACCACCTGGTTAACCTGCCGCCCAGCCAGACCGGCCTGCTCCGCCGCTCCCGCACCGACAGCCTGGCCGCCGGCAGCAGGGCCGCGCCGTGCCGGGTGCGGACGGCCAGCGAGGGCGACGGCTGCCGGGTAGGCTCGGCTGCCGGCAGCCCCATGAGCCCCGGCCCCGTGCGGACCCCACTCAGCCGCTCTCACACGCTGAGCGGCGGCGGAGGGCGGCCGGCGGGGAAGCTGCTGCCGGTGCTGGCCGGGGGCGGGCTGCAAAGCAGCCGTTCCATGTCCATGCCCGCCTCCCACTCGCCCCCCTCCGCCACTAGCCCCGTCAGTCTCTCCTCCAGCAGCGGCCTGGGCTCCGAGCCGGCTCACCCGCATCACCCGCAGCGCCCGTCCAGCGGCAGCGCCTCGGTGTCCGGCTCGCCCAGCGACGCGGGCTTCATGTCCTTCGACGAGTACGGCTCCAGCCCGGGCGGCGACCCGCGGCCCTTCTCCTCCTCCTCCACCGCCAGCAACCGCAGCAACACGCCGGAATCGGTGGCCGAGACCCCCCCGGTGCGGGACTCCGGCGGCGGCACCGACCTGTATGGCTACATGGCGATGGAGCGGCCCCCGAGCGGCCGTCTCTGCTACCGGCCTTGCCCCGAGGTTGACCGGGGCCACCGCAAGCGGACCTACTCGCTGACCACCCCGTGCCGGCAACGGCCCGCCCCGCCGCAGGTCTCCTCCGCCTCCCTGGACGAGTACACGCTAATGCGGGCCACCTTCGCCGGCAGCGCCGGCCGCCTCTTCCCCTCCTGCCCGGCCGGGGCTTCCCCCAAAGTCACCTACACCCCCTACCCCGAGGACTACGGGGACATCGAGATCGGCTCTCACCGCAGCTCCGGCAGCAGCAGTACCAACCTGGGGCCGCCGGCAGGGGGGGGAGGCGGAGGCGGGGGCGGAGATGATGATGGCTACATGCCTATGACCCCCGGCGTGGCCGCGGCCCTTGGTCGGGGGGGGCGGGGTGGCGATGACTACATGCCTATGAGCCCCACCAGCGTGTCGGCCCCCAAGCAGATTCTGCAGCCCCGAGCGGGGGTGGGAGGCGGCTCCCCCGGCAACGGGAGCAGCTACAAGACCAGCTCGCCAGGGGAAAGTTCCCCCGACGACAGCGGCTACATGAGGATGTGGTGCGGCTCCAAGCTGTCCATGGAGAGTTCGGATGGGAGGCTGAGCAACGGCGACTACATCAATATGTCCCCTCGGGACCCCCATCAGGGGTCCCAGGCTCCCTCCCTCACCCCCCCGGACTTCTTCTTTGTCCCCGCGGGGCACGGGGCTGGCGAGCCCCTAAAGCCCGGCTGCTACTCTTACAGCTCCCTGCCCCGCTCCTACAAGAGCCAGGGCCTGGCTAAGGACAGCGACCAGTATGTGTTCATGAACTCTCCGGGCAGGATGATCCCTGAGGAGGCAATGTGCGGAGTGGCTCCATCCCCAGCCGGCACCTTTGCCCCTTCCAGCCACACGGTGCCTTCGCCCCTGCGGCACAGCCGGACCGAGGGCTTCCTCAGCCAGCGGTGCCAGAGGGCTGTCCGGCCCAGCCGCCTGTCTCTGGAGACCTTGCGGACGATGCTGCCCAGCATGAACGAGCACCCCTTGCCTCCCGAGCCCAAGAGCCCCGGGGAATACATCAACATTGACTTTGGGGATGCCGCTGTCTATTCTCCCCCCTCGCTGCCCACCGACAGCCCAGCCTCTTCCCTGGGCTCGGGCACAGGGCAGAGGCGCTCCCCTCTCTCCGACTACATGAACATCGACTTCAGCTCACAATCACCCTCCCAGTCAGGCACGGTCTCGGTGGGCTCTTTGGAAGCACTCTCACCTGGCTCTTCCTCCAGCACCAGCCAGCCTGATGGGCGCTACATGAAGGCGGCTGGGGGGGTGGCCTGTCTGTCCAGCCCATCCGACAGCGGAGATTATACTGAGATGACCTTCGGCATGGCCACTACCCCACCCCAACCCATCGTTCAGAAGCCAGAAAGTGCCCGGGTCACCAGCCCAACAGCCGGGGTGAAGAGGCTCACCCTCTCTGGGGTGGAGGCCTTCATTCTTTCCAGCCCACCCCCAGACCCCAACCGTGGGGCCAAGGTCATCCGGGCTGACCCCCAGGGGCGCAGGAGGCACAGCTCGGAAACTTTCTCCTCCACCACCACTGTGACCCCCGTGTCCCCCTCTTTTGCACACAACCCCAAAAGGCACAACTCAGCCTCGGTGGAGAACGTGTCCCTCAGGAAAAGCGAAGGCCTGGAGGAGGAGCAGGGCAGCAGCCCCATGTGCCGGGAGACCTCGGCTGGCTTCCAGAACGGCCTCAACTACATCGCCGTCGACTTGGTAGACGGCAGCCTGGCAGGCTGTGACAAAGCCAGGTCGAAAGCCAGGCATGTCCTGAACGGAGGTGTCAATGGAGTGGAGATGAGCGCCTACGCCAGCATAGACTTTCTGTCTCACAACCTGAAAGAAGCAAGCGCTGTGAAAGGTGAGTAGCTACACCAAATGGTGCTTGGCTGGAGTGGGTTTATTCCTCACAGTGGGACTGGGTTTTGTGGCAGAGAGCGCTCTCTCATCGCTCTTTCTTTAAAGTCTCCTTTCCTAAATGCATGCTGTAATCACCAGTCTTGAAGGAGCTTGCTGCCTCTTTGTATGAAGGAAAAGTTTACTTTGGGGATATTCCTTTGTGTTTAAATTCTTCTGGGCTGCTATGAGTGTTTACTTCGGGATACCCCAAAGAAGCTGATGTTTACGTTGTTGCCATGGTTGGGTTATACTTCAGAGTTTTCTCATGTAAGATTTCAGAAAGTGTTTAGAAAACGTGGCCAAAATAATTCATGTTAATACAGCTTCTAAATATTATTTAACAATGTAAAATGATCGAGTTGGGGTGAGGACAGGAGATTACAGAAAAATCCCTGGCACTCAGGCTAAGAAGGTCAATCATAACAAAATTAGAAGGGTTATTTTGAATATCTAAATTTTGATATCTCTTATCTCTTGCAAAAGTTTAACACTGAATCATGGTGAATGTTAAATTAAAAACAAAACCAAAAAATTCTCCCCGTATGTCCAGCAGTTGCTGTGCACCCAGGCTGCCCCATGTGGCATTGTGCATCTTGCTTGGAGCGCGCCCCATGGCGGCTGGGCTCGCCTCCGGGAGTGATGGGAGGGTATCGGGGCACCAACGTTCTGTGTTCAATGACAAAAGCAAGCCAACAAAATGTGAAACGAGGGCCGAGGGAGAATGCATGTTTTAATTCTGTAGCTGTTCCTTTGTTGAGGTGCTGGTTTTCCTGCTCTTTTTTTTCTTAAAAAGGGAAGAACAAAGGACACCCTTCCCTCCCTGCTCTCCTCCTCCCCTCCTCTCCCCCCCCCCACCCTCCCCCCCAAATAGCAACCCGCCTCTTCCTAACAAGCGGGAATTCGTACACAAGTGAATGCTGGCTGGGGAGGGCCCAGAACAGCCAATCTGTCAAGGATTAAAAGTTAATGATGAGGCACCGTAGGGATTCTCTTTGCTGTTGTATTTATTCAAGACACGGTACTTTAAACCTGTATGCATATAGAGCTGTAATAGATGTTTATGGGCTGGCTGGGTGAAACGACATAGTGCGCAGAAGCGGTTGCTTGGAGGTAAATACGTGTTGCTTCTGCATCCGTGCTGCTGACAGAGGTCATCAATTATGTGCGAAAAGTGACAGTCTGTAAGAGCCACGCTTGCAATGTTTTTCCTTCTGTTTTCTTCCTAGCCAGTTGATTTTGAAGAAGAAAATATTTTCTCTTTTGATAGGAAGTACAGGAAGATGGAAAAGATGAGAGCTCCAGCGCTGGCAGAGCAAGCGTTGAACCTAATTAACGCGAGAGGATTGTTGAATGAGATGGCAAAGTTTTAAAGGATGCACGCTTATTCTGAATGACTTGAAGGGCTGAGGGCAGAGTGTTATTTGGCGGTTGCTTTTGTTTTTGCTGGGGTCATTTTCGGGATTCGTATGTCGTGACCTGAAGCGGTGCAGATGCTGCGCGTATGGGTTGCGTTGCCCTATACAAGGCCAGATTTGAATTCACAGCCTAGGACACACAGGCTATTGTGTGTGTTTCTTTGCAAACTGATTTTCACAGAAATAACGGGTTTTCTAGACCACCTATGGCCCTAAGTGCAAACCAAACTGTTGTTGGGAACTACAACAACAACTATTTCCACAACAGTCTCCAAACTGCTGACCCCAAGGCAGAGGGGGAAAACAGGGGGAGGGCTGTGGGAGGCAGTGACAGAGAAAACCTGGCGTGTATGGCAGAGCTCCCATCAGCCGGGTTGGGAGCGGGAGTGGGGCAGCCGAGCTGGGGACTGACTACTGTCTTCCTGCAAAGTAAACAAAGGGGTAATGCCAGAAACATGGCCACGTCAATTTGGTACATAACGTACTGAGGAGAGGATTTAATTCTATTGTATATTTATCAAAGCGTGGTTATAGACAGACTTTAATATTTAATCTGTATGTGTATTTATTTTCCCTATTTCCTTTAAGCTCATAAACGTAGACCTCATCCAGAAGTGCTCTGGGTAAACTCGCTGAGGTTTAATCTCCACGTAGGAGGCAAAGCTCTCCTTCCACCCTCCTGTTTCCCTGGAAAATGTGTCTGCCTGCTGCACAGTTGCTCTACTCTGGGATTGCTGTAGCCAATATGAAGTGAGGGCGGTAAGAAAAAAGCTGCACAAGCATCAGTCAGAGTGCTCTGGGTTGTATGTCAAACCCAGGGCTTCATGTGAGCTGTGTTTGTGGCAGGAGAGCAGGAAAAGCTGTAGCAGGGGTTTGTAGAAATACCCTGGCAAGTTTCTTCCTGGTGTATATGGGATCCACTTGTGCAAATTTCCAGGTTTCTCTTTTGGTTTTCAGTAGGTTTTAACACTGGAGTTTGTTTACAGAGCTGCTTCTGCCACTGTTAAAATGATCACTTAGTGTTGTGTATTTGAATTCTGAAAGCTGTGGCTTGGGAGATTGCTAAGACTTCCATATTCTGCAGAGAAATATAGAGACAATTTAAAGGAGACTATATTTGAGCAAAAGCAAGAGTAAACTGTTATTTTAACACAGCAGTAATTCAGGTAGATTTGAGAGAATCTATTTTAGTAAAATAATGGTTTGCATGAGAGATCTCTTACATCACATGTAATCAGCATTGTTTACTGAGCTGTTTGCACTATTTTCAAATTTTGTTTTTGTGTATCTGAGTGGTAGGCTTTGCCTTTTCAAACAGAAGAGGGATTTTTCTATGGAGTTCTTAAGACAGTGGAGGATCCATGTGCGCTTAGTAATTGGAGCAAGCGAACAAGTCAGATACAGGATATACAAACAAGCTTTTTATAATTACTTTAATAGTAGATTAGTGTAAAATACATGGAAAAAATCAATTTGAATTCTTCTTAAGCTCTGTAGCAATCAATGTATTTTCACGTGGATAAATGCTTTGCAGGAAATTGTCTGTGTTATTTGAAGGTGGTTGGTTTTCACACATAGCTTTTTTTTCTGCTGCCAGTACCTGACCTCTGCTGTAGTAACGCTGTGTTTCTGGGATCTCTTTCCATGTTGTCCTCTCAAGACAAGGGCGAGCTTGTGCCACCACAATGGCTGTGACAACAGAGAAATCAGAAGGTTGCTTGAAATCATCAGTGCATTTAGTTTTACTGTACTCTGAAAGTGTGCGCATACTTAAGAATCTGAGAAATGCTTGCTTTCTTCCAATTTGTAAATAAAATAATGGTTTTATTGGTCAGTTAAAGCTCTTGTTGGATGTGGATAATTAGCTAGCCTTTCATTCTGACATTCTGACTGCTTTTTCGCTTAAAGAAATGTATGCCCTGTGTATGGTTTTATTGTTTATAGAGACATTTGCAGTCTTTTTCTCATATAGTGTCAATTATTTATTCCAGTGTATTTATAGCAGGTAACACTCAAAAATGAGGTAACTTTTTAATGCTGAATCTTAACTCTGTTGAAGTAAAGTGGGAGTTTTGTCTCAGTTTCAGTGGGGTAAAGATTTTACCTTTTGTGTGTAATCCTGGAATCTGAAGTAAAATTCCCATTAAGGTTAGTGACTGTGTAATTGGGAGTTCTGCTTAATTGAAAACACTGGACTTGGGTTTGTTATAATTCATTTTTGTCTTCTCTTAACAAAATGCTCTGTAACTTAAATGCTTATAGTATTTGGACTAATTTTCTAAAACTGAACAGATATTATGTATAATGGTGCAAAAAACAAAACAAAACAAAAAAGCACCACCACCACCAACAACTGAGGATTGTTTACTTCCTGTGTTAGTTTTGTTCTCTTAATTTAAAGTAATCATCTGTAATGCATCTACTGAAGATCGTAATGAGGTGATTTTTGATAATAATGAACCTCCCCCTTGTTAATTAGTTCTTACTTTTGTGAGGGTTTTGTGATTGCATCTAAACCAAATAAAAAGCCTATCTCAAGAACTCTCTCCCTGTGTCTTTCTAATGGCATTTCAGATTATGTCAAACATAACCCTTGTTTCCTTTTTTTTTTTCTTCAGATATCTTTGCACAATGAATTATTAATTTTTTTTCCATTCTAGTATGCCAACTGCCATAAAGTTTTGATTCTGAGAGCAGCGTGAGAATGTTTAATTGTCTCATTTCCAAAACTTGTATTCATTTTTTTTAAAATGACTTCTTAAAAGGATTGAAAGATCCCTGTGTGTTGTGTTAGCAACCCATACATCCTTTAAAATCATCTTTGAGTAAATTAGTTGTAAGCATAGTATTTTCCCTTGCTGATAAGTTCCTTAAGAACATCATAATTAACACGTGAAAGAACTGAACTGCTTTTAACAACTCGCATAGTTGGATTTTACTGCTTAGAATTAAACATTTGAGGTTGTCTTTTACTGCCTCTATGAAAGCACTTTTTGTCTCTCAGATTGCATTTTACAGGTAACCACACCAAAATGGCAAAGCCTGAACCCAGCAGCGCCATTTGTGGAACAGAATGTAAACTGAAGCTATCTGAGATTAAATGAAGCCTTTGATATTTTAAATTCTGTTGATTATGTGGATGGCAGCTTTTTACAAGCAGATAGAATATTTAAACTTGTAATGTGTTAGACTTCTATTCTGCTTTATACTCTAAATTACATTTAGCTATACTGTTCTTGTTAGGAATGTCATGGTTGCTTTGAGTCATTTAAGATAAATTGTTATAGACAGAGTTGAATGGTGAGTTTGTTCTAAAATGCACCGGTACAGTCATTGCTCAAGGCAGAGGAAATGCTTAGGTTGGTGATTGCTTCTGATTACTTGATTTCTTTCAAGATAGCTACAGAAACTAACGTTTCCTTGTAACCAAAATGCATAAAGGAGTGTTTGAACAGAAAGAGCATTAGGACTTGTTTTATATGGTGGTCTTTGGTTTGTTTGTTGCTGTTGTGTATTGGTTGTTTTTTTTCTCTAATAAGGAGGGAATAGCATGGGATTTTTACACTTGATTTACTGGCATTTTTAAATAGCAGTAATTATACTGGAATGCTGAAGTGGTTTCAAAGTTCAAGCATCTACACAAAAATGATGCTATCATTAGTGTATGTAATGTAACTTTCCTCCCTATTTGTCAGTTCAATGGCAACATAGACACATTCAGGCATTTTTCTCTTTGTATCAGATTTGCAGTAAAGCACTTAGAAAGCACAGTTAATATGTTTATTTTCAAAGTAATAATCATAAGTAGCCATAGCTTGTTGGGGTTTTTTTATTATTATTATTTGTTGAGGGTGTAGTATGCTGTTAAAGTGGTTGTCTGCTTGTTTTCTTTATGTCTACGTGTGTTATGTATTAGTTGTGGTATACTGTAGCAGTTTGTGGAGTTTTAACATTGTTAGCAAAATGTGTTTAATAAAAGTAAAATACAAGTATAGTGGCTTATTTGATCCATAAGGGTGTGCAATGTTGAGGGTTTCACAGTTCTTTTTGTTATTTCTTTGAGTGTTTGCTTAAAAGTGAGCTGTATGCACGTGGAAATCAGTAGCATCCATTCATTTTTAGAGATAGTGCACTGACCTCAGAGTTCAGATGCATTTTGCTTGTGTGTGTGTTGTCTGGAGCACAGTTGTTTTTAAAGTTGGTGTGTGTACATGAAGGAGGTCAAGAGTGGCAGTCCTGAAGAGCCAAGTTCAGCTGAATAGTTCCTTGCTGCCAATTGCTGAAAAGACAGCTTTTCCTCCTGGAGCCTGTCCAAAGGACAACCTTTTTTTTTTTTTGTTTTCTCCCTGGTGTTTTTCTCTGGAGCCTGACCGTGTGTATCTCCTGGTCCTCTAGAATCAGCTGAAGTAAACAGAGCTCCTCCAGAGGAGTGCTCCTCCAAACCTTATGTAGACACCTACTAGAAAGCAGCATGAATTTTCCCTCCACTTGGCTGCACCTCTGTGAGCTGTAGAAGAAACCTGGGTTACTGGTTTAGATCACATTTGTTGTTTCCACACTCCTTTACGTTGGATGAATCTCGTAGTTTCAGGGTTGTGTTTATACTTGAGGCTTAGGCATTGTTAGCTGGACTGAAAACTTAGACAAAAACCAGAAAAAGCCCCATAAAGGTTATTTGCACCTTCACAGAAGGTAACTTAAAACAAGGCACTTCAGTGTTAGAGCACTAAGTCAGACAGTAACACCTGAGCCTTACTAAAGGACAACAGAGGAGCATCATCTCTATTAGGCGCTATGGGCAGCTCTCCTGAGGAACAGGTGTTGTTGCTGGGACTCCTCTGGTAAGTGGTGTGCCTTGGAGGGGTGCTACTGTCTGGCAGCTGCAGTGAAGCACAGACCTCCAACACCAGTCAAAGCAAAACTAGTATTGTTCAGCATAAATATTTGCTCTAAATGTGAGGGATTCAATTGGAAGTCTATTTAAAAACAAACAAACAAAACAAAAATAAAAACAAAAAAAAAAAACCAATATTTTGAGTTCTGTTATCTGCCCACTTTTTCACTATTTACAGATTATCTTTCTTTTCAAATAATCAATTATTTATCAGCAGTGACAGTCCTGAGTTATGCAGAGGTGTAGGAAAATAATAACAAAAAGCATTTTTTTTGCATCCACACAGTGGAGGGCAATACGTATTGTAAAGAAACGCACTAGAAGCTGCAAGTGGAGAAGTAATGCATCTTTTTGGCACTGAGTTTGTTTTCTGTCAAACCTGGATTTGCTTATCTTGGCTATTCTCAAAATATATTTAAAAATAAAAAATAATTTAAAAAAACCAGCTCTAGAGTGCCTTTATCTCAACTATTTCTGTCACTGGTTTGCTGACTGAAAAACTGAACCGCCAGACTAAGCCCCTCCTCTGATCGTAACATCTACGTTGCGGAAGAGGATCGTAGTAGCCTGATTCCATAGATTAGTAGTGATTCAGTGTCTTGTTTACATTTTGTCAATCTCTTCAGCATCCTAGAGGAGAACACTTCCTTCCTGGCAGATGGCAGCCCCAGGGCCATGCACCTGCCACGACAGGCTCTGCGCTCGTAATCTACCCCAGCATCGCTGTTGACAAAAGGCTAATGATGGGAGACTGTCTGCCTGACAGCCTCAACAAAACAGGAGCACATTTGTCCTTCAGCCAGGCTCTGAAAGATCTTAGGAAGGACGTTTGGGTGTATACGCAAGAATTATTGTGGCATTTAATTTAGCCTTCTTCAGAAGCTTTCGTGGTGTGAGACGCTTCTGAGATAATTACATTGTAGAAAGCAAAGGGTGCCTCAAAGAAGGGATTTTCTGTTTCTCTGCTGGAGTGACACCCGACTTCCTATTCCACAGCTCAGTGCAGATGGTAGGAGCACGTGTGTGATTTAGCCATCAGGGCTGTGGGGTGCTGGTGAGGGGCTCAGCCCTGCGCTGCTCGGAGGCTGCCTTTAGCTGTTTATGAATGGTGTGTGCCGCGGTTGCATAATGCATTCACTTTTCTGTCGTCTGCCTGCTAGTGTTAAATGTTGTTATTATGTCACTAGGCCGGGATCTCTTAATTTGTCTTTCCTTCACTTGTGTGTTTACGTTAGGTTGCCGTTCTGATTCGAAACGCACATGGGTGACGTTCCTTGCGGACGCTACCCAAGGCGAGGGTGTCTTTGAAGTAGGCCAGGATGTTCTTTGCTAAATTTAAAAACTACCCAAATATTACCCAGAGTTTGTAGAGTATTAAGCGGGATTACATGACGCATGGATTAGACATTGTTGAGCAGCTTGTTTTTGTTTGAAGGGGTCAGAAATGGAGGCACTGGGGCTTGAGTGCAATGCCAAGCCGGGAACTTGCCTCTACCACCAACAGCAGAAGTTTATTAGAAACAACAGAACACAGTGGAAAGTCTTCTAAGCTTTTTGAAGTGATGCTTTAAAAAATGTGTTTGAAACGTGCTCTGGTGATGAGTGCAAGGTATGAAACTCACTATTCAGTTTGGCTCAATTTCACAGGCAGTTTCAAGTAGATGAAGAATAATGCTGTAAGCAAGACTTGAGGTGAGGACTCGGCTTCTCTGAAGTCAAAGACGAATCACTAAATCTTTCCAGTAGCAGTGGGAAAATCCTGTCAGTGAAATTAGATCTAAGCAACTTTAGATTTACCCATTGTCTTGTGTCTTCCCTGGCAGCTTATTATTTAAAAATGATGTTAAAGAGGATTCTTTATGTCCAGTTTAACCCTTTAAATTGGCAAACGCTGTCAGGCTAATGTCCGGAATGAGGAATTGGAAGATTTTTCTTTTGGATATGGTCTTTTCCTCCCTGCAAGTTACAGTCTTGATTGAATGAAACATTCCTGTGAACAACTTCTGTGGGAAAGTTAGGCTTGGCTTTCACATGGGAGGTGAGTACCGGGCAGGACAGGGAGAGTTACTGAGGACAAGAAAGTAGCAGCTCAGTTAGCCTCGGGAAATGGAGTAACTGACACTATACAAAGTTATTCCTAACAACTACTAGTGCTACATTTTAGCATTATTTATAAGAAGCAGGAGTAGAATTGACACAAACCCCTTTAGGTCATACCAGAAAAGGATTTCTTTGCAAGGGGGTTCTGAGATTTGGATCTGAAAGGTGGAGGTGAAATTCATCTGTATGGTAGTTTCTCTCAATTGTGTCATAATATCATTTGGAAATATTTATAAGAGGCTGGACTTGCATCTTTTACAATGAAGATTTAATTCCTGAGCAATTGTTTCTGCCAAAAATCAATGAAGCATTAACTGTAATAATATTGTCTCTTCTACATAATAAGAAGAAAAGTTATGCTTCTGTTGTAATAATCAAGAGCTCTTGATAAAAGCTTGTGATGATGATAAGTATTCAAATTGTTTGTGAACTGCAAAAATTACTTTATTATGAGCATTATTTACAACTAATTAGTCTTGATCTAATAAAACTATGAACTTTTATATTTAGAATTGGAATCAAACTGGTAAAGCAGTGCAGGGGTACATAATTGGCTCCATAGTGGTCACGGAATTTGTGTTCATGACTTTAACAATAGTTACAGGAAATGAGTATGCAAAGAGGCATAAGGGATAAATGTATGATTGTGGAGCACATAACGCTTCAGGGAGTTGGCTGTAAACATAAAATGGGAGTACTAATGACCTTATAAACCCAATATTCTAGCAGTTCCCCTCACAAACATCAGAGAGAGATTCTTGCTTGCACAAATAAGTGCTAGGATGCTACTGCTTTCTTTTGGAGTTCTACAAAAATATAATTTGTCATACTTCTCTGTTTTAATCTGTAAAAGACAAGATGTTTGTTTGAGAAGATAAACCTTCAACAGTAACTGGTGTAATCTAAATAAATAGTAGATTGTATGGGTTCTAAATAAATAATTTGGTAGTAATCAGTTCTTGAATGTTAGCCAATAGGATGATTTCCAGATATAAATGCACCAGTGTATTTCAGCACTGTAAATGATTTCTAGACCAGGTCCTCTTTATTTTTTTTTTCCCCATTAGTGCAAATATTCAAATGACAGTATACTTAATGCAATGTAAGAGCTGGTAACATTAGAATAGTGTATCTGTTGTTTTTTATTGTTTTATTATCAGGGCTACAGGGATCATGGTGAGGGAACTGGAATATCTCCCTTGTAAAGAAAGGCTGAGAGACCTGGGACTTTTCAGCATGGAGAAGAGAAGGCTGTGGAGTGGGGGGATCTTACCAATGCTTTTAAATATCTAAAGAGCAGGTGGCAAGTGGGTAGAGCCAGGCTGTTTTTGGTGGTGCTCAGCAACAGATCCAGTGGCAGTGGGCACAAACAGAAACACAGGAAGTTCCACCTGAACATGAGAGAGATCATCTTCCCTTGAAGAGTGACAAAGCACTGGAGCAGGTTGCCCAGAGGGGCTGTGGAGTTTCCTCCTCAGGAGATACTCAGATCCCACCTGGACACTTTCCTGTGTCACTTGCTCTAGAGAACCTGCTTTAGCATGGGGTTGAGCTAAATCATCTCCAGAGGACCCTCCAAACCCTTGTGTTTCTGTGTCTCTATATTCTTGGCTATGATAGGAAGCGTAAACAATAGCCTTAGACATGGAGCTTGAATGAGCACAGCTTAACTATTGTGCTTTATGGCAGAAGGAGCTGGTCTGTGCTCAGAATGAGGTATATAAGACATTTAGGTACCATGCTGCTGTTTGACGCAATAGTTATGAAAAGTCAACTGAGAGAGTGTTTTGCAAGAGAAGTTATCCCCCATGTCTACTGCATCTGTCAAGAACCTGGCAAGATTTGACTTGCCTTCCTGGCTATGTGGATGCTCTGTCACCATAGTAAGAGAAAGGAATGCAATACTTTATACTCTTCACACTCGTCAGCAAGTACTTTTCTTCTTTGTACTCATAAATTATCTCTTGTAGCTTTACAGGATAGTAAAACTTCAGCCATACAATTTTAAAACCACTTATAGAGATATTTGAACAACTTTTTTTATTCATTCAGGCTTGTGTTTTGCTTATTTTTAATTTGCCAAAGGGCATACTTGCATTGATCTTTTTACTCACAGTTTCTACATAACTATATTGCAGCTTGCTGTTTCCTTAAATGAAGTATAAGTGTGATTTTAAGGTGTGTTCCTAGGACTTAGACCCCCAGCAGATGGGAGTTATAGGTCTGAGTGCACTTAGAGAAATGCCATGCCTTCAGCAGCTCTCTACTTGCTGAAGTTAAAAGAGAAACACTGAGCTCTTTAGAGGTTTCATGTGTAGGACGAAAATTTGGACTCTACATCCCAAGTGGAATGAAGTGTACACATTGTGTCCTTAGGTATCTTAGCTCTGATGATGTGAGTATTGAGAAACATTTCTTTGTTCAGTATTTCCTGTTTGTTTGGTTTCAATCCCATTCCCTTCATCAAACACCGATTTTCAACTGGTCTTTTGGAGGCATTTTCCCAAGCACTGTGCTGACAGCTGCCTGAGCAGCCAACTCTTATTCATTGCACTCAGTAGGCAAGCCTCCAGCAAGCTCTGCTGAGGGTAGCAGAGTAGTAGGCAAATAAGTCCTTCTTTATAATCCTTTATCACTGTTTTTTAATTATGTAAAATCATTGTTTTGCTCAATGGTGAAGTGGCTTTATCATCCTCAGATTAGTATAGCAGTCTGTGTGTACCTGAGTAAAGCTTTCATTTTCCTTCTGTGCTCTAAGAAACAACTCACATTGTGATATGTGTCAAAGAAGGTGTTAACTCGTTACTTATGTAAAACACAAGCAAAGCTAATTCTTGCTAGGAAGCAGGAAATGCAGTGTGTTTGATTCACAGAAAACTGTTTCTCATCAGTTTAAAAAACAAGGACTAGCACAGTGCTGAAAATAATTATGTTTGATTTTCAGTTAATCCAGGAGCAGGGGATGCTTGTCCAAATTCTGTGGTTTAGTTAAGGAAAAAACACTGGGAATACATGGAACCCAGAATGGTACTTGGGATAACCCTGTGCTATGTGGCTATGACACTGAGTGTGGGAATGGACAGCATTGCCGTATATCTTTGAAGTCCAATTGCTGTTTCTATGCTGGATCAGATCTTAGTGGAGCTTTTCTTTCACAGCATGGATATTTGGCCTGAACTACATGGTGGCACCTACTTTTAAATTTCTGCCTCTATGAAGTGGTAATTTTTAATCTTATTTTGACAGAGGTTTCAAAGTTTTTTCATAGTGGCTATCAGATATTAATAGGGAAGCTTGCAACCATTTCTTTCCTTTCTCCTGAATTGTTTTAGATCCCTTTTTGGACCCTTTTTAACCACATCATATCTTTCTGAAATCACAATAATTAATTACTTCAATTAATTTTTTTTCAGTGTACTTTAATTAAAAATAGCTGCTGGAATTAAGAATCTCTGATACAGAGTAAGCTGACAGTTCTGAATTAGTCCATGGGTGGTAATTTGTAAAGCTCTATGGAAGAACCACTCATTTAAAGGCTGTTCATGCTGGGTTTATTTTGTACGTGTTTTATGGAAATATTTTTCTCCCCTGAGTGAACATGTTGAAGTCTTGTATCTACTGTATGGGGAAGTGTTCTTGTTGTCTTTTATCTTAAACATCGATTGAATCTGGCTTTTTGATTTAGGGACTTTTCCGATGACTACTGAGGAGGTTGAGAATCAAACCGGGAAGCAGTGGTGGAGTTTTGCCTCAGGTTGATTGGTTGGTTTTTCTGTTTGTAAACAGACATCTTGTGTTTGCTACAGAAAAGTTTCAGTTGGATTGTTTAGCATAGGCTGGGTAGGACTATTTGAAAGGTAAAGGAGCATATTCCAAAGGAGGCAATTTAACCATTTGTTTCCTAATGCGTTTTGTGGGATTTTGTGTGTTTCTGGTCTCCTGATGGATCCAAAAGTATTATTAATAGCCAGCAATATCTTTGTCTGAGGCCACAGGGTTATCACAGTATCTCAAATTCTTCATTGTGTGGGCCCATAGAAGTTTTGGTGCCCCATCCCTGGAGGTGCTCAAGACCAGGTTGGATGGGGCACTGGGTAGCCTGAGCTGGTGGGGGGGCACAGCCCTGCCCACAGCATGAGGTGGGGCTGGGTGAGCTTTAAAAGGTCTCTTCCAACCCAAACAGTTCAGTGATTCTGTGATAAAATCTTAGGGGCCTTAATACCTTAGGCCTTAGGGGCCTTAATTCATTCTGTGTTCAGAATGAAGCTGCTCAGTTCATCCAGTGTTGAAGGTTTCCAGTGCGAGTGTCTCCAGTAGGAACCGAGTGTCAGTATTCCTGTTTTGTTTCTCCATATGTGGTGCTTTCTTCATCTAGTCATGTTTTTTCACTACATGTAAATCTAAGAGGTTTGGACTCCATCTGTAGACATCTCATTAGCAAATTGTTAGAAGCATCATTAAAAAGTCCTCTTAAAATGAGGTTCAAGCTTCCATTAGTAATCACTGAAAAGATAGATATGTGAACCTTTAAGGTATACTGAAAAGGCAGGTCAAGGCCAGTATTCATAATTGATACAAACCTTTGGCCTTCCCTGACTATAGAGGGAGCCTACACACTTAGCATAAAAGAGGCATGTAACTTCTGGAGGCTGTGGTTTTGTGTCATCAAATTTGCTATTTAAAACAAAAGGACTTGAAAACAAGACTGATATTCATATGTGTATCCACTGGTACAGCTAAGCAGTCCTGCCTGGCCTGGCCTTGCTCTCTATGATAGTTTATGATGCATTGTGTGTGTTCAGTAAATGTGAAATTAAAAGGGATTTGTGTTTTCTCTAGCTATGCAGCTGCTGCACTGTTGACTGAACACTTTTCAATGCATTTCCTGGTCTCAATCACAATACATTAAATATGCAATGATATCACCTCCTTAGAACTTGGAAACAAACTTGTGCTTTAAAGCTACAGGCATATCAGGGAAAATACTTGTTTTGCAAAGTGTTTCTTCTGCAGTCTTTCTGCAGAGAGTATTTCTATGACAATATCTTAGCTTTTACAAAGTCTTATCTACTGCATGATATTCTCCAGGAGGTTCCAGATCATGAATTTGACATCCTGAAGTGCTCACAACACCTACGTGAAATGTCCTAAACAGGTTTAGAAGGTTAGGATGCTGGCAATGGGAGAAAATACTCCAGCTCTCTGTGCTGGAAACACCCACTGAAGTCTAGGGAAATTCTCTGAGCATTGGTAGGTCTAGAGCCAAACATTCGAGTGTCATTCATGAAGTGATGAAGATGGGTGTCAGTCTTCTTGCTGTATAGAAAAAGTCCTGACAATTTCATAAAGATACTGGTCTCATTACATGGTCACGTGGCCAGATTAATTGCTCTAAGTAGAATGTATTTTTCAAAATGCTATACAAGATACTGGCAAACCTTAAGAAAACTTTAAAAAATGAAGAGAAAATTATGCATCAATGGTTGCTTATAAGCGTATTTATGTAGCAACATATCAGTGAAGCATTAAACAAAAGGAAGCAAAGATGCATGTGTGAGAGCACCTGTGAGATAAGGAAGAAACAGAGCTCTTGAGACAGCCAAGTACAGCTTTATGCAAATATGTTCTAAGAGCTCTTGTAATTACAGGAGAAAGAGCCTCATGCTCTGCAGTCAGCAGTACAGGACATGATTGATACCTATTTTTTGTCTCTTTTTCAGTCTCTGAAGTTTGGAGAAGAGTGCTGGGAAAGCACACTGTGGTTTGAGAACATAATATTTCTTATATTTAAACAAATGTTCTTTTCTTGGGAGAAGTAACATTTTGTACTCCAGGTCTCGCTATGGAGAAACAACACAAATACATGCTGTTTTGAAGCTGGGATTCATTGTCTGTCTCATTCTTACTTGTTCCTTAGGGTAGGTGAAACTTGGCATTCTGCATTTCTTTAACTACCTTTCTTGAAAGTGAAACTTTAGCATCTGTTATTTGGTCCTGCAGACCAAATGAATCCAGGCTTGCTTTACTTTATTTCTGCAGGAAAGTTAGGGAGGATTCAGGGTGCATGCAGAGGAGCTGGGAACAATCTCATTTATTCTGTACAATCTGTGCTTTTTGAGTGAGAAAGAAAGCAAAATATGAGTAGGACTGAGGAGGCTGTTCTATGTAGTTGTTGCTTTCGCAAGTTATTTTATGGCTGACTTCCAGTTTTTAAACTGGTCTTCTCAGGAGATAAATTTAAACAAAAAATACTTTTCTAAACAGTTTACTGAGCTTTTTGCCTTTTCTATCAAACAAAGTAGCAGTTATCCTCCAAATGTGATATGTGGATGATGGTTATGAAGCCCATGTGATGAATACACATTCTTTCCTTTTATATCCTAACATAACATTTGCTTCCATATGCATTACAATTCATATCAGCTTCAGAAATAAATGCTAATTCATCTAGAGATTATCTTCAGAGCACCACATTGTAAAGGAAGCTACAGGTACCCTTGCTTGTTTTAAAAGCTAGCTTTATAAATGCATCATAGAAATGCTTTTAATTTTTCTAGGCATTTCTCAGGAATGTTAATGCACGGGAGGATAAATCTAGTATGTAAATAAGGAATCTAAAGGGTGAGGGTCTAAGCACCTCGCTAAATTTGTGAGTCCCAGTGTAGGACAGTAACCAGTGTGCCAGGTGTGTGTGTTGGCTGCAAGCCTACTATCTAAGGATGTTAGTGAGAGCTCAGCTTGTTGTCTCTAATGGGATTGCTAGAACTGCTTTGATAAACATTATCTTGAAAGTCGATCATGGCCTATGTGTACCTGAGAAAAGGGTAAGATGCTTTGATCATTCTCTGTGAAGGTATTACAAAGTATTTGCTTAACCTTTTCTTTTGGTTCTTTTGGTTCTGGGCAGGAGCTGTGTCCCAAATCCCATGTCATTTGTCAGAAGAAAAAAAAAAAAGTTTTTTATCCACAATAAAATAAGCATGTATTTCCTACAGTCATCTTCAGAATTATTTCAGAGGCTGAGCAAATTTTAAGGCTTGTTCACAGAAGGATGTAGTTCCCTTGTGTCTGCGTTATGTGGCCCTGACAACATACTGGACCAGACTATCACTTGTGACTGGGTGCCACAAGCAAGCTGTTGAAGTCTGAGTGAAATTTACCTTTTACTAGATTTCACTTTTTTAGATTTTGTTCTCAGTGAGTAGGAAAATATGCTGTGCTTGTGTGCGTGTACAGTACCTTAGCACAAGAGAAATACAGAAGCCAGTTTACAGAAGGACACAGCCTTTAAATAAGGAGACGTTGGCTTTATGAATGGGCATATATCTTTTTTTTTAATATGCACACTTTTGTATATGAACACTTCAATTACTGTTCAGATGGAGTTAATAAAGGAAAATGGTTAAGGGCTTAACCCGATTCGTGCTACTGTATTAATAACTCTGTGCTACTAGAGACATAGTTTTAAAAAAGCAGGAGTGACATTATATGCAACAAGATTAATAGCTGAATTAAAATATGTAGTTATTAAACGATATTCATAATGATACTTTGGAAGATATAAAATTGAGAAAGCAAACTGTTCTTACTTTGTAGCATCCACTAAAACGCATTGGCTCACTTTTCTTTCACTGAGAAAGATTCTTACCTGATTCTTACTTGATCTCATGGGGATAAAAAACAACTCTTTCAACATATGAACAGAACAAATGTCATTTAAAAAAAAAAAAAATCCAGAAAAAAAAAATCTTCATATAAACCTTCTGAGAACGGATTGGTTAGCAAACAAATTAGAGGCACTATCTGTGTGTCAAATATTGAAAGCCCCCTGGGAAACCGTGTTAAAAGGGAATACTTCTTTTGCTCCTGGCTTTTTGATTATTATTATTATTTGTTGTCCTTAAAAGAGGACTTGAAGTAAATGGGCAAAAATGAAGTAGTGAGCTTTGTTGAAAAGCACTGGACACCTGTGGATGTTTCTTTTCTCATTGAGGATTTCCTTGAGAATGCTAAGTCTGCAGCTTCTTGCCTGCCTTCATTTTTCTCTTGTTTCTTTGTTATTAAATAATTCACAGTGACAACATTGAGAACATTGTTGAAAGTTTCTAAAAGATTTCTAGAAAAACATTGTCAAAAATTGAAAACTATCTCATAAAACGTTTTCCCATTCCCATCAGATGCTCAAAGTTCCAAATGAGAGTGTGACAAGTGAAGATGGGAGGGACAGGACTGTCATACCATACATGTGGAGTTGTTCCTGTTAGCCTTTTCCTTACTTTCTTTTTCTTCATTTCTTCCCTTCCAAACTATCTCTTAGTGAGAAGCATCATCTCCCTGAACACAAGAAAGTCTCAGAGCTGCAGCAGCTAGTTTTAATGTGTAACCATATAGAGAATTTAAAGTCCAGGTGATGTGCAGAAATGTGTTTGTCTGCTTGGTAAGCAGTCCCAAAGTCAGTTTGCAAAGCAGCCAGACAGTTGACTGTGAAAACTGAAGGCTGCTTTTTGTTTTAAAGCACGCCACTGAAAGATAAAATGTATTCCTCTAGGATGGAAGAATGCCCTAGTCTCCATGCTGATTTGGTACATTAGAAATCTCTTTTGATGCTAGATGCCTGAGCCCTTTCCTCAGTGATAAGGGGAGGGTCTGAAAGAAGTATTTATGTTCCCCTAGCTATAATGTTTAAGTGGCTATAGCACTCTTCCACCATTGAGCTGCATCCTGTACCTTTCTAGCAGAAAAAAAATCACATTTCTCTTTCCCCACTCCTATAGTCCTTAGCACATCTTCGCCATATATTCTTCAGTAGAGTGCTCTCATTCTTTCTTACTGAAGCTGCTTTAATAGAATAATTAGATATCTGTTGTAGTGGAAAAAGAGAGTGAACACAACTTCCCACAATTTGCGTGAGTCCTTATCCCTGTTCCATGAATATTTAAATATTTAATATGAATAATTCTTCAATTTAATCACTGGAAAAGATTGCTTTTTCTCCCAAGCGAGGGAGAAAAAGTATACTTTTCTGTCTTTCAGAGCACTTTACCATTGTGTGTTTAGTCATGGAGGTAACCCAGTGGCTTAGAAGAAGCAGTCAGAATTCAATGTTGACTGCTGGTGTTTGAAATGTCAGTCATATACTTGCTAGTTGCTCTAGCCTGAAGTCCACTTCATCTTTCTTTTTCTCACCGTTGCCTGCATGAGTGAGGTCTACCAATGCCAACAGCATTTTGATGTGTGAGAATATCAAGCTCTAGTTATGAAGGGTCTTTCCTGTAAGACATTGTTGCCCTTGCTAATGACTGCTGATCAGTATAGAAGAGGATTTGGTCTTTGCTTGTAAAATGAATACAAAACCATGCACCTCAAAGACTTGGAAAATTTTTCGTAACTCTTACTCATCTGAGCTTAGTCTGAAATAAACCAGGTGAAATGCTGCTTAGAATTGCCTGTTTCTTCTCCTAAACTATAAGGAACGAGTCGTTCTAGCTCTTCACAGAGTGAGTAGGTCAGAGGTGTAGAGGTATGCACTGGGGATGCCAATAGTTAGCTGAGATGAATATCATCTAGTGTGCGCTGTAAGACGCAGACGTGCATATCTGTCGCATCTCTTAAGATGGGCTTGGTAGGTAGTCCAGTGCATTAATCACCAATCCCGTCCTTCCTTGTCCTACCAATATTTTAAGGTGGTGAGCATGTTGTTTTGCAAAAATCATCTCTAATAAGAAGCTTCTAGCCTCACTTTATATTCAAAATGGTGCTGCTAGAACTTACTCATTGCCATCAGTTTGGTCTTTTTTTCCTGGGAAGAGCTGCACTCTCTCTTTGATGTGGCCGAAGAAGCTATAAAAAAATCAAGCCAACAACCTAATTGAAGCTTTGTTTCCAGTATTCTGGTTTTACATCTGCATCGATAAAGGAACAGCGTGATGGTTTGTGAGGTGGGAGGCTGTTACAGTCGCTGGTAACGGTCATCAAACAAGAACATGACTCCTTTTTCCATGATGGCTAAATCCTATACTGGTAAACTGCAGAGTGGCTCTTTGGCTGACCGCCACAAACTGTTCTTTTTAGTAGCACATTTCCTACGTAGTTTCCACATCTGCTTCTTTCTGTCTGAGTCCCTCTTACAAACTTGCCAGTGGAAGCTGAAAAGGTCTAAACATTTTTTTCTAATGTTTTGTTTGCTCAGAGAAGATTGTTTTTGGTTTTTTTTTTTTTTTATTTCATTTAACATTTTTAAGCAGTTGTATACTCAAGTTGCAAGAGAGAGAATAACTGAACAAATTTCAGATAGTACTACGTTAACGGTTTGTTTTGTTTTGGTTTGTTTTTTTTTGTTTAATTACTTTTATTCGTAATTATGGGTTAAAATCACATCTATATGAACTTGTTTGATACTATACAATGTCTGTAGGTCCAAAATTAAGAGGTATGATTGCAAATGTATTAAATTTTTCCTGGAAAAATGAATGTCTACTCTCTTAATTTTAAATGTGAAGCGCCTATTTTTATTATAATTTATGTGGGAAATGTATTTCTGGACCACACTCTAGTTATAAATTCATTATAATGACATTTGTAAGTTTAATCCTTTATTTTCCACATAATTGCATTTTAATGTTTTAGTTATTCGTATTACAAAATCTATAAGAACTTTGACAAAATGATATGAGCGACAAATTATATCAAATTCTGAAATCAACTAAGTGTAGCCCTCGCTGTCATCTGCACTTTAACTTTACACTCAGCTGCTAGTGAAATTACAAGTGAAGTAATTGCTATTCTTGTAACTAGATGGTATCAAATACAAATGTCTTTGGTTTTGTTAGTAGCTTTGGATAAAAGTTGACATTCAAATTGTGTGGATTTTTGCACAGATCAGATGAATATTTCAGGCTCTTGTGTGTATGCTAGGAGAACAACAGTATTTGCAACTGCTAGCATGCAGCATCTTTTTCTAATCTAGTGTTTTGTTTCCTACTTTAAAAGATATCATCTTTCTCCATGTTAATCATAATAGAACTCAATACGTTATGTTTTTTAGCTGTGTCACTCAAGAGAGAAGAGTACTGTAAAGCTTCAGTTATTAGAGATAACTGTGGCCACAACATCCCCACTTTGCAACTTTAAAGAAATGCGGTAATTTTCATTATCAGTCACGATTAGTTTGCGTTGTCCCAATGCTTGCTTTTCTAAATTCATAAAACAACAAAAGCATATCTAAATAACATTGTGTGCTGTTCCTTTGTGGACTTATGTACCAAAAGGGAGTAGATAAATATGATGAACCGTGTCTTGTTTAAATGAAATAATTATTATATGGCTTTTTCATTTCATGATTTATTTATCTTGTGTTTGTTTGTTTGTTTGTTTTTGTTTTCCAATTGAGTGTGGAAGCTCTTCACTTCGGATTGCTGTTATTCATGGACTTTGTAAACTGTTAGAGCATACTGCTTTGTGTTTTCCTGTGAGATGTTACTGTGGCGAGGATTTAAGTCCGACTGAAAGCTTTACTTGTGATGATGACCAAGCTTTGCTTTATTTGGTTGGAGCAGTCTCACTGAATTCTCTGGAAGTAGTAGTGGAGGCAGATGAGCTGTTCTGTTGTCTTAGCAAGGTTGCTTCTGGGCTTTTTATTATATATGTTACTCACTAAATCGCTTAATGAGAGTCAGAGCTAGGTAAGGAGTGGTTCATCCTGTGTGTTTTGCAGGTGGGATCTGGGTCCTTGGGCCGTGCCATCTAATGGCATGGCCCAAAGCCTACAAACACTCCTGCTGTTAACCTTGGGATTCAGTTATATCAATAGGATTGCTCTTCTAGGAAAAAATAGTTAGCAGGATCAGAGCCTTAATCGATTTGGCAGGCAATGTGGGGAAGGGGGAACAAAGGGATGAAGCCAGGGAGCTGTTTACCTCGAGTCATGGTTTGGGTCTGTGGCAGTGCCATGGGCTCCCCACCCCGCACTCTACCCACTCGGATGGTCGCGCTGCCACTCGAATAAATTGACAGGCAGTGAATAGCCTGCACTATGTTGAGCCATTAGCCATGTGAATAGCTCCATCTTTGTGCTTGCCAGCAGAAGAGAATCATTTTTAGGAATTTAGAAAAATTTTATTCGTTGCTTACTGGCTTTGAAAATACAAGCAAAAGAGATATTTAATTGATTAGCTAGTGTATTCTCTTCACAGTTTACTTAGCAAATCTTCAAGCATTTGCTTGTTTCCTAGCAATTTGTATGTGTGTTTATTATCTGATTTATTCCCCAGAAAGCAATGGTGGAATCATATGATGTGAAGTAGGTCTGGAAATTTCAGCAGCAAACAGGGAGGTTTTTTTTATTTGTTTTTTGTTTTTTTAATAAAGCCCAGAACCAAGAGGGAACTTCAGCGTTGAAGCAGTGCTGCACTTTGTATTTGATTTGTGTGTGCCCAGGGGAATGAGGTTATCAAATAATATATTTGTGTCCTTTAGGAATTTTGTTTAGTCCCTGGATAAAGACAATGTGTACAGGTTTAACTTGTAGTGATAGATTTAAGTGCAATGTTGATCTGGGACTTGAAAAAAGGGGAGATATTAATGACTGAATTTAACAAAAACAAACAACAGTGATATTGACATACTTAAAAATATCAACAAAGAAACAAAAGAATATTTTAGTGTGGAAGTCAGAACTTTCTGCTTGCTAGTAGGCTTCCTCTGAAGCTGACACTTGCTGTTGTGTGTGTTGCAGCATAATAGTAGTTATCGTTTTGTTAGAGGAGAGCTTTGGCTTAGATATTAGGGGAAAATTCTTTACTCAGAGTGGTGAGGCACTGGAACAGGTTGCCCAGAGAAGCTGTCAGTGCCCCATTCCTTGAAGGCGTTGGATTTGAGGGGCAGGGTGGATAGGGCCCTGGGCAGAGTGGTTGGAGCTGGATGGTCCTTGATATCCTTCCAATGCAAGCCATTTATGATTAATGAAGATGACTTTGGGGTTAATTCTAGGGTTATAGACTAGCATTATAGTGTCTTTGGGTGATGTGTTGATTGCATTCTGGGCTGTAAAGCTTAGACCCACAGTCCCTGTTGTTCTCTTACCAAACCCCATAAACCAGGTTTGGGGAACCTATGAAGCACAGGCTACCTCACCCACTCCAGTTTATGTCTGGAAAGTACTTCTGCTATAAGAGCAGTGTCAGACTCAATAACTAATAATCCTCCCTGGTGACCACCATAGGTGGACATACTACTTTAAACATATTTGCTTGTTATCTTTTCGTGTACAAAAATCTCCTCCTCTACTTTCCCATTTAAATGAGTTATTAATTTCATTTGGCTCTAGCTATTACTCTAATGCAGTGATAACCTAAACTTAGCTATTGAGTTGGTTTTCAGTTGGAGGAAAGCAGTAACACAGAAGCAATGTGTATCTTAAAATCATAAAATCATTAAGGTTGGAAAGACCAGTAAGATCATCTAGTGGAACTATCAGCCCATGCCTATGACCTCACTCGGTGTGGCATCTTTTTATTGAACACTTCCAAGGACAGTGACTCCATCACCTCCCTGTTCCAATGCATTACCACTCTTTCTGAGAAGAAGTTTTTCCTAATATCCAACCTGCACCTCCCCATGAGCACTCACTCTTGAAGCACTCACTTGTATGCCTTCATGATGCAGATGCGTGTGCATCCTTCTTCCCTGAATAAAAGTCGGAACAAAGTGGTGTGTTAGGCACCTCAAAAGAGGGTTCTTTGCTGTCTTCTGAGAGCAAGCCATCCTGACACTTGTTCCCCCTACCAGACTTGCTGGATGATGATTACTAATCCAGGTGATTTTTCTTTGGTGGGTGTATATATGTGTGTGTGTGTGTATGTTTATTTGTTTTTTAATTTCCAACTCCACATTTAAAGTTTACAAAATCCATTAGGGTATGATTTCACGTCATGGGATCCTCAGTACCCATAGTGGTTGGATTTACAGTTTGCAAACAGCAAAAGTGAGGAATTTTACTCTCCTTCCAAGTTTTCCGCATCCTCCTCTTTCCATCTCAGCTCCTACTTCATACTGTGCATTCAAATAGTACCTTTAGTCCTACTGGCAGTTTTGAAGTTCCCTTAGTTGCATCATAAACCAACTCAGGTTATTAATTTGAGAGGGGAAAAAAAAGTGTCATTTCATGATGTTAGAATGGCTAGATTTACTTGGTGTTAGATAGGAAAAGTGGCACCAAATAAATGATAATGGATGTGGACAGTGAGATGCTTTCTTTTTGTTCTTGGCAAGCTATTAATTCATCTCAGTGTGCGTCACTACACTAAATCCAAAGTAACATCCTAAGTACCTGATCATAGAGCAGCTCCGATTGACTTAGACAGGACTTACTTCTTAAGTAAACCTTGGCTCTGAGGGATTCAATAGCAATTTAGCAATTCTCATATATTTGCCAAGATATGTCAACCTGTGTTTTTTGTGTTGAGTCGAAGAGACTTTATATTGGTTTATCAGAAGCTCATTTGCTATAAAACTTGCACAGACAAACACTAAGACAAACACTACACTTACTTTAACTTCCAGGTTTCATATAGAATTCACAGCGATCCCAATGCAAATACTTGTATCTGTGCAGTTGAAATTAAAGTATTATAGCTTTTCTAAGTAGCAGTGTAGCAGTGTTAGTACCCAAAGAATTCGAAATCATTTCAATTTCTGGAAAAACTTTTGTAATACATATACAAACTGAAGTTTTTACTTAATTTGTAAACTTGGGATAGCAACATACAAACATCAAAATTGCTGTAAATCACTAGATAAACTAGACACTATTAATAGCAAGAATGAGGAATGTAATGTTGCAGCTTAGGATTGTATGGGGCTATTACCAGAGTTATCACCTTCCAAAACAAAGTGTCAGTGTTTTGCTGTGTAAAATGTATGGTCTTGGTTTTTTGGTCACTGCTGTTTTTGCGTTGCTGCTTTCCAAATGTTATACCAAACTGGGGAACTCTATGTAATAAACAACATATTGAACAAATTTGATTTTTAATGAACATGTTAACAAACCACCTTTATGCTGTTATCCCTCTGGCAGTGGCACATCCTGTCCATTCCTTTTTTTGCAATTAAAAAAAAAAAAAAAGTCAGCTGGGTTCTTTAAAACAAGATTGACAATTCATAAATTAGTTTCTGTGATACTGCACAATTCACCTTAGATGTTTAAAGCAGCTTTGTAAACAGTAATCCGAAGAGGATTCCTTCCAAATGCCAGCATGCTCATTTTTCTGGAATAATAGTTATTTAGTAAACCAAATAACTAGATTACAAGATGGGCCTTTCTTTGTTTACGTTTTCGGAAGACTCTTTCCCTTAAATCCATATGGTCTTAAGAAACTCTTTTAGTATCTGTAAATGGATAGCTTTCAATAACAGCCAAACAGCTAAAACACTACTGTAGTTGATATCTGCTTTCTACAAGACCCCTTTCTTAACAGTGGTATAAAACAGTGAGGATCACAACTTGAAGTGGGGGGAATTTCATATTAGGTTTTCTAACTGGTTCTGCTGGGGCTTGCTGGCTTGAAGAGCCACAATGAGGAAGTTAGACACTAAGAACTTGGTGTGGGATTGGAAAGAGCTCTCTTTATTACCTCTGTAATGCCTTACTATGTGTGCAAATAGAAAAGCAGTTATTACGTAGCTTTTTTTTCCATGCAAGCTCATCCTGAATGCTCTCTGTAAGGTATTTTTTATGCTGTTTTAATCATTTGTATGATTCTTGTTGCAGCTGTCACTGACTCTTTGTCATTTTCCTTTTCAGAGTGAAGGAGTTAGTTTTATCACCATGACCTCAAAGAGTACAACATTCAAAGAAGCTGCTCGGCATATACGGTTTTCTGTTGTTTTGTTTTGTTTGTTTTTTAATTGAAGCTGCTTAAGGTTTACTTTTTGTTGTTGTCATTGTTGGTCTGGACAGTTACTTAACTTTCAAACTGTTGTGAACTAAGCCCTATAGCAAATCAGCGAGGAAGGGAAAGCAACCTGCCCAACTCATGTCCTGTCAATGGCATCTACATTATCATTTTGCTGCTGTTTTGACAGAAGATGAAGATGTTCTTTAGACAGTAGGAACTTTTCTGCCGGCCTGTTTAATTAATGGCCAATGCCTTCATTTCCTTTTTCTGCAAAGACAAACTATATTTATCCTTCGACATATTGGGGGATTCTGTGGCACCTGCTGAAGCAGTCAGATCTGGTATTTACTGGCATAATTTCAAGCCTATCACAGTACTACCTACCTCAGTTCAAAGTAAAGCCGGATTTGCGGTGTTAGTGTACGACAGGACCTCCTTTATCTCTATGCTGAGTCTCTCAAGAGCGGTCGCCAGCCTTACTGAACTCGTAACGCATGCAGCTGCTACCTGCTCCTCCATCACGAGCTGCGGTGTCTGATTCTGGGATGGAGCCTGGTGAGGGCACTGGGAAATCTAACATGGGATGGAACTCTGTGGATTGGACTGGGACAGAGAATTCAGAGGGGTTGAAAACGTAAAAATAAAAACATGTAACCGAAGCGATGTAAGTTAAAAGAATCAAACTGTATTGGGGGTTATCTCTCTTTACCTTTGACACACTTGTTTAATTTTCTCTATGTAGGTGTTGATGTAGGTACTTCAGATTGCAAAAGCCTTTTTTCCTATCTACCAGCTCACTTTTGTCAGCTAACCCTGTTCTTAGATGCGTTTCTTGTAACCAAAAATCTAGGTAGGCATGCTAGGAATGCAGGGATGATAGTGGGTACTGGACAGGTTCAAACACTAATATTAACACAGTATTATCTTGCCATCTAGAAAGTCCTGAAATCTGCCTTCTACTGGAAGAGCATCATTGCAGCTACAGGCATTATTACAGGGAAAGAAGAAACGTTACAGTTGCTTATCCAGAGTTTTTTCAAGACTACTTGTTCATCACATTTTCAGTAGTTTGAAAACACAAGTGATGTGGCAGCATCACTATATGATGTCACAAACATCATATACAACTGATGTACCAGACTAGCAGAATGTTGTGCCACCTTGTTTCTCCTTTGATAAATTTGTTGAAGAGTTTGTATACATTTTAATGGTACCTCCCCAGTGCCTGCTCTGATAGACATGTAAGTATTACTAAGTTATTTGAGTTATGTGAGACATTTTTTTAATCATTGTGCTAGGTGGGGCCTGTACATCATTATTAATAATGCATTATCTTTTGGGATTTTTTGTTTTTGCTGAGGAAGATAAGAGTCAATGTCTTACAAATGTAACAAATGACAATGCGATCTTCCTGCTTACATGGTGACTTTTTAGAACTGAGGATTGTATTACAAGACAAAGATGAATGTAAACAATTTCCTTCCCTACCCCATGACATTATTTACATCGTAATTTTGGGAGATTTTAAATCACAGCAATGCATAGGCTAATACAACATTAGATCTAAAATCAATTTAAATGTCTAATCTGAGTGTTGGTTTTTTTTTTTAATAATAATAATGCTAAAAGTAGTTCTAAAACATTCTAAAATGCTGCTCGTTCAATTCTGGAACTGAAAATACAAATAATATTGTTGACATTTTCTCTCTGAACCTCCCCATAGCACTGAGTGTGGTACCTGCTGAATACAATATTTTGATCTATTTTGAAGTAGCCCCCTGTACCAATTAGGAAATCATGGCACTAAAGTAAATGGCTAAAAATGCATACATCAACTTCAAAACGAAAACTTGACAATGTAGTCAGTTCTTCTCTATCCTGTAGATTTCACAAAGGCATATGCAATACTTACATTCTTAATTTAGTTTACAGAATGGAACCAAAATGTATAAATGTTTTGTTTGCTAAACTTCACGATGTATATTGGGTCTTTGTACATTTTGCCTGACTTACCTTAAATTTAAAATATTTTTTGCTATATAACCTTAACAGTTATTAAGCAGTGTTTTCTTTTTGGGTACGTATTGTTTCTGGATATCAAGATGTTAAATATATTTCTTGCTATTGTGATATGACAAGAGACTTAACTTATCTTGCTGTGTCTTCCAATGTACACGCTGTATATAAGGATAAATGTGATGCTGCTGGAGACCAGAATAAATGGAACTAGAGTAGTGTATTGTATTTAGTCTGTATTGATCATGGATGCTCTCCTTAATAGCCATATGCAATAAAATACATTATTTATGAAAGGAGTAAAGTATTTCTGTACCTTTTTTTCTCTAAAGATGGGGGCTTGGGCGTTGTTTATATGAAAATCACTTTCTTTTAAGTCAAGCATGCTTTCTCTAAGTAAATCTGCTATGCCCATACTTACTTTCTTTTAACACATAGAATGCCCCTGACAATCCATGAAATTATTTTAAATCTTTTCTTAACACTAAAGAAATCTGTATTATAAAGGGGAAGGAAACAACAAGGAATGGAATATGGTCTTAATTTTTAATTTCAGTTTATAAAGCTGTCATCCCAACAGCAGGTGAATGACTGTGCAAGTGCCACATTTAAAGTTAATTGGAGTGAAACTCAGACAATATGTCGTTCTCCTGGCCACATCTACCACTAAGTGGGCTGATATTGTCATAGTTACCTTTGTGTTTGGGGCACAGTTGGAGAAGCATATTAATACAACTTTGTTTTAAAAGGACAAAACCCCATCTCATTGCAGCAAACTCTCTTTCTCTGAAAGTGACTGTAATTGTCTGTCACTACAGTAGGATCATCTTGTTGCTCCTGAAGTGTCCATATAAGCCACAGAATCATAGAATGGTTGGGTTGGAAGGGACCTTTTAATGACCATTTAGTCCTCTTTTATGAGGCGGAGCAGGAGTGGTTTCCACCTTACAAATAATCCTTTGATTTTATGCATTTGTATCTATTTGCTTTTCTGCAACCCTATGCCGTTGTGGCTAACCTTCACTTCATGGAAGTCCACATAGATTTCACTCCCTTTCTGTTCAGCAATTCTTCATCTTGGAGCAGAAGAATATAAATCCTACCTCTATACTATCTCTTTTACTTGACCAAAAAATCATTTTAATTATATGCCCACCCTGCAAGGTACTGCAGCATCTCACCTCATCTGACTAAAGGTATAATAAGCATATTTTCACAAAGAAAGCATTAGTAGAAAAGCACTGCAGAACACCATCTTATTACCCATCCAGCCAACAATACTTTTCAAACAGAGCTTTCCAGTCAAATGCAAAGCCATTTTATACTTTTGCAAACAGCTTATTTCTTACATTTGCTTGCAGTAGTGTTGTGCAAAACAGTGGCAAAATATTATATGTATCCATTCTCCCCCCTCACACTGACTGAGGGAGGCTGCCTTACATTACATCTGAGAACCAGCATCAGTGTGTGTTTCTCCATGGTCACTTCTCCTTATTTCAAGGAACGCTAGTAGCAGTACACTCCCTGACCTTGGGCTACTTAAATCACAGGCAGTGTGTATGTTGCCCAAGAAAAACCATTCAGCTGCTTGTCATCTGTCGTGACTGTCTTTACTGTAGGCTTAGCTAGAGGAGACAAAATAGCACCTTGTGGATCTTATGGTACTGACATCCTTGAAGGAAAATTGCTTTAGTCTTTGAAATAGCTCTGCAGAAACACAACTATCTGTAAGAATCTTCTCCTAATGTCAGCAGGATGTGGTATGAACTTTCTTGAATTCAATTTCTGATAGAGCATAAGTCAAGCCTTTGGCTGCTCAGCCCACCTACAGCATAGTTTTGTGTGATGTAGGAGAGCAACATTTGCACTGTCCTGGAGCCAGGTTATGCTCCTAGGTTCCTATCCAGTGACTATTCTTTCACAAAGACCTCCTTGAGAACTTTGGTTTGTTTGTTTTTTTGTAGTATGTAGTTCAGGGGGGATCTATACATGTCCAGATACATCCGGGAATGGAATGTGATTACACTGAGCATATTCTGGTGCCTGGATCTTAGCAACATTCCAAAATTCTCCACTTCGGAGTGGCCTTGAAGACCACTGCAAAAGGCATCATCTCATAATAGCCCTTAGATAACAAGCAGAGGTCAAGCAAGTTTCCTTCTTCAACATCTGTCCCTATTGTCCAACTGTTTTGTGTTCTCAAAAATAATGAGAAGACTTAAGGTCTCAACTGTAAGAATTCCATATCCATCTGTGAATATTCCAAGTGAGGAAATGCAATTCAGCTTCAGTTCTTTGAACATATGTTACTGAATAGCACAAAGGGAAGAGACTTGGTCAGAGATGCAAGCCTTCATGCTCTGTGGGAGACAAATCACCTACCAAATCTTTCAGTGTATTACCACTGCTTCAGTCACTCCTGGACAGCTTCTTCTCCATGGGGAACTTCAACTAGCTCTTACAGAGACATCAACATACACTGCAAGAATCACCTTTGCACCTGTTTTTCTCCTGGATGACAAGAGTCTCTGAAAGAGTATGCAAACAGAGTATGCAAACATTTAATGAATGAATGATTGGCATTTTAGGGGCTCTAAATATTTAAGTTACACTTAGGTACCCTATAGGTATTTCTTATTTAGGTGTATGGTTTGTGACATTCAGTGGAAATCTGATTTCTGAGAACAGTACTTCCTTGTAGTGTCCCAGCAACCTACCAAAATAATTGAGACAGAAAATATCACAATCCACTACTGAAAATACAGATCCCTAACTTATTACTATTAGTCTAATCTACATATCAGACTAAACATGTTCTATACTGTTTAAAATAGAGCTGAGGTAACTGGCCTGTGGGATGACTATGACAAATAACAAAATTGCTTCATATAAGCTCTGGCTTGATAATTTATTTCATATTATTAGGCAATGCCATGTTACATGCTGAATGTGTAGCTTCCAAGAGTTTTGAAAAGTATAATTGATTCCCAGTACTTATTCACAGGTAATCTTCAAATCTTCTCTTTCCCCTCACCCTAGGTGATTAATATGCATGTAATGCATCAGTAAGTGCTAAAGTGAGTGTAGGTAAGGAACCCTACTGCCAAAATACTAGCTCTTACACAAGGTAGAGGATATAAACATCAGGCTATGTTCGCATACTGAAAACAGAGGTGGTAGAGGGTGGAATTAGACACACCTTGAAACATCTATTAATATGAACATCACTGGATCTAGGTAAAGGTAAAGGATTCCCCTACTTAGAATCATGTTTGCTGCAGATGGACTGGTAAAAGTACACTCCCCCACATTTGACAAGAATTAACATTAAAATATTATTCTGTCTCAACCTTTGGAATGCATGCTACCACTCCTAGCAGTTTAGTTTTCCTTCTCATTAAGTAGAGATGAAAACATGGGTGTATCCAACAGTACAGTTTATACTTTCCCATTCGTTCATTAGCTTGAGTAACCTTCACTGCAGAAATGAGTGTCTGGGCCTACAGCTCCATTATAGACAACTCCAAAATTTGAAATTTTGCCTAAACAAGAAAGTCAAGACTTAAAACTTTCAATATAGATTTTTTCAAAGTCAGTCACCTGAAGTGTATTCTTAATTCAAAATGTTAGATAAACGATGAAACTTTTGTATAAGGGCTGAATTTACTACATCTGAAATCTTTTGTGTGTGTGTGTGTGAAAAGTCTGACCCTAAAGCAGCAGAGTTAATTTTAAGTCATTTCCTAATACTCTTAATTTCTTTAAAAATTTTTCTATCACTCTAGCGTAATGGCATTTTGTACAGGACTGTACATCAAGTGACTCTGGAAAGGTCTGCCAGGTTCCCCAAGAGGTCTTCAAGATACAGACTAAATATGACACATGATGATCCTATTTGACAGAACAGTTACTCCTAGGAAAAAATAAGCATACATATAATATCTGTAGCATCAGTATTATTTGGGAATTGCCCTGATTTTGAAGGAAATGTTGAAGAGGAAGGGCTGGTAAGACTGGATACTCTCAATTAAAACTCAGATCATTTTCTTAAGTATTCTTATCCAGCTGCAGATGAAATTCCTCATTCAACATTATGATTTTATTAAAAAAAAAAAAAAAATGGCAGCACAGTGATTGACTTCTCTCAGAGTTGTGGAAAGTACAATATTGTATTAGGGGACACCAGTGCTTGTGAGGAGCTGAACTTTCCCATCTGTTACAGAAGACTGACAATCCCCATTTGCCAAGGATGCTCTGGAGCAAAATGGGGCTCCTTCATGCTCCTCATTAGGGGTGAAGCTGATCAGTGTGATCCAGCAGTCTGTTCTTATTAAACCTTTCTGACAACAGTTGTCATCCTGCAAATGGACTGGAAAAGCATGAGGTGGTGGATTATGTCATTATTTCAGCTGTGGGGTAGACCTAGATGTACCTGTTGCAGTTCAAAATAGTATGGATGTACTTAAACAAGCTGTGGAGACAAGGAAGGAAGAAATAAGGGATCCAGCAAGTGCACAACCATACCGACCATTGTACTTAACCCCTAATAGCTGTGAGGTGTTTATACTTTCCCTGTGGAACACTGATTACCTCAAATTATCTTATCATGGCACTTGCCATGAGATCAGAGTTTAAACACTGAGGCTGGGAAGTAAATTTGCACTGAGCACACGCATAGTACGATCACCCAGATCACCTGCAAGATACCCAATGACCACTCACTGCCATTTTAGTGCTGCCAATTTGCAGGCTAAATATTACAAGCTATTGCACAAAGATAAACCCTGAGGCCACGGTCTCAGTGACCGTAGACTAGGAATTTGCCACCACTGCTTTCATGGTGATTTGCTGTAAGGAAAGCTCTGGCTCAGAGTTGAGAGATTGTTTACATGTGTGGCATTTTTTTGTTTTTTGGTCTTTTTTTAAACCTTATGTCTTGTGAAGGCTTTTCTGTTTCTATTGCCCTTGAGCAGTGCCTCAATTAACATAATTGCTGTCAGTTATCATGTCTACCAAGCTATTCTATGTATATATCTTCATTCTTAAGTGGGATAGAATAAAAACCTTTTTTTTTTTTTTTCCCTAGAATGCCAAATCCCACAATAACTGCCCATTTTCTCAAGGCTAAACTACTTTTAAATGACTTTTTTTTTTTCCAGCTCAAGGCATCAATGCAAACAGAGAAATTTCCAGGGCTAGTCTGTGCCTTTATTATTTATATATGAATCAATAAAGCATTCCAATATTAATTTCACATGCAGATAAATGGATGTTTCTTTAAGGGTTTCAGAAGAGTAAAGGTTAAAATTTCATCCTAATTATCGAAAGAACAAATATTGAAGTGTTTCTACTTTGAACGTAGTTTTTTCATTAGTAACAGATTTGACAGAAGAGAAATAATGGTTTTCTTCTCTGCCTTAGATGCAGCGTTATTAATAGTCCAGTGCTGGATGCTATATTATTTTTCTCAAATAATGATTCTACTATTTCAAAGGAAATACTTGGACAATATAAACATTTCATTATTTTATTGACTCTGTCTGTATTTCTTTGAAGGTAACAAGCCCCAGGATTTCTCTGTTCTAAAGGAATAAAGAAAATTAGATTTCTAATTGAGTAGCTGTAGTCCAGTGCCTTCAGAACCAGAAAAACTGCACTGCAGAGAAATTCAGTGTATCCTGTTTTCAGTTTGGAGACCTGCTCTTTTGCTGGTTACCGAGCACGTTTGTTACAAGATATACCTGGAGGATCTATGATCTGTTGCCAGGTTGTCTCTGCAAACTTTTCTCTTCATTTACACAAACACAAATAAGGAAAAAACATGGTTACAACCTCAGCTACTTTTGGAGTTGCCTTTAAACTGTCCAGCCACTGAATGGCCTATTCAACTGCGAATCATAAGCTCCAGCAATTCTGCTGATTTACACTGTGATGATTCTCAGTGTGATGCATAAAATAGCTGTGTACCTTCTTATCACTTGGGGTGTGTTTGTTGCTCTGTGGGTAGAGTTCTCCCATGCTGTTCAGCTAAGCTCCCTGGTTCTTATCTTCTGCAGAGGCAGCATCAGTTCTTCTCAGTGGGTACTGTGCTAGGGGCCTAGTTATAACTAATGCTATACAAGAAATCTCAAGTTGTGTGTGCTCTCAAATATACCCTGGAAGATGTCAGCATGCACACTGCCTAAGATTTGGAGAGGATATTTCCTTGTTTGCTTATATTTTGCTGATGAGTAGGCAACTATTTCACTTGCCCTTTAGCAGAGAAGCTTCACAAGGAGAAGACCTAATGTCCTGTGAATGCAAACCAAAGTTTCAGATGGGCCTCTGACTTTTGTCAGCTGCTGGAAACCACCTTCCCTCCTCAGCACTGGGGCTGCTGTTGTGTGCCTCTATAAACACATGCATTCAAATCACCGCATTAATCCCTGTGACTGAGATTTAGCAAGGGGGAGTGCTCTGCAAAGCTCTTTTTGAACTACTGTCTTAATGCATTAATCTGCAAGGCAGTTCTAGAACATGAGGGACTTGAAGAAAAGGGAGACTTTTCAACCAGCTAAGATGCCCTAAGCCTCACAGGTACAGAAGAAGCATACAAGCAGATGTTGGCCTCCCCAGCACTGGGGCCTAATGAGCAAATGGGTTGCATCGCCTGCCCAGCTCAGCTCAAGCTGCTCCCTCTCAGATGAGCAGTAGCGGTGGGGAATGTCACAAAGCATCAGGCTCCGCCTTGCCCGAGTTCTTCTCCCATCCTGGCAGTATTCCAGCACATCCCCTGAGGAAGCAGCCTCCTGCCACGCCAGGCCTGGAGCAGAGACCTGTGTATGTCCCTGCAGCCCACAGTTCACTGCCACTCGTGTGTGATGGGGTGAAGGCTCAGCCTGAGTCCGCCCCGTGCGCAGCCCTACAGGAGCCTCACCAGCTGCCAGAAGCACCAGCCTGCCATCCCCTGCTCGATGTCAATGTGTTCCTCCCTGGCAAAGGGCCAGCATTTTGTTTACCCCGGAAAAGAAGATTCATTAATCTGTTTTTCCTGCTCTGGTTTGTTTGTGTGTCATTTAGCCTGTGTAGGCAATTTTGCTTTTCCTACTTTAATTTCTTTTTGGTCTGGGAGTGGGGGAGGTTTGTTTTCATCATCGATATATCGGTGAGCTAAGTAATTGCAAAATGAACCACATGCTGCTTGTGGCTTAAGGATTTCTTTTTTTCTTTTTTTTTTTTTTCTTTTTCTTTTTTTTTCTTTTTTTAAAGTTTCCAAGCCAAATTCTGTTAGCAGTTATTTTTATGCAGCCCCACTGAAATCAATAGAAAGCTTAGTCTCAAGGGGGCATGCTATCAAGCACCGTTATCGCTCCTTTAAGATGCATCTTAAGTCTTGTTTACAAGGGGGTCTTTATGTGATAAATCCACCTCTGATGATCCTGTGAGATGTTAACAAATGGAGCCCAGTATTTGTGATGAGGCACTGGCACAGGTTGCCCTGAGATGTGGTGGAAGCCCCATCCCTGGAAACACTCAAGGTCAGCTGGACGTGGCTCTGAGCAACCTGATCGAGCTGCAGGTGTCCCTGTTCATTGCAAGGGAGTTGGACTAGAGGACCTTTAAGGGTTCCTTCCTACTCAAACTCTTTCTACTGTTCTTTGATTCCTAATTTTCTAGGATAAGATAACACAAGAAATTCAAGAGAAACATGCTGAAGATCTCAGTCTGCATTAACATTGCACTGTTGCCAAAAATGGTGGTGCTATTTTAGAGAAGAAATAAGATTCAGATTTTTGATGGTATAGATAAGGCCTGACAGGCTGATCAAAAGAAATACAGAGAAAGTAATAATTTTGCAACTTTCACTGCACTATCCTACAGAAGGTGTAACTTTTTTATTGCATTTAAATGATGCGATGACAATGAAGCTAGCAGAATTCTTTCCCTTTTTGTTACATGCACCAAAGCTGCTCTTCAAACTCTCCATGGACAGTTTAAGTACTCTAAAGGGGCTGAGAAATTAGATGCTAAAAGAGTGACTCTGCTTACACTTCACATTAAGCTGTTTTTAAAGAGGGCAACAATGGCTAGGGCAGCAGTGCTGCTGCGAGAGCCAGGCAGGTGAAGGAACCAGCAAGGACAGATGCCTGACACATTGCAGGGGCTCACAGTGGCCCACAGTGGCTCTCACTTGGCTATTGGAGAACAGGAGTTCATACAAAGCAAGGAGCATAGCACACCCTTTCTTCAATCCCAGAGTTAGATTAAGATTGTGCTACAGACTGTGGTTTTGGAACAAAACTGTTTTAATCATTTAAACAAAGAAGTTGAAGATCAGAGTTAGAAAAGGGCCTAAGGAATAAATTTTGCAGGAAAGATGCTTTCAGTTCAGTGCTGCTTTGTCAGGGAATGGCAGTGATCTGTTTACTCTTCCTATAAAGCTGTAACACTGCAACTTGAAAGCTTTATGCTAAAAAAAACTCAGGACAGAAAAAATATAATTGATTCTCCCTCACAGAAAGGAAGGTCTTGCCCAGTTAACACCTGTATTTGCTTTCTTTTAAAGTAAACCACCCGGCAATGCTTTCTAATGAACTTATATATATATATATATATTCTTTATTTTTCTGCTCAATCACTGAACCAGTACCTGCAGTGCTGCAGCATTTTCCATCAGCTCCATGACCAAACTGAGGACAATTTTAAAAGCAAGATTCTACATTCCCTGATCAGAAAAGCAATCTTTTGATTGCAGAATCTTTGGATTGCAGAAAAGCAATCCAAAAAAGTACAAAATCTCTTTGTCTTCCTGACTACCTATGTTTGAAGTTTAAAGCCTGTTTCCTTGGTAACTAGGCTTGCAAAGCCGGTCTGCTCACATGGTATGTGCAGGGGCCACTGCATATTGTCCAAAGGTTATTGAGCCATTTAGCTAGAGCATGTGATGTGTGAGATTTTGGTACTAATTTCAAAGGGACTGAGAGACAAGCGATAAACTTTCTCTACTGCTTGCCTTGCCCTACATAAAATCCTCTCCTGTGGCTTGGAAGGTTTAATGACATGAATAGCTACAGCCACTCTTCCTCTGGGCTCCTTTCTGCTGCAGCCCTGCCCAGATGCCTCAGGAACACTGTCAGCTCTGACACCATTTTACTGTGCTTCTTCTCACTCCAAACACTGCTACTATGAAAGACATTAAAACTTGTCTATTCGGGGCATAGCTTGGTGCTGTCGTCACAGGGCTGTGACGGGCAGCTCTTTGGATATCCCTGACTGGCAGCTTTGGTCCCCGCACCCAGACAATGTGCATTCACAGAGCCTTGGTTGCCTTGGTTGCCTGCCACCAGGCCCATCTGTTGGGCTGATTCTTTGCCCGTGTCAAAGTCAGTCAGACAGGGCTGTAGGTGCCAAGAGAATGAGAACCGAGAAGGGCAGCCTGTAGCGTGCTGCCAGCAGAGTCCTTCCAGCAAGGGCCTCCTCCTCTGGGGCTGCCATTGCTGCCAGCTGCCTGCCTGCCGCAGGTCACACAAGCTGACATCTGCACACCACAGAGAGGATACACGGAGTGGAGGAGACGAGGGGAGGGATTTGGGGTAGCCTTGGCAACTTGCTAAGCAAGCTGTGCTGTGGCAGGGACTCAGCTCACAGCACAGCTAAGAGGCATGCGGAGCTTGTGGTCTCACTTGGTAGGAAGGCAATGCATTGTCAGTGTGCCGAGGTGAACCTAGGGCAGCCCATTATGCTTGAGAAGAGAGCCACTGACCAAGCTGGCATAGCATCAAGAGGTCACTGGAGGTATCTCTTCCTCCTCTTCCGTGTATGAGATCTATACGGCATTATTAGTCCTGGCTGGGGAGCGCTTCTGAAAGCAGAGTGGAGATTCAGAGACAAGATCTCGTAAAATAGATCATCTCTTCCTCATCCCAAATCTGGTTGTGCAGTGAAGATTAACTCACCCGTGTGTAACCATTATAATCCAAATCTGGAGAGTGTCAGGCCCATGCATGCTTGCAATCCTGTCCATAAATGTGTGTTTAACTTCAAGTCTGGCTGACCAGGGCTATGTATCTGTGAGGATAACTTGTGTACACGTCTTCCTTGCCTGGACAGCCTTTCACTTCTACTGAGCAGGGATTAGTGCTGCCACCCTTGTTATCCTGTTGTTTTCTCTTTCTGATGCCTTTTGGCCAGTGTCAAATTCCAAGTAGAAAACCCCAACTTCCAGTAGGCTGGTGTGACAGTGCTGAGGAAGTGATGCACCACAAGTGATGTCTGGTGCTCTGCTCTGCTTTCCCTGGTGGCTGCAAGTAATGCAGAGGAATCTGGAGCTCAGCATGTTGTCTCTGAGCCAAGAGTCATCGACCACTGCCTGAGGAGACAAGGAGCAGATGTAGGGTGCCTACTCATCAGTGAATAACCAACCTTATGTTGTACAGTAACCACTCTACTTGCTCAATTCCAGTAAAAAATATTTTTAAAAGAAGTTAGAAGACAAGCAATAGCAACAATTCTCCCATCTCCCCTTTTCCAGAAGTGTCAGCATGCTGCAGCTCTAAACACATATGGTATCAAACAGTACCAAATCATCAGCTGCTGATGCTTGTATAGCCTTTGCAATACCAATGCACTGCTTTGCAGTGTGCTAGACACATGACCCTGTGCTAGACACATGACTCTCTCCTAGCCCTTTCCCAGTTCTGTCTTACAGCATTGAGTCTGTAAGGTACATGCAGGACTGCCCTCTGCCTCACCAGCATAATGGGGATGGGTTGGAAGTGGGTACTTCCCTGTTCACTACTTTGTTTTTCCTTCACTCTCCAGGAAGGTGTCATGCGGTCTGGGATGAGTCTTGATGGGGACAAGGGCATAGGGACAGAGGGACTGATATGAGTGAGGTGGACATCATTCCAGAAGAAGGAGAAATGCAGGAAGCCGGGCTGTAAAACTAGAGTTCAATAGGCTATGGACTGAGAGAAGAAAGAGGTATGGGGAGGAAAGGGAAGGAGAGAAGAAAAAGAGAAAGTGCTGGATGCACAGATCTCAAGGTGCTGCTTTCCTGCGGTCCCTGCCATGGAGTGAAGTCTGCCAGGAAAGTCATATTGTCTGTGAAACAGAGGTGTTAATGAGGAGAAACCAAACCCCTGTTCTCACCGACAACCACCTGCAACATGGCATTTGGTAGTATCAGTATCATGAAAAATTAAAATGGCAATTTGTATGCCAACCAAGTAGGTTGTCAGCAGATTAGTACATCCTGAGCAGAGGAAGAAGCAAAAGAACAATCAGCATCACAGAAGAAATATTTAATATTTAGTCTGGCTAGTGCTTGAGAATATCAAAGTTCTAAGAGCTGCATTAACGACAACAACAAAGAAGTCAAATACTCCCCTGGTGTTAATGTGCTGCAGTCCAGTGAGCAGTTCCGGTCAATGAAAGCAGCCTTTTAAAATAGCACAGCCCAATTCCTCTCTTTTCTTCTGTGTACTCTACAGGGATTCATGCCAGCAACTGAACTGCTGCTTTTGGGTCCCAGAAAAATACTGGGTTTTGTTGTTGGCTTTTTTTTTTTTTTTTTTCCGTTATTAAGAAGTATCCAGAATGTAGCAGAGAAAAATAAATATTCTTTATTTAAACCTCTTGTAAATCCAGTTAATTATTTTGGAACGTATTTTTTACCAGGTCTTTTTCAACAGTGGTTCTGCTGTACAGCATAATCCCATAGATTTTGGGAGTGTAGATTGTGGAAGAACAAGATGATCCAGCCTCACCCCCATTTCCCATTCTGGCATGCAAACATTTATGCCAGTGTTTGGAAAATGCAGCCTACTGAGTTCCAGATTTGGAAATTCAGCATTGACATAGTTTAAACCATATATAACCCCATGTGATAGGTATGCTGCCTACTCTTTGCACATTCTGTATATTTTCTTTGGGTAAGTGCTACGCACTGACTTTAATAAATATCCTGTATGCATAACATCCTCTTTCCCTCTTTGTAGCAAGGCACTGTGGAGGGTGTGCTTCCAAAACAGGTCGACGAATTTGGAGGCCACGGCAAGAAGGAATAACTGATGCCACAAAGTAATTTACAGACAAGTTAAGTGAGAAGACAACAGTGTCACTGACATAAGCCGTTCTGCAGTCTCCTTGCCCCAGGGTTGTTTCCCTCCATGCTCTGTGCCATTTCATCCTTTGTGCCACCATGGGGCTTCAAGCGGAAGATCATGTCCAGGAGAAAACCTATGCATGGAAAAAGGCCTTGGCTGGCTTTCATATGGTCTACTGCATGAACATACACCTTCTGATGCCAGAACAAGAGAAAGGACAGCATCCAGTCAGAAAAAAATCACGGCAGAGAGAGAATTGGACTGCTTCTTTTGGCTTCAGTACCGGACTCAAGTGTTTGTGGAACCAAAGCCTTCCAGTGCCAGGTCTGGATCTCTTGAATTAACATCGTTAAACCATGAATAAAATCTTATTTTGGCAGATAATTTTCTCTGGTCTACAGTAAACAGCATCCATTGCTTATTCAGTCAGGTTCCTGGAATACAGGCAATAAATATGCCTCTTTTATATTGTTTTTTTGTGGGAGTTTGGATAATAACACTGAATAGAAGCTGGTCTTTACCAGTCTAAGTCAGGCTGCCCTCAATTTTCTCACATTCTAAAGAAAGATATTGCAGACTGACATGTATGCTTCAGCACAATTTTAGGGACCTTCGTGTCCCTGTGAATTGACAGAGCCGTGCAGGGGCAACTGCATGGGGCTGTGTCCCTTCCTACGTGGCCAGGAAGGCTCTGCTCGGTTTAGGAGCGGTTCTTACCATGTTTTTCCACTCCACAAGTGCAATTAGGATTGGTGTAAGGGTCTGCAGCACCAGACGATTTGTCAGGTTGCACAACGTGTCTGCATGTGAAGCAACCATGAGGCAAGGTCCAGGATGGCCGCAGTGCAGTGAAAATATTCACAGCTCCACAGAGAAAAGAAAGCCTTCCAAATGTTACACAATCGCTCAGTCAGAAATCCCAAATAATTAAAGAAATAACCCAGATGCCCTACACAGAAGGAAGGACCGTGTGTTTTAGGGGCTGGGTTTAAGAGCTTTAAAAAGTAACAGAAAATGGAGTCCCTGTTTCAAAGAGCCCACATAGGGTGGGTGCCACAGGGCCCCAGACAGACAGACAGACAGGTCAGACAGAGGGATCTGTGCTGAATGAAAGGGCCCAGGCACCCCCAGTACATTGTGAGTCCACGTGAAAGCTTTGGTCAGTAAAATAAATTCATGGATATCTCAGGATGGAGGAAAACTCCTCTAATGATAACGTAAACCAGCATCAGGAGGATGAAAACACAAATTCTCTTACAAACCATACCAGCCAGAGTCAGGGTCGTGAAACACTGAGAATATAGGTGTGCCACACAAACTTAGGCAGCAAAGTACTTTAACATCCTCAAAGCTTCTGCCAGCCCTCTAAAAACCTCTTCCCACTCTTGCGTAGAGCCACACATTCCCCCTTCCTTCCCCCCAGCCTTTTCTTTCACTATGTTTCTGTTTGGAAACATCTCCTTTGGTTGTCAGAGCGTTGCTTTCATTTGCAGCTTTACTTTGTTTCACAAAATCGTTCAATAATTTTTCTTGATCCAAAAACAATTGTTTGAAAGCATTTCAGCAAAGCCTGCAGGAAGACAGACCTCTATTTATTCTTGTGATTCGCTTTCTCTATCATTTTCCTCGCTCTTTTCCTTGAATCTGCTGACGACCACTAATTTGTGCATTTAGAATCCAAGGGAAAGCCCACTTTTATATTTTCAGAAAAAGACGGTGTTATTTTCTATCCTTTGCAAGATGCCACATATGCAATTTGCTTCGAGCCTCGAGCTCTGAAATCACCACAACAATGCCTTCTGCCATCAAGGTCTCAGGGCCTCCTCTACAGCAAAACACTTGAACAAACACTTCACTTGAGCCCCTGCATATCCTTATTGAACATGGAGAAGGCCTGGGAGTATAGCTTGAAATGTCCAGATTTTTTTTTTTTTTTTTTTTTTTTTTTTTTTTTTTTTTTTTTTTTGTATGAGGATTCTGAAGATTTGCATTTCAGAATGGAACTGGTGACATTTTTTACACAGAAAGTTGCTTTTAACTTGAAGTGGCTGTTCAGCTGATAGCAAAAATTTCACATCGTTCAATACTCCACGAGAGGAAAAACAATGCACTCCTCAAAGCCAAGCTTCCAACTGGAAATCATTTACTTTTTTTTTTTCATTCTTACAAAACATAAAAAATTATGAAAATTGCAAGACCATTATCCCTAGGTCTATACTGAAAAAAAAAATGACATGAAAACAAAAGGATAAGAAATCTCTTGTTTGTTTTTCCTGCTTTGCAGAGGAAATGTTTGGAGATAGGATATGGTCACTTCTGAGGCAGAGCCTGATTCCCCATGGTCAGAGAGGTCAAGTTAGGTGTTCCTAAACTTTCAGGCTTCTTCAGACTGTTCTCTTCTCCGGAAGGATAATTTGTAATGCTGGTTTCTGTAGCTGTAAATAAGCTTTAAAGTACTGGCAAATTGCCCCAGCAATCTGTTCCTTTTACCTTAGCACAGCCAGAAACATCTCAGGGATTGTATTGGTGCCTGGAGACCTCTCCAGGATCACTGTGTGGGCACAGTACCACAAAACCAGCAAAGATGCCCCAGGGCTGAACTGCTGAGTGAAGAATTGCAAATATTTGCATCAGACAGATGCACTTAGGGATAGTAACCTGTTCCTAACCTGGGGAATTCTGCAGGAAGTCTTCACCTCAGTAGTCTGAAAGATCAGGCCCGGTGTCATTCAGATTAAGATGTAACTGTGCTGTTATCTTGGATGGAGTGTGGGATTTATGTAAACATCTTCCCCTTACTGAGCATCAGTCGATTCAAACAACTTCTATAAGTGGTTTCTATGCTAAAGAGGACTGTGTTTACATCTTGAGCAGCTGTTGCTGTTTTTTGGTTCTGTGCGAAAAAAAATAAATAAATAAAACAAAAACCTCTTTAACTTCACATTTATTGCCTGTTTCCATTCCTCTTGGACATAGTGGCTGCTTTGTTCCTCTGGCAGCAAAAAAAAAAAAAAAAAAAAAAGAAAAAAAAGAAAAAAGAAAAAAAAAAACCAAAAACCAGCAGAGGCAATTTGGCCAGGAAGGAATATTCCCACCCCACGGGATCCCCAAGTTTCATGAAGTGCTGTTGTGATTCCCCTGCAAATGCATAGAGACATCTTCTGCTGATGTCATTGCAGCTCATTTTCTGCCCCTCATGATACAGGGAAGGATCTGGCAACCTGGGACAGCAGGGCTCTGCCCTGATCATTGCTCTGTTGACAGCAAATGCTCAGCAGCTGTCACACCTGTGTCAGACATCTCCAGTGAGACACCCTGGGGAGTGCCTTCAAGACCTAGGGCTGGGAGTTCCTTTAGGTTGTTTGAAGCCAGCTTCCAGCCACCCTAATCACTGCTCCGAGGTTTCCTGAGAGAAGGTCACAGTCCGTATTTCTGCCTTAAGAACGAAACATTAAGACCTGCTCTTCAGTGTTTATTCTTTGCAGATACAAGCTTAAAAAAACACCCTGTGCAATTCCACTTGCAACCTGAGTATTTTAAACAGATGGAAGCACAAGGAAGAACGTAGCTCTTTATATCTTATTCACTCTGCAATTCACATATCCCTGACAAGAATTATTTTTTTTTTTTATTTGGGACCTATGCATCAACAAATCTTACCGTGTTAATCTGTTTCAAGTAAAGTCTGATGAAAGCCACCTTCGATTTATTTTTTTGCTTTCATTAAATGTCTTTTTGAACTCTAATGTGGGTGGCTGACCTTTAGAATAAGAAGCTATACTGGTGCAATGCAGCAAGAAGCACTGAACAGGAGCACTGACAGTGGAATGAGAAGTGACTGGCAGGGCTGAGGCACACCCGTGACATTAATGCTGCCAGGGGAACTTGGTGCTCACATGTTTGTTGTTGGTGGGAGTGTTTTCCCTATAATCTCACTTTTGCAAATTAGCTAGGGAGATTTACATCCACAAGTCTGGCACCTTGCATGATGTTTAGAGGAACTCTGGTTCCTTTTCCCTGGAATGCAAGATCAAGAGAGGGCTTATGCATTAAAAATGATAAACTAAATCAAACAGCAGTGGCTTATTCTTTAAAGTAAACAGAGCAAAGGCTCGGTGTCAGCCACAGCTGCAGTCAGGTGCATGCTGACAAAGGAAAGAGAATGAAAAAAATGTTTTCCTAACAGAGGAAGTTATTGGAGTTTGTTTACATTTTCCAGAGAGGAAAATAATCTTTTTTAAGAAAGCAGATTGATCTTTTACATTTTAACACCACCATCAACCCAGCAGAAGGCAGACTTGTTTGCAGTGAAACCACTGAACTTTATCCGGCTTATGGCTCTGTTTGGAAAAGTGCTGAGCAACTCAGATTCAAAGAGGTCGCCAGAAAACTAGGTGATGCTCTTGGATTCGAGCACAAAGTCGGGATGAGGCAATGGTTAAGGCAGTGACTCTCAGATTTACCATTAATAAGCTGCGGGCAAGGAACTCTAGACCCAGGAGGAACTCAGACAACAGGTAATGCTACTTTGCACAGTCATACCAAAGGACACAGCACAGTGTCCCTACTGCTGTTTACCTTATTTCTTGGGGGAAAAAAAAAAAAAAGCTTCACTTTTGTTTCCCAGGCTGCTTAGATTCTATCATCTATTCTCATTTTCTTAACCCCATGCTAAATTAGTATGTGCTTGATTATTGTTAGTTCCATCAGGGGTTAACTGCAATGGAACATAGTACCAAAATAGAGTACACCAATGAAAAACAAAGAAGAATCGGGAAGAACTATATTTTCTTATAATGACAGGTATGCATCAGAGAGGATTTTTAGTACCTTATCAATGATAACATGGTATCGTCAGTAAGAAGTCAGGGATTTCAAGCTTTTTATTCCTTTTTCTCATGCAAAACTGTTACTATTGTAAAGAGCCTGATCTACCCTTATTTTTAATTATGTTGACAATGCAAAGGAGACAAAACTGCCTGAACAGCAGCACTGCAGTGACTTTTGGCAACAGCATTCTGCTACATACTCTTGCTCTGGAGCCACATCCAAGAGATATTGCTGGGTTCAATGAAGATTAGGAGGAGTGGAACGCAATGCAGGCTGTGTGCTGGAAAGTTCTGGAAGGAGGTCCCTGAAGGATGGCTCAATGCGACAATGTAGACTTCCAAATAGATTTAAAAATTACCTCAGTCAATGGACGTGTTCTTAGCTGCTTTGTATCCAACAGTCCGAAGTCCAGTCTGAAATGCAGCCCCTTTTCTCTACCTGCTAGGGTGCAGCACTGCCAGCTCTGGGATCATGTTTTCATCACGTCCATGAAAACAACATCACACAGAGGGGATATGCTGAGTAACAACAACCCATTTCTGTCCTCATAACAAGGAATATGTCTGCATGTGGGTATTTTTTATTGGTTGCAGTGGTTATATTTTTATTAGCGCTGCTGCTTTTTAACAGTAATGGCAAGATTTTATAACTCATCTGAGCCAGATCAGTAACCGCTGCCCCTGAAGAGCAGACCTTACTTTACCCTTTTCCTTCCCTACTTCCATCTTCTTCTGCCCCCACTCATTCTCCTTACTTTTCATTTCTTCTCCCACTCATATCCCCAGAACCATACCCCCAGAACTTCATCCCAGTAATGTTTTTCCCACCGGCAAAGCCAGTCTGAGAGGTTCTTCCTTTTCTTATTCCTTTACCTGTTCCCACTCCCTGCTATGTTTCTCCAACTTCTTTTCCAGATGTACTTACACAACCATTTGTACAGTTATGTTGCCAACCACATTGTTGAAATCATCCAAATCCCACTTTAGAAGTAGTTTGTTGTTGTTGTTTTGTTGTTGTTTGTTTTTAATCTCTCTGTATCCTTCTGGATGGTTGTGATCAGAGCACAGCCCAACCCAGCTCTGCACCCCCTCCAGACAGCACAGCCAAGGGCACTGAACTGTGGTGGTGAGCCAGCTGAGTTTGCAAAGAAGGGAGCCACGCATGCCAGTACAGGGTGCCAATGAGGTCTTTTGCCTAAAGAAGCTGTGGTACCCCATCTCTGGAGGTGTTCAAGGCCAGATTGGATGGGGCCGTGGGCAGCCTGAGCTGGTGGGGGGCAGCCCTGCCCACAGTGGGTGGGTTGGAGCTTAATGACCTTTAAGTTCCTTTCCAACCAAAGGCATTCTGTGATCCTATGACTCTTTCACACAGCTTTGCCATTAGAGATGAATGTCTTAAGTTAGTTTCTAGGCTGCAGTGAATGCAAAATTATCATTTTCAGCAGCAGATGAACTAGAAATTCAAACCACTGTAAGCATGAGTCTCCACACTGACAAACAAAAGGTTAAGAGCTTCAAGGTGACAGCTCTGTTTTCCGCTTTGATCGTAGAAATTGAGTATTGGTGCCAGTTGGGAAGCAGAAGGCTTTTCCTGGGATCAACAAAGAAGCAATTTTGTAGGAACTTGTGGGTCTTATTGTTAGACCTCACTGATCTGTGCTATATCTATTACCTGTAGATATAATGAAGAACATTTTCTAGGTTTGAAATGAAAAAGTGTTCATCATCATAGCCATGGCTGCTTGGTATCAGTCCCTGTTAAATACAGTATGATATTCTTCAAAGTCCAGACTTCAGAAACCTTCAAACCTACAACCTTTTACAACCTGTTCCTTGTCTACTGTTATGTGCACCCTCAATCAACAGCACATAAAGAGCTCCATCATGCTGTAATTTATGTGCTTGTGTAAACTACAAGTGCCAGTTTAAATGTTTGTATGAGATACAGATTTTTGTTTGTGAAGAATATATACACTGAGAGCTGAATTCTTTGAACACCCAGCAGAAGGGAACATTGTCTCCTCAGTGGGTTAATGACTTGTTTGTACTGAACATAGAAATAGTTCTCAGCAAGTTTCTGCTCATCAGGTGATGACTCCACCTTGCTACCTGAAAGCAGCATTAGTAAGTCTCAAGTCAAAAGCTGGAGAAAGCCAGTAACACTTCAGGAGAAGTGTCAAAATTTAATTAATTAAATTGCAGAGCACAGGTATCTGTGATGTGGGTAAAGGCTTGGGTCTGAATATTCCTTCAATGATAATCTGAGCACACGTTCTTTGCCTTCAGCAAGATTTACTTCTGAGAGTGGAAGATAGAGTTTCACCCTAAGAGTGAGAATTACTGTGTATGGGAGCATCCTGACAGTATTTGAGGTGAAGAAGTAAATTTATGTCTCAGAGTTGAGCTAAAGTACGTGTGTACATACTTATATATAATCATCGTTCTCCTCTATTACATTAAACTTGAATTTAAACCAGGTACTCAGTTTGTAAGCCACAGTAAATAACTGTTTTTCATAATTGTGTCTGTATCAACTTCTGTACCTATTTCCTATTATCTCTCTTGTGTTCAAAGCAATCTGAGGGTAACTCAAACACCAACGCATTTGTTCTTCTGGATGTGGTGACTGTTAAATTTTGGGCTGTTAATTAGATGTTTCAAAGGACCAGTCTTAGAGGAAAAATATCATAGTAAGAGAATATTACTTCAAATCTCAAACACGTGACTAAGTCAGCAAGTAAAAAGTATAGCAGACTAGCTGTTATTATCATATAGAACAATAACAAAAGGAAGAATGTTTATTCTAGAAATTGCTGCTGTTGTATGACATTTAGGATGAATGCTGCCTAGCTTAACCTCAGTTCAGAGTCTAAGTTTCAAGAAGGTTTTAGGGTATTTGCTAGTGGGAATCTAAAGAGGAATATGTGTTCAGTGTCAGAGGGAACAGAGCTCTTGTTTACAATCAGATCTGCTTTCTGACCTTCATTCACTAAAAGCCCCCACTCATCCTTAAAATTCTGAATGTTCTCACTACCAATGCATTTCAGACGTCTTATTTCTTATTGCCATGACTAAAGCTCAGCTAGGCACACTGTTTACAATTGCTACTCATGCTTTGCTAAGCTGCTGCTGATACTGTTATCTCAAATTGTTTCTAGTGATATCTTACTCTACTCAATGAGGTCTATTAACAGAGTTAAGATTAAATTTTTGATCTGTACCTCAACTTTAGCAAAATCCTTTTGGAAAGCTTCCGTGGAGTTCAGTATTTTCTTTGTTCGTTAGAACAAGTCTGTCTAGCTCTTTCTTATATAAACCAAGAGCTTCCAAGGAGTCGTAGTAGAGTTTGTCATTTTTATGAATAAGAATCATAGTAGTGACATTAGAAAGGATAAAAAAGATCAAAGGCATGTGCCTTAGTGCCTTAGTATCCCTGTAATCTAGGTAGAATTCAGGCAAGAAAGTGTCTGCAAGGTTATTTTGTCTGCCTAAGAAGTTCTTGGAAGAATTTTTCTTGCTATTTCCAAAGATGTGCATGGTCTGCTGCTTTGAACTACTGCAGGCATTGTTGGCCTATGAAGACTTATTTTTCAAGCACCAAGAAACATGCAAGTCATCAGCAAAAGCTGGAAAAGATATAGAATATGTCCTATCAAAACTTCAAAGTAAAGAGAGAGAAAAAAAGAAACAGCTATGACCATGTAGTTCACAGAAGATTTATTTTTCTAATGCTACTGATTTGACAAGGAGAGCACTCTGATGTTTGCAGTGATGGGAAATAGAATAAAACACCAACGCTGTCAGCACTGACAGATTTGTGTGTTTAAACACAATATTACTTTATGCAGAGATGTAACAGAATCAGCTTTTTGCCATAAGACAAGTAGGATGTTAAGCATGTGGGGGCACGTGGATATCACCTAGTTACTTTGGGTGACAGCTAGCTTACTATAGGACTGTAGAGAGATTTGTATCTGGAGGTAACTGTGTAGATGAAGAAGGGCTAGAAAGCCATTCCAGTTGTGAGAGGGAGAGAAGTTTTGCTGTGTTTTGTAGATGATGAATGAAAACAAGTTCTAACACTGCTTTCTGGTTCATTTCTGCTCAAAACTTCCTTTATAAATTTAATAAAGGAATTATTATAAATATATATAATTATATATATTATAAATTATAAATTATTATAAATATTATACGTTTATTATATATTATAAATTATAAATTTATTTTATTATTATTGTAAATTATTATAATTATTATAATAAAGATTATAAATATTCCATGTTAGATAACCTTTTTTAAGATAAACCTTTGGTGTTTATGGATATAAATCCCCAGATGAGAGAGAGCTCGAAAAAAATTGACAAATAGGTATAAGAACAAACACTGCGAAAATAAGAGCACATAAAGATATGAGAGGAGGAACACAGAAAATTATACTTTGGCCATCTTGAAAGAGGTCAGGAGTTCAGGAGAGAGTTCAGGAGTTAGCAAGAAATTACAGTGTTACTATGAAGTTTTTTTAAGCCAGTCAAAAAAAGTCACGGATTTTGAAACCAGGTTTTATATGGTTTTGAATTAACAACTACAGAATCCTACTGACTGAGTCCAGGTAAGTAAACAGCGAATGAAATCAATCCATCACACGTCTCCTTTAATTAAGATGCATTATTTTCTTTGCTTGCATGATATACTTCACCTTTTTTTTTTCTTTTTTCTTTTTTTTTTTTCTCCCCCCAGGATCTGTAGGCTGTATTTAAAACAGTTTTCTGTCTTTTTCTATAACTTTGTCCTTTTTTCTTTTCCCATAATTTACAATCGACCCTGACTTCAGTTCCAAGAACAATTGGGACTGTTTTATGAAATCAATAGGAATGTTTGACTGCTTGTTACTCTTTGCCAGGGCTGCTTTCTTACCTTGTTCCTAACTGTGCTGATGTTCAATGTTGTTTTGTTTTTTTTTTTAAATAGCAAACTAGTAACCAGCAATGTAAATTGTCTCATCAGTTCCTTTTCCACTTGGTCCAAGGAAAATTCAGATAGAAGCACTTAAGACAATTGCTTTGTGCAGATAACAAAAAAGAACTTTCATTACTCCTGGATCGAGGGGGATGGATGGAAGAAATGAATGTAGGAGATTTTCCTTCTTTGGAAGTTTTGTTCCTCTCTCTGAAACACAAGTCATATCCTGATAAGGAAGACAAGCTTTACTGCTGCTTTATGAAGGACTCATTCCCACACGTACAGAGCATCTCCTCTCCTGTGATGGATGAAGAAATGTATCAGATATGCCTGATTTGAAATCTCATCATGACTCTGGCAGTCACTACAAGAATGTTACTTCTGGTGTTCATCACCTTACGAAGTGGAGTTAACAGATAGCAACAATAAGATAAAAAGAAATGTTGGCCCTTTAAAGAATAAGGGAATTTTGCTACTGATTCGACTGGAGTCAGGGTTTCAGCTTGTGTATTTAACCTACTGAATGCCCTAAACTGCACTGCAGAGCAGGTGCTTTCCTGTCTCTCGAGTGGCTAATGTCCTCAGATTTTACAGATCCCTGCAAGACTTTAATTCCTGATCCCTGCTTGTCACATGTTCTATAAGCTACTCTCCTTGAAAACTGCTTTGAAAATAGGTGTACTCTGCACACAGGTGTTGGACTGATGCAGAGCCTGAGCTGGTCATCTGGTCCTCTTGTGGTAGGGGCTGTTTATTTATTACTGATTAAATCAAGCATCAGGCTTGACAGCAAAGTCTACTTATCATTTGAGCCTCCAGAAAAAGAAACTGGAATTTAATTTTATTACAAGTTTGCCTTAGAATCATTTCATTCAGATTCATGACCCTGCACTCACGTATAAGATATTCAAGAGATTAATCTTATTTTAAATGACAGGTGAAAGTCTTCGGATCAGGCATATGGTACATATCTATCTGTGCAGCAAGTCTCCAAATGGATTATTCCTAGATAATTAACAGATTTCAAAGTACTGACTCAGTGATAATAATTCATTCCAGAGTTCAGATACATACTTGATTGACTTTAATTTAAATATGTTAAAGTAATAATAATAATAATAAATTCTGTAATTCAGGCATTGTAAGAGCTTAAAAGCAAATGTCAGTTTGTGCTGCGCTTCCCAGCAGATTAGTTTTCTAATATATCTGTTTTCTAATGAAACTGCAGTGGCGAAGCTGTAATTTGGGTTTTGTGCCAAATGTTCTTACTCCTATTTACATCAAAAGCTTCAGCTGAAACTGACACGTATTAGAAATTTTCAAAACACATGCCAGATTTATACAGCACACAGAGAGAATGAGACATTTTTAATTCAAGATGGAGATTTCCGCTCATCAGAAGTCCATCTCAGTCCTTTCATCCCAATGAGCTTCTTTTAATAAATACCAATAACTGTACAAATTATTTAATACACATTTTGCCATCTTGTGCCGTGTATTTTATTCAACAGAAAAGCAAGATGTGGTACTTCTAGTGGCAGTAATGCGGAGGTCTGCTCTGTGCCACCGACTGATGCTGAACATGGTGCGGATGCAGACCGCAGGCAGTGCTCGTGGAGGTGTTCACTGAATCATAGAATGGCCTGGGTTGAAAAGGACCACAATGATCATCTAGTTTCAACACTGCTCCTCCAACATTTCTCCCTTTGAATGCCAGGATACACCTTTGAATGAAACAGCAAGCTTCTCTGTTACTGCAGCCCTACTTTATTCCTTACCATTCCTTTTACCCTACACCCACTCCTACTTGCTAGTTCAGAGCAGTTTTTGAGTGCACGTGCCCTCTGTTTGTAGCAGGCCCTTTTTGACAAATTGGATGACTTGTTGGTAAGTGCCCTATATGGCTTTTTGGAAAGAATTTTAATTGTTGACAAGGGTAAAGGGCTGATTGATATCTGAGGTAGAGAAAGCCTCCACAATTTATCTTAAAACAAACAAAAAAAAAGCCTCAGGGCTAGATTTTTTGATAAAGGGAAAGAAATGTGACAAAAAATTATGATACATTTATGCATTTAGACAATCTTGAGTCTGAATAGTCAAAAATTCACAGAGGAAAAGAAATTCAAAAAATTGTTTTCATTAATAACAGGAACTTCACAGAATCACAGAATGGCCAGGGTTGGAAGGAACCTCAAGGATCATGAATCTCCAACCCCAATGCCACATTCAATGATTTTTCTGTATGATTCTAACTCTAGGAACTCAGATCCCTGTATGGCCCTAAATATTTCAGGAATGGTCAGAAACAAATCAGTTAAAAAAGGAATTTTCTGTCATTATGAGAAAACAGGTATTTTCCTCAGAATGCTGAATGAATGGCACTGTTCCTGACCTTATCGATGCTATGGTGAGTGTAAAGAAACTATAGTGAAGACACTGAGTTACATTTACATTCATTCAAAATCAGAGGGAGGTCAGAATCACTAATAATATATATCTTTATTTTAGCAAAGATTGCCAATATACAGTTACAACATTCTATCAGAACTTAACCTTGATCTCATATCTCTAGTGATTAGTCCAATGGTTCACTTATCACAAAGAAAATTATTTAATATTATGTTCACTAAAAATAGGTCTGAGGTCTCATGGCCTTAGATTTAACTGCTCCTCAGGTGGTGAAATGACAGACTTCTCTGCCATTATGTCATGATTGAGCCAAAGCTCTCCAAAAGTAAACTTATACGTATAAATACGTGTAGCTAGCTCCAAAAGTAATGCCTCCTATTTATTTCCACGGAAACTCAAATAGAGGAAAAGAGCACATTATTTGATAGAGCAAATTCTCAACTGCAAACCACTGGTTTTCAACACAGTCATCAGCATTAGCCGATACATATGGATGAGCTGATGAAGACTCTCTTCATTTTGTGGTGTGACAACTGTGCATGGCCATCCAGAATGTCTTTCTCATTGCTGTCACCACTCCTGAAACGCAACAACCACCGCCTCACGTCTGGACTGTGCTCACGTCCACTGTTTGGTCTCAATGTATGTCAATGCATATCAATGCATGTCAATGGGTGCCATTTTTTTTTTCCACATGGGGGAATTCAGTGACACACCTTTGCTTAGTACACATTTCCATGTCAGACATCATTGTGTCTGAGTGCCCCTCTGCTGCCATCTGTCACACGGCAACAGCATGTAATGGAATATTGGCAGAAAGGTTCAGCCTCTACTGCCATCCCACCAACATCCACCTCTGACATCGTGGGCCAACGTCATATTACAGGAGACAGTACTTTTGGAGCTGCCCTTGTATATTTATACATATATTTTAAGGTGCTCAGTACCTTTAAAGGTATCACTGTTGTCACATACCTGTGTTTTCCTGTCTTTCTGCCCTACCTGCATACAGTGTGGAAAGTAAATATTCTTTATTTCCCAGATTTATAAATAAATCATACACTTTTTTTTTTTTTTTTCTGTCTGCTTTTCTTCTGATTGCGCGTCAGCGAGTGATTGCAATTGCTTCATCATAGACACATTTTTGTATGGTAGATATCATAGTCAAATAAGCAACTTTTACATTCCTTTTGTTAAGAAAATTCTCTCTATAATTTTATTCATGTTTCAAGTTTCTAGAAATCCTTTCCCTAACATTTTCTGAAAAGCATCAGTGTTTTTAGTTAGAGTTGGCAGCATTGGCTTTCTCACTGTGGCAATTAAGCTGGTCTGTGATTAGCAGTGGGTTATGCAATAGACTAGAAGACACTGCATCTTCCCTTCTGCTTTTTCTCCAAGGGCCAGTAAAGTAACACTTCATGTCATCAAGGACAGAAGCACCCTGAGAATAAATAGAGATCTGTGGTCTTGGAGAAAATGCAACTGCCATAAATACATAAATCTCTCTCTCTTTTTTTTTTAAGTAACTAATGTGCATATGGCTTACTATTTAGGTTCAAACCTTTTGGAAGTGAAAATCTTTGTCACTGCAAAACATTCTTAATGCACCCTATACATAAATGTCTATTAATAATGTGCTGTCAGTGCTGTGAAACAAAATAAACAATCAGAAACCAGATGAAGCATCACTGGGAGAAAGCAAGTAGAGCTCTGTTAAATTTATAATATTAGTGAAATAGAACTTGAGCCCTCAAAAGTGATTAAGTGCTTAACACCTGCTAGTTTCAGCAGCAATCAGACACTCAAACACTTTTAGAATTTGGGACTGTGCAGGTACTGTAATGAGTACAGGGTAAAAGCATTAAATGAATATTTAACACAAAAAAATTACTCCAACAGGTTTATTTCTTCATTGGGTATTTATTTGTTAGTATTTTCATTATCACCATGGCCTGGCATAACACATGAGTAGGATACAGCTTTCACACCAGGCTAGAGACATTCATACCAAGATTTCTTATTTTTCAAGGAGGTCTATAACTTTATTGTCAGGTTTTCCCTTGGGCGAAGCCCTAGGTGGAGTAAAATCTCAATGCAAGAACAGCATTCAGTTCTTAAAAACCGTTCTTAAAATCTTGGCTCTCTCTTTTCCTTCAGATCAAGGGTTGCCATCCCTCAGTGGTGATGTTCAGGATACCACTCTGCTAACGCCGGAGCAACATCACTCCTGCATTCCTTCTTTGGCAACCCCTCCTCCTCCCAGCACCCCCTGATCTATCCCTCCAGCTGAGTGTTTGCAGGTTGGGCAATGAATGAGGTGGCATTTACTCACTAACACTCTGTGATTTGACTCCACAAATAGTTTCCCAGGCACAGAGACCAGCTAAGATCAATGAGATCATTCACATAAGCAAATAAAGATTTGCAGGATCAGACCCTTGATCGCCTCCTCTCTTTTCTTGGGACTGGTGTCCTTTCCCAGCACCACCATAACAACACTCTTTGGCATCTCTTTCTCTTATTGTTTTCCTGCCAGTTTGCCAATTCAATATTTTTTTAATCCCTTGACTTCCTTGAAAACTCCATCTGTCATTGCTTTCCTAAAGGTTTTAATTTTTAAACAAAAACAACAACAACAACAGAAGTGAAAACTCAGGTAAAATTAATTGAAACAGTTGATTCTTCTTATGTTTAATTACTGGAGGATGATTTCTTCTCTGAATCCTGAAGTGGTGGTACATCTTCTTCCACAGGCTTTCTGTCCTGCAGTGATTACTTCTCACGCTCACTATGCCACAGAGAATTTATCATTATCACTGAAAAATGATTTCTTTACATCTATGCACACTCAAAAGCACCATTTCTACACTGAGTTGCATCATGTGATGTCAGAAATTTAAAAAAACCAATTTCTTAGTGAGAAAAATAGAGAAACCACCAAAAGACCCAGGGCTGCTTCAATTTGAAATCAACAGAGATTTGGACACAGAGTTAAGTGGGAACAGAATAAGGTCCCAAGACAGTAAGATCACGTGGGGCTGAATTACACAAACACTTCTCACTAACAGAAATAAATTCTTTGAAGCAGTAAGAAGAGCTTATAAATACTGAAGTGCTTCCCTCCTTGCCACCAATACCTTTATGCCATGTTGACCCCACTTTGTCGTTTACATCATGGTCTTGAAAGAGAAAAGGGAAGACTTCCAGTTCCCAGAAAATTTTCTCTCTGCAATTAGAAACGTTTTCAGATAGGTTACTGGGAGACTGGTGACAAGGAAGGATCATACAGCAGAGGGTGGGCTCATGGGGAAGTAAAAGGTGTGGATCCAGAGGCTGTGCTGAGGGTACAGGGGAACACTGCTGCTATGTTTCCTTTCTATTATGATAGCTATTTGCTAGCAAAGGACTTGTGAGAATCCCAACAACCTCCCACAGTTACTCCAGAAGACTTCTGAAGGAGATGAGGCTCATTTGCAAAGAGCAGGTATTGCATGGGGATGCAGGAGGCCTGTGAGCAGGCTTCCTCCAGTCATACCACAGCTGAGCATGACCCATGAGCGCTGTTAAGGGCTGAGGTGGGGGTTTCAGATGTCACCTCAGCTACCTGATGTGGCTGACAGACATTCTCAGTTACAAAATTCCTGCAAGTCTCTCTGCAGTCCTGCCTACAGGCTGCTGTAGATAGGCCATAGAAGTTCTGAGATCCCACATACTGAAAAACAAGAAGTGATTCCTCCCTGACAGCCCTTTGCCCTTCCAAATCAGTACCACAACTTTGCATTTATCCTTGCCTGTGATGCTTCCTGCGAGCTGTCCTTACTAATGAAGAAGGGATGCAAGTCCAATGGAGCTGCTAGATAGATAACTAGCAGATACAAGCCACAAGTTTTCGAAAGCTACCCAAATCTTGCTCTGCCATTTACCTTAATGTATTATATTTTACTGTGCTGCATTATCCCTGAATGCCTAAGTAAGCCTGTATTACGGCATTATTTGTAACTAGCAAGTTTTTGGCTGCAGGGTTGTATTTCAATATGGAGAAGAAGAAAAAAAAAAAAGAAAAAAGTGTACAAATTGTGAACTAGCTGTTCCCAATTTACAACCATTATATTCTCAATGGACATGTTGACAAAGATCTTAATGGTTGTGAACCAGCTATTTCTGTGTTCATGACTATTAGAATGTCTCCACAGAGAAGCCAAAGGAGTTTATAATGGTCGTGAACTAGCTATTTCTGAGTTAATGGCTATTACAGATTCCAGAGAAATACCAGTGAAGTTTATCATGTTCACGAACTGAGTGTTACAGTCTCACAGTAACTATAAACTCTGCTGAGAAAGTGAAAGAGTTTGTAGTGGTCACACATGAGCTATTTCTACGCTCAGTGCTATTACTAACTCAGATAAGAAGCCAAAAGTTCACAAAGTGGTATTTCTTTCGCCCTTGGCAAACTTCATGTAGGAACTGATAAAGCTACTAATGTTTCTCAGAAAACCACACTCTAATTCACAATAACGCCTCTCAGAGTACTACAGTGGCACAAAATCTCTGCTCTGCTCAAAGCCACTGTGGCAACTTGCCAGGAGCCTGAGGGCTGCAACTCATTTATATATGCATTTACATAAATTTACATGAATTTTGTGTCAATTTGTATTCCTTCAATGTTGCAATGAAACCTATACTGAAGTGAATAAACAACATATAGCTAACTGACTAATACCAACATTGCATTTCTTTTAAATTTTTCTTCCTTTTATTCTTTTTTCCTTTTTATTTTTTTTTTTCTAATGCCTGTTTCTTAGTGAGATTGACTTCCAATCCTGGAGGCAATCTGTTTCTCAGGGTTAAAGAAAAACCCTGTTTCATCTGTGTTTGATGGCAGGGAGGCACGAAGTTGTGGCTTCAGCAAACTGCTGATGCTGTACACTTAGCAATCTCCCCAACCACCAGTGACTAATATGCATATTAAAGAGGGCAGTGCAAGCACAGTCCCTTGCTGACCTCCAAATATGAAGCCTTCAGAATATTCATGACATTTTAAATATACACATTAAAAAATCGGGAATATCAGAAGTAGTGGATCTTTTTTGTATGAAAATGTCTGTGAAAGTAGCATTTTAGAGATAAAATTATCTCAGTGGACCAAGTTAATTATTTATAGCAAAGGTCCCCTTTGTGATAGGATCTATTTGGAGGAATTAATGGAGTTCAATGCCATGATGTATCTTTGCCTTCTCCTAAGGATGCACAATTTATATAGTGCTTCATTATTTGACAGCGCAGCTATCAGCCAAGCCCTCTGTGACTTCAGATAATTATCTGTATGGACAGCAGCCTCATATTCCACTTTCTGCCATCCTCACAAAACCATTGGCTTTGAGATGAGGAGTTCGCCACTTGTTGCTTGAGGGCATGACAATATTTTAAAATGGAGATGAATTTAAATCTTTTGTGGTTTTGCCCTGGATGGGTATCAACAAATAATTTTAAAGACTGAAAATCCTTCTGCAGTTATATGGCACCCAAATGGCATTCTGTGAAGAGTGTTGTGCTGGCAGAGATCATCATATCATATCTGAGATCAGACTAGATTGGGCATTACCAGGGTGGAATGGCTGTACAAATGAAAGCACTATGTGGCTGCATGATGAGCCAGGACCACAGCAGCAGGAAGGTTAGACTAGCTCAGTGGAGATGACACAAATTACAGCAGAGCAGAGAAGCAGAAGCTGATCCTACATGCCTCTGTGCAAAGTGCAAGTCATACTAGAGTTTATTCCTGAAGTAGTTGCCAGAATCTTCAAGGGAAGAATGAAAAGGTAGAAAGAGGTCTCTTCCAATACTTCTTCTACCAGTCTCCACGTGAATTTTGTAGACCAATAAGGAATAGAACCAATACATCTGTGCTACTGCTGTAGCAGTCTGCAGGACATTGTACCTGCTTTAGGTGCAGTGACCTCCAAAGCTCCAGTTATTCAAAGCATGGCAATCAGTCTTATACACTAAAAGACTGGCCCTTTTTTCTAACCTCAGCCCTTCAGGGAACTAGCCTTCCTCTGTTTAAAAAGATGTCCCTAGTCTCAGTGTTGCACAGGGAAAGAAAAGATGGGATCAGTCAGCCAAGCCACCAGATATTCACAGTGAGATGCTAAGCAATATGGATGTTGATTACATCTTGTTCAGAACTTCAAATTCAGCCTGAAGAAATCCTTTAACAAAAAGTAACTATCAAGCTCAAAAGAAATAAGATTTTTTCATTTGTGTTATCTGGAGATAATGCTGTTTCAAAAGCGTTGAAAAAACATATCATGGGTTTGGCTTCATTTTTAGATTACTTCTTAAAACACAATATTACTCCACAATTCTGCTTCGTAATGTAAGCAAGAAAACTTCTGGAAAAAAATTGTTAATATCTATATAAAGAACAAAGAGTTGACACATGCAGAGGATTGGTTGTGAAGTGATGAAGCAAGGTAGAGTTTTGATATGCATCATCAACAGCTTATTGTGACAGAAACAGGATGTTTTCAGAGATAATTATTACTATAGATCTCTGGAAATCCCCATCTGGCTAAGTAGCTCATGGCTATAGAAGAAATGCAGCTCCTCTGGGGTTTGCAGCTTCAAGTGCAGCTCGAGAGAAGCAGCCTCCAATGGAAGTCCTGGCATTGATATGGAGAGAGTGGCAGAGGACAGAAGTAAAATATTTGTAGGAAAAAAAGTGGTTTAGAGTCTTCTCAGTTTCTGAAGGCTGAAGAATCTGGCTAGAGTGAGATGGGGACCTTGGGAGCAAGTCATAGAGGTACTTGGAGTGCTCACTCAGCAATATTTTAGTAGTTCAGTCTAAGTTACCTTTGCTGAAAACTATTTCACTTATCAAATGTGGTCATTATGGCTTGAAATCAAGGTCTGTACACATTTAGTCACAGCCTTCAGCAGTTTAGAATCATAGAATACCACAAGTTTGAAGGGATCCACATGGATCAAGTCTAACACCTGGTTCCACATAAAACCACCCAACATTCAAGCAATCTGTGTGAGACTCCTGCATGAGCACACCTTTAACTCCAGCAGGCTTGTACCCCTGTGTAATCTGCTCTAGGGGACTTGCTTCAGCAGGGGGCTAGACTAGGTGATCCCAAGAGGTCCCTTCCAACCTTTATGGTTCTGTGAGTCTGTGATTCTGTAACATCTCTGATATTTCTTTGCACACTTAATGCAGAAATAATCTCAACCTGAACCAATGATTGGGCACCAAGTGAGAAGGTGTGGCTAACCCTGAGATCTCAGGTACATTGCTTACATCTGAGCAACCAGAACCTTGCATCTGAGCAATCTTACCTTCATTTAAGAGATAGTAGCTGAGAAAGCAACATCTCTCTTCACAGACTGTGCTCTTCTTGAGATGTCACTAGTCTTTGGAGTGAGCCATCTTCTTCTATACTGCTTTCTAAATTAAATCTTAATGAAGAGCTTTATAAGAATGCTTATCTTCTAGTAGAAGGCATTATCATCATCTTCCATTTCTCCATGCCCTCTATGCTCATCTTCTGGTATACAAAGATTACTTCATTCCATGTGTCTAATGCAGCCTGAATGTTTGCTGTATGGGAACAATACTTGTTCCTTGCTGTATAGATAGCACCTAGTATGTATTGATCCTCTGCAACACAAAGCAGTCAGAAATGATAAGGAGCTGACATTGGGATGAAGCACAACTTCTGTATTCCACTTGGATGGCTTCTTCAGGACCAGTGACTTCAGTGGTCATGCTTTCCCAGTAAATTGGGATATATTCAAAGGCAGAAGCTGTCACTTTCTGGAAGGATTAAAGAAATGAGTTTGCATGGATCAGATAGCAGTGATTACCGTAAGACATCACAATATATACCGAGAAGCACCTCAGTCAGTTAGAGCAGACTGTCAGATGTAAGCCTGAATACAAATTGGGCAGATAATTAAAATAAGTCTAACATGACACACACACACACAAAAATAAATAATAAAAAAAAAAAAGTTGAAAAATTTATAGCAAGAGATGAGAAAATACAGTAAATACCTTTTTTTTTTTTCCTGCAAAGGCATAAAAAATATATATTTTTACTCACTGTCATGCCAGTTGTGACAAGAAGTGCTATCTTCCTAGCTTCATGCATAGCTAAAATTATACATCCCTTAGGGAAGAATTTTTGGGTATAGCAAACACCATAGTAGTGTTCCTTCAAATAAAAAAGAAAAAAATACTTGACAGAATATTCTTTTTCTATCACCATGGATGCCTCAATACTGGCAATTCTTGACTACTACTGATGGTTTTCATCCCTATGCTGCTAATGCAAAAATTTGCAGCATCATACTGTTGCAGAAAGAGTTTTCTAAACACATCTAGAGAAATGGTGAGCTTCAGTGCAAGCTTCAGAGCTATGGTTTGGGAAAACGGGAACAGTTTAACTAAGTTTTAGCAAGTATTTCAGGAGTTATTTCAATTTGCTGTCACAATTGCTTAGAAGTCATAAAAACGTTCAGGCTTTCACTCACAGGACAATTATTTCTGTGCTGCGGCAGTATCTCTCTCTCTCTTTGCAGAATCTCGAAAATATTTTCCATTTCAGTTTTCTGATCTTTAGAAGAGATCATAAGTTCTGTGCTCCTTATGAACAGTGCAAAGGAGAAGTCTATTCTGCTACTACTTCTATTTATTTCACAAAAATCTTAACATTGTTATGACATAACTTTAAATTGTATGTGCTAAAATCTATGACGGAGTATAAGTTTAAGAATAGTTGATAAACTACTTGGTAAGAAAAGTTGCTCTTATCTGAAAAAACATGATGACAAAGCAGAACAAATGAAAAAAGTCTTCTCTCCTGTGTATATTTTGACTCTTAAGCTCCTGACTTCACATTTGATTACAGCAAAAAATATACTATGCTGATCGATCGTGTTCTTTGAAAGGTTTCCCACAAAATGCTAAGCATTTCTGAAGTCCCACAGAGCAACAGAGGACTTGGAACGGATTTCTGGACTTTAGGAAGAATATTTTATATTGAAGAATTCCACAAATGGTGTGTAAGTAGTTAAGAAACCAGTTTAGTGTTCCACCTTCAGATTCACTGTACAGAATTCCATTAAAACTGCTGGAATGTCTGTTCCAACTTCTACAGAAGAATAATTAATTTTTTGAGGTACTTAGGCAGAGTTAGACATACCAAACATAGTGAGGACTAAGTCCAAATTAGAGCAGACATTAATTTTTATTTTTAATGAAGCAGTTACAATGAGATGTTGAAAGGTAGTCATGCTGATCATAACTCCCATTTGAAAACTCAGGGTAATTAAATTGTGTATATAAAGCAACAGAAATGTATACTGAAAAGAATGTTAGAAAAGGTAGTTCCTTTGAAATGTCTTTTAAAATTAAGCACTGGTTTTATGGGGGATTTTCAATATATGTCTTGTCTCTTTAGTTATATTTCATAAATACGATCACCAAAATGATTTATTTTTTTTTCCTCCTCTAGAAAATACTTTATTTTGTTTATAAACAAGCATTTATAGTGTTGAATATTTTACAGGATAGAGCCCTATTAGCACAGTACAGCAAGCAGGGTAGTTCTTTACAGTTCATTACTGATAGTGCAATGAAGTGCTCTGTTTATTTTAGACCTCACATCACACTTGTCCCCAAAGTATCTCAGCAGTTCAGTGTTTGAACTTATCTCTCTTGAAAAGCAAGATTGCTTCTTCTTATGCATGTGCTAGTGCCTTATCCTGTGTAGCTTGTGATGTGTCAAGATACGAAATTTCCATTGCTTCCCTTAGGAGGCTGTTTTACTCTCATAGATCTGCCTGGCAAGTAGTTTTTGCCTGAGATGCAAGCTGATTAATTTCAATCCGATAGCCTGAATTGTTTCTTCACCATTAGAAAACTTTTTGGAAAACTCCAATATGCACCCGGAATGAGAAAATTCATTCACTGGGAAGAAAAAAATCTGGAAAGCAGCTTCTGCCAAATGTCCCTTCAACACTACTAGGTCACGAGAGTATGGAAATTCAATGAGAGGTGACTCATGTGTGTGTGAGCCCCCATTCTGTCAGCAGTTTCCATACTTCTGCTTAGCTGATGTAAATAACTCTGTGCTGATTTACCAAAAGAGAATTCGGCACAGCAGTGTCTTTGTTTTTTTTACATTTAATTTAAAATTTTGGTTGTTTTCTTCTCTTTGTTCTGTGTCTTTTGTCTGTTGTGGCAAAGACTCAGGATGCAGCTACCTAACAGTAACTCTAGTTGGGACAGCTGTTGATTTACTTATTGTAAGACATAGAAACACAGGAAATGTAAATACTGAGGACTAGGGAATTCAGGGCTTGCTTCCCACATTCTGTATTGAAAAGCAGAATCCTGGTGCTGTGCCAAAGGAAGACATGGGTGAGTAGCATCCCTTAGTGCACTGATAATCAAGGAAAACCAAGGTGAGGGGTCTGGAGCACAAGTCTTATGAGGAACAGCTGAGGGACTGGGGATTGTTCAGTCTGGAGAAGAGGAGGCTCAAGGGGAGACCTCATTGCACTGTACAACTTCCTGAAGGGAGGCTGTGATGAGGAGGGGTTTGGCCTCTTCTCCCAGGCAACAAAAAGGAACTGGGGAAATGGCCACAAGTTGTACCACAGAAGGTTTAGGTTAGATATAAGGAAGAAGTTTTCCTCTCAGAGAGTGGTCAGGCACTGGAATGGCTGCCCTGGGAGGTGGTGGAGTCGCCGTCCCTGGCAGTGTTCAAGAGGTGCCTGGATGAGGAGCTGCGAGATCTGGTTTAGTGCTTGTGGTAGCAGTATGAGAAGATGGTTGGACTACATGATCTTGTAGATCGTTTCCAACCTTGTGATTCTAGGATTCTATGAAAGGAAATATGGAGGTGTGGGATATGTGGGCAGCTGGTGAGCAGAGTCCACAAAAGATATATATCCCCTCTCCCGTACACCAGGTAGCTCTGGAGCAGCTTCCTGATGTGTCTTGGACCTGAGAAAAGTCAGAAGCAGAAAATACTTTTTTCTAAACTGGCCTGTGATTCTGGTAGTAAATAAATAAGAGTTGAAAACTGATAAGTTCACTGCATCATTCCTACGATTGCATGTTTGAGCTTATTCAAACAAGTGTATCACTGCCCTGGCACTGCTGCTAAGAAGAGATCAGAGGGGATTACAAAGTATTTTGACATAATAATAGCTAATCAGCTGGGCAGACTCAGACTGCCCTGATCAGTAGAAAAGGTAATGGGATTACAATCAAAAAATAAATAAATAAATGAAAAGAGCATGCTACTCTCTGTGCACACAGGGCAGACACGAAGGTGTGGGAACATGTGCTATCTTACATCCTTACGCAGGTTGCTTCTTACAGATTTCACCAGCTATTGCACCGTAAAATCAGGGTAGTATGGAAATCAAATGTTTAAAATTCTGGAGAACCAATAATGTACACTTGTAACTAAATGAATCCAGTGGCAAGAGAACATCATACAGCCAATAAATTCTAGTCTTTCCTGTTGGTGCAAAACAGGTGGGAGAAGTGTTAAATATTTGGTATTGATCACTGGGACTCACTCTGATGAAAGTAATCTAAGTGGGCAGTCTAAATGGTAGCTAAATTGTCTGTTACTTGGCAATGCTGTGGCAGATGAAAGTGTTACTCTGTGTAGTTCACATTGTTTATACACTTTTCTGAAGCACTTTCAGCACAGTGGGAATGAATGTTTTGCTACAAGTGGAACAGTCCGAATGAACGGCTTCATGGCACTTCTGATTATTTCCTTTTTTCCTGTCATCAATTAATGCAGGAGCAGTTTTGCTATTGTCAGAAGACACTTCCAGTGGTGTTTGAAGAGGATGACTTCTGACTGAAAAGCTGACTGAAATGAATTCTTTGTAAAGAAGGTTCTCCTCATGATAATGTCCTCATTTTTTTCTTCTTGTTCTTTAACAAGGAATTAAACCTCTTCAATGTTGCATTGCATGCAATATTACCTTTGTGACATACATGCATGGTATTCTGTTAGAAATATATTCCTTTGCACCCTTGTGCAAGTGATGTGTTGATACTTTTCACTTTAGTCCCAAGAAGACGAAATCAGACAGTATCAGACAGTTGGAGATTTGGAAAAACTTCTTCTCAGAAAGAGTGGTGAGGCATTGGAACAAACTACCCAGGGATGTGGCACCTCTGTCCCTGGTGGTGTTCAACAAATATGTGGATGTGGCACTGAGGGACATGGTTTGGTGGGGATGGAATTACAGTTGGACTCGATGATCTTAGAGGTCATTCTCTAATTCAAAATCAAACAGTTTTCTTCAAGTTTCCTGGAAAGAGCCTAAGAGCTTAATGGTGCCAGGATCAGCACTACAAATGGTCTGGGTGTAGGCAAGCTCTTCTGAAGACAAAGAGCACTGAGAACATAATCAGAAGCAGATCAATTGGATTCGGGACCAGAGTTCAGCCCATGATACATTTAATTCCCTAGTAAAGATAAAGTGTCCTGCCTACTTTCTCAGACCTCCTTCTCACAGAAGGTTTGAGTTGCTACTGATGGAAAGAAGTGCTTGGGTAAGTGAAAAGTACTTCAAAGACCCAATTACTGTAATAAACTGGGAGATCACTATTGACACTTGCAACAGTGACAAGTGCCACAATGATGTCCATACAGTGTGAAAAAAATGAAATTGTATTATGAATACAAAGTCACATAGGTTACCAAAACTTATTGTTCAACTTCTTTCCCTAAGGAAGTGTGAATAAATATCTTGCACTGACTGAATTACTTAAAGGCACTGCAGGTTTTGGCCATACAGAAGAATGACAGATAATTTTTGATAACCTCTCTGTTCATGCATGTGATCCTAGTAAAGAAGAATGGACATAAAATCTTCTAAAGTCAAAAAGAAACCCAAGGGGGTTAGGTTGCTGTGATTTAATGTATTTCCTCAAAAACAGAGATTTCCTGAAGTTTCGGTGAAGTATCATTTAGACTGCTAAGCTTTCTGGTGGCAATTTGTGGTAAAGGCTCAGCTCATGTTCATAAAAGTGATTAAGTGGAATGGAAGACATCAGTGGTACAGTATAAATCCCTTTGTGAATAAGATCCAATAAAGCATTTTAGTCCTACTGTGCTGATTTAGTTAGGAAGTTCAGTATTATTCACAGGGTTTAGTCTTCATAAACTTCCTGTACTCAGAACAAAGGTTCATTAAAGATGAATAGCATCAACACTGTTTTGCAGCTGATCTACATAAATAAAATGTAAACAAAGTAGAAATAACCAGAGCTTATTTTCTTGGCTGTTTTCTGATACTTTTCAATTTCAGAGGAAATCGAGCTGAACATGGAAACTACTAAGCTATTAATTATGTGAAATCTCAAAATGTTTATTTTGACAACGTAAACTACATGCTCTTTTCTAAAGTTCTAAAATCCTTTCTTAGTTATTTTGCACTTGCATGAAGCTACTTTCAATACTAATAAACATAATAAATCTTAAACTTATTTACAGCAGACGAGTTGAGAAGAGTGCTATCACACTGGGGCATGATCATCCTGTCATTTTTGCAGGAGTAACTAATGAAGATATTAGTTAAGTGGACCTAAATTAACCTACATTTTGGTGATAAATTACATATTCTTAAGATTCATCCTACTGTTCGATTACAGCAGCAACAGTACTGGGTTAAAATATACCAATTCAACAAACTGAGTTCTCCAAAACCCAGATAGGGATTAAATAAAATGCTATATACAAGCTCTTCCTCCCACTGCAAAGCCTCAAACTCTCATCAAACTTCTACTCTACTCATGGTGCAGTTCCATGGCTGGTCCCCATGCTCTTTCCCTTGCTTTGCTGTGAGCAAGCAGAGTATAATGAATGCTCCTTAAGTACTTTTCAGTAGCTGTGGGCTAGGGTCCACCTGGCACAAAGGCGAAACCTTGCCTCTTAGTAGCTCACAATAGATTTTCTTCTGCGAGTCTGCACAGTCAGCTTTAAATCTACATATGTTTTTGGCTTTCTACCACTCTGCAGCAGCCAAAACTCCCATCGCTTAATTATTTGCCACGTGGAAAAAAAAAATAAAAAGAAGTAAAAATGAAACTCCCTAGTTTTAAATAAAAAATTGCTTTTGTATCATAAAATTTTCTGATCAGTTCTCAATGTCACTTTTGTCCCTTAAGGCTTCTGATGTATTTTTTTCTCTCCTTCCCAGGCTGAAAGGTTGCAGGCAATTTAATTCCTCTCAGAGCTACTGACCCAACCCTTGACTGCCCCTGCATCCATCCTGTGAAGCTCTTCTAGGCCACTGATTTCTCAGGGACATGGCTTAGAATTGCACGAAGCCTCCAAAATGCAGCGGCATAGTGGATTGAATTTATGCTTCTGAGCATGGAGAATGTGCATCTTTGTGTTGGTAAAGATCAATTATACGCAGATTTACCTGAGAGCATGCCTGAGAACCCTTTATCTTCTCTTAACACTCATTACTCTGCTGTTGCATTTCCAATGGAATTTACTATCTCGCAAGAAGTATGTCAAGTGATACGGATACTTTCACAGTATGGACAACAAATCAAAGCAACAGCTGTCTTGATCTGGCTCCCGCAGAGTTCAGTTTATATAGGCACTTCCTAAAAGAAAGACTAATTACTCCCGCTGCAGACTCTGGTCAAAGAAGCTTTCCATTAAAATAACACGACCTCAGCAAAGATGTCACTTCATCTCATTTTTTACCTTTCAACAAGATGGAAATATTTTTTTTCTTGTGCTCTCAAAAGCAAAGCCAACCAGGAGATTGTGAAGGACAACTATGGGAACAAAGACTGCGATCTACCTAAGAGACCCATTTTCTCGATCTAAAGAAGTCTACTTTGCACTGAAAAGTAATCAATGCAATGAAGATGAATGTAAGGGTGTTCTAGCTTTCACCATCACAGATAATGCTCTTGCAGTATTCAAATGCCTCCAAGTTTTTCTCGAAACCTTGCAGAAATGTGATCATTAACTATTTTTTATCCATATTGCATCAACTGACATTGTTAGCCTGTACTATGTTTCTAAACATATGTCCATGAAATCTCTCAGAGGAGTTATAATGTCTCACAAATTCAGCGCTTTCTGAAGAAGCTTTTTATTTTTCCTTTTTCTCCTGGGCATCATTTCTGCAGTGGGTGATCAAGAAGCATGAAATGCTGAAAATAAAAGGCAGAAAGAAATACGCCATTGCAGCTGACATTATTATATTAATTCTCTGAGAAACAGCACTAATGCAACTGTGCAGTGTTTAATTGTATTTACTGATATTTTGTGATACATATTTTGTAATTCTAAAGGCTTTAATAATATAAATACAGCATTCTGTGACTGAGAAATAAAGAAGTGAAATACTGTACAAATCACTTTTTTCTTTTCTGGGATTTACAGAGCAAGCTTATAAGAAGCTTTACTGCAGATGCTGAACAGCCTCCTTCAGCATTTTTCAGACTAATATGCTATTCTGCTCTACTAATTTGATGTTATTTCAGAAGAGCAGTGTACTCCCAGCTAATTAATACAAGCAAATATGACTAGAATATTTTTCCTGCACTGTGAGATGTTGCTGAAATACGTGTGTCTGGAGGTTGAGAGAAAAGAACAAGTGCCTGGAAAGAAAACCTGAAGGTAAAAACGTAGTCAGAAGCTAAATCTCTCAGCAGGGTATTTCTGGGACATCTACCATTCCTACTTTCTACCTGATGGAGCTTTGAAATTCATAGCAATTTCCAGCTCTCCTGTGTAAGTAGCATAAAGCTATTAACATATGCTCTGATAAGAGGACCAAAACAATTGTGCCAGAGAAATAACACAGCATGCCTTCTGCAGTGCTACCTTCTTGCATTGGATTCATTGGGACACAGTGAGGTATCTAATAGCAACACATTCCTGCTCTTTGTCTCTCTTACGTGTCTGTTCTAATACACAAAAACCTACAAAAGACTCCTCAAAGCTTCCATCGATCAGTTGATGTGTGTGAGCATCAGCCGCTGCTCTCTATTTTTAGGGCCCAACTTGCAGTACAGTCATCCAAAGAGCAGAATAACCCTGTTTTAACATTAATGAAATCCTGTTTTGATTTTTTATTTAAATTTACATCGTAACATTACATCCACAGAACAACCTATTGGGGAAAAAAAAAAAAAAAGGAAAAGAAAGAAAGAGGAGGGTGGACACAGGGAAGAAGAGGAAGATAATAGATCTAAAGAGAAAAAACCATAGTCCTTTCTCCCATTCCCCATTTTCATCTTTTCTTTGTCCCTTTTACTGCTCTTACATGACTATTCCATACTGTGATAAGAGGTTTTCTACCTTCTACTAGTTTACTCTCTTCTAAATATTCCTAGTTATCTCTTTCAATTACTATCTTTCCTTTGCCATTCATTTTTTTTTTCCTTGGACATTTTGTGTTGGCTGTTGTGTGTTTTTCCAAGGCCAAAAGATGCATTCCTCTGACCTCCTCCTTCTCAGGATCTGGGAGAATTTATGTGCTCCTTCATCAGGAAAACTGGAATGACAGTGGTTGTACTGCAGATTTCTGGGTGTTCTCTTCTTCTAGAAAGATGACCTTAACATGGCTATTCTCTTTTCTTAAGCCAGGTAACACTGTGGACCTCGGCTGCATAAAAATCCATCTTAGAAGTTTTATATTTGACTAAGACAGCTTTGCCAGGAAAAGCCAAAAAACCTCTGTATAAACACAGTAATCATTGCTAAACTTGCTTTGACCTCAGCTCTGGGATGTAGCTCTTCTCTTGCAATGTAAGACTTGCTACTGCATCCATGCTAACAGAAAAGCATATGCCAACTGGTCTCTGTCTTCCAATGGTACTTTGTACTTTGCTTCATGTACTTTGGTCTGGGGTGAAAATGAGATACATCCACTTCTAATTGACAGACTGGCTGATAAGGAATGGGCAAAATTCTTGTAAGCCTGTCTGGCTCTGGGGAGACTTTATTGCAGCCTTTCAATTCTTAAAGGAGGCCCGTAAGAAAGACAGAGGGAGGTTTACTTATGGGGTATGTAATGATAGACAAGAGATGATAATTTTAAACTAAAATAGGGTAGATTTAGATTAGATATAAGGAAGAAATTCTTCATGATGAGAATGGTGAGGCACTGGAACAGGTTGCCCGTACACATTGTGGATGTGCCATCCCTGGAGACATTCAGGGCCAGGGTGGATGGAGTCCTGGTCAACCAAGTCTAGTGGAAGGCGACCCTGCTCAAGGCAAGGGATTTGGGCCAGATGATCTTTAGGACCCTTCCAACCCAAACAATTCTAAGGTTCTGTGACTCTATGATCTTGAGTGGTGACTAGGATCCCATGTGTAAAGCCCTTTGCCTGAGCAGGGAGACTGTTTCCTTTGTATGCAGAGAGTGCACAGCTATGCATGATGGACTTTATGCAGAACAGTTTAACCAGACATCTAATCTCGCCTGGAGGGAAGAATGTTTTTTATGGTGTGTGTATTCATTCTTTTATTCATTTAGCTCTGTGTTTCTGCACTAGTGGGTAGGAATAAATCTTTACATTGTATTCTTTGGATACTACTAGAAATGCTGTCACCCAAGTTTATCATGCACCTTATTACTTCATAAACACAAGGAATTTCAAAATCAGACATTCAATTTGTAACAATTTGGGTATGTATGTGCAAACAGGTTACTGAACAGGTACTACACTGCAAAAGTTAATTTTGCATTTATATGTTGCTTTTTAATGCTTTCTCATACTTTTTATGTTTTATACATATATATTTTCTTCATAAGAAATGTGACAACTATGGCTACAAAGAACAGTACTGATATGATACTGGTATTTCTTAAATACATATCAGGCATGAGCCTATATTTATGTGTTCCCCCTAAATATATGTACCCCAATAAAATCCTTCAGATGTTAATATTCAGCTTAGTGGTGGACTGAGCAAGCAAGAAAAGTGGCGACATTCTCTCTTCCAGACTGAATACCTCTGAAGCAGCTCTGTTGACTCAGGATTTGTGGAAAGGAGGTTGATCAGCTTTACAACATGTGGAGATACCCCATAGTGTGAAAAGCATAACTTTCCCTGCTGCTTGCAAACTCAAAATGCAATCTCTGCCTTCAGATCCAAACTTGCTCAGCATTTGTGCAGCTGGGATAAGGCTTGGGTCTTGTTCCTGTTTTAGACTTTTGATTTTTTCATGCTTTTCTCTGAACTCTCCTGACCCCATCAGTTCAAAGTGGACACTTTGAACATGAAAGCCTTACAATTCTAATTAAACTAGCTGGCAAAGGAATGTGAACAATCTCAGAAAGACTACGGGGCAGAGATTGATAAAACTTGGATTTGGTTTATAATTCAAAATGCAGGTTGTGTGAGAATTAAAAACTGCATCAAAGTACTGTTCCCCCAGAGGTTTGTTTCCATTTACTTTAGTTGTAAGGACCAAACTAAGCAGCAGAAAGGAAGCTGTTTGTATTCTTCATCCAGGTGAATACAAATCCACTCTTACCTATCTTACTTGTTCAGCATCATGTCAATGAGCATCAATTACTTGACTATCCTGGAGACCAGCTAAGAATAAGTCTTTTGTGACACTCCCCTCCAAAACAGGCAGACTTAATGACTCTTCTCATCCAATGCTTTTTTGCATTTTGTGGCATAAGGAGACCTACCTCACTTCCTGCAGTGTACCAGCTTGGCTACATTGCTAAGCCTTACACAGATTAAATTGATTAAAATTCTATGTTTTAGTGGGCCCTTGAGAGAAGGTTTCAAGATGAAAAATCACTTCCTTCTGAGAGAAAATGGATGAAGGAAGGGCCCACTCACACACTCTCATCCTTAACCAAAGCTCCCACCTTGGGAGATGGAAAGTAGCAGGCAGAGCACCTGCCCTCCTACATTTCAGGGCCTTCAGCCACACTGATCTGGCAGACATGAATGTGTGTTTGCATTTGTTTTAATGGGGAACCTCAGTTAGTAGGACTATGGATGCAAGGAAAGCTTTCTGGCTCAGAACCAGCACCTGAAAAACATTCTCCAGTATTTCTCCCACGTAAAAATAAAAGTCATCTTTGACTTCTTGACTACCTTTTCTTACCAGGGCCCCGAATCTAATTCATCTACCTGAAAAATCTCTTTCAGTGAAACTTTCTTGACACAGTATGACTCACGGAAGACCTTCCAGAAGACAGTAGATATCTCAGGAAGCACAAACAGATCATCAGGTAGTGTGAATCAGCACTGCTGAACAATCTTAAATCAATCAGTGAATTTGCATCTGAATTATTGTCACTATGTGCCACCAAAGAGTACTTTCCTCTTATCTTTTTTGCCTAGATAAGACTTGAAATAGCTACATCTGCTGAAGACTGCAGTCTTTGGAACCTGAATTAAGGCAGTTGCTAATTCCCCATGAGAAACCCTGGGTGGATCGTGGTTTTGGTCTGCAGAACAGTTTGAAACCCTGGGTCAGTTTTTGGTTCTGACACCATTACATTTAATCTCTAGTTGCACAGCATGATAATGGTAAGGGCACAGCTCTTGCCTCTGCTGACTGCTGATAATAGAGCTGAGCACTGAAGTCTTATGCACTGCAAATTGCTCTAGCCCCCCTATCTGATTCTGTACATTACACTCCTTATTCTCAGAAGAGTTTGCATTTGTCTTCCTTGCCTGTTTTAGAGGTGGCTTGAGACATTTCAGAAAACTGCATTTTAGGTGACTTATTTTCACAGGTCCACATTTTGCTCCTCCTCTGATTCCTTTGCCGCAGGAGATCAGCAAATCTGAAACTGCGGGGCTAATTCTTTGCAACTAAATCACACAGGGTGGATGCACAAGGTGTATGAGGCCAGGCTGGTGCTTTGGGGTTCAGGCAGTCCAGGAGCATAAGGGCTGAAGAAAGAGATTAATAAACAAGAAGGCATCTGAGATTATAGCCATGAAGATGCTCCCTAGGGAGAAGGGAAACCCTGGGTTCTTGCCCCTGCTCCTGATAATTTTAATCTGATGATGCTTAAATAGGAAATGAATGAGCAGGGCTGGGAACAGCTCCTTGTTTACTCTCTCACTGCCTGCAGTTACTTGCATTGCAGGCTCCCCAGGCCTGAACCAGACAGATAGAAAATAACTTCACTCTCATCTTGAGTGGGAGTGGGCAGGCTGTGGGGAAGGGGAAAATGCTGAATTCTACCCTGGTCCTGGCTCAATAGGAAGGGCAGGTGAGAGCCCCTGTGTGCAAAGATCTCCCCACCTCAACAGTGGCAAACAAGGAGAGTCTCTGGAGGGCTGATGGGGTTCCTAAAGGTGAACCCTGATTACTTGGCTGCACCACAGCTCATATCAAAGTCCTACTTCCCTGATTGTTTAGACCTTCCACAGAGTAACATGTTTCCCACCTGGGCTCCTTTCCCTCAGTGTCGGTCATATCAGTACAACGCGAGCTTTGATTATGAGATAAGAGTACAATCATGATATGCCCCTAGGCCTGGGCATGCAGAAGCCCTTCTTCATCTGGTTGGACAGCTGCGTATTTATATCAGAAGAAGACTGCCTTCATTGTGCTATGGCAAGTTAGCCTAGAAGGAGTGTATTTAAAAAGGACAGATAATTTTGTGCCTTTATCTTCCTGCAGTTCAGGAGGCTAACTGTTTTCCTACTGATAGACACCAAGCAGGAGAACAGACAAAAGCAGACAGCAGTGTAAAAAACTGAAGTCTCAGCTTTCCTCAGCCAGGTCAGGAAATGGTTTCTACTACTCTCAGAAAAATGTTTTGTTTTTCTGTCTTATTTTGTTGATAATATTCAGAAAACAGGGTGGCATCCCAGTTTTACCCTTTCTCCTGAAATTCAACCTCATCTTTCCCTGCTTCGCCTTAGGTTTTACTTCCATGGCTACACTGAAGCCCAAATTTCCAACCCCAAAGATAAATCAGTGAGATCTAAGACCTGTTATAACATCTTGCTGAGATGTAGGACCCTAAAATGAGGAAGGCTCAGTTTCTTCCAGTGATGAAGATTATACCAACCATGGTAAACCCACTCTATCTACTGCTTTCATTTAATACTCTGGTCTGCTCACTGTATTCTTTATTTTAGCAGTGCTCACCCTTAATCGATTACTTAAAATAGTTGAGCAGTGAGCTTCTGAGGAAGATGATGAACCACTTAGGTGTTGCTGTTTAGAATAAGGCATATAAAACGCATCTGAAGACTGACTTTGGCTGTTTGATCTTGCACATGCAGTGCTTCAGGAAACATTTCAGAATAATTATCTGATCCAAGATTGGTTGGGCAAGATCACCAGACATATCAAAATTTGATCTCATGCCGTTAAGACATCTACCAGTCATTGTTTTAGGTCTGCAAACAGTCTTTTTATGACCTTCAATTTAAAAAGCTGGCAGTGCCTGGACACCACAAAGCTGGTCAGCACAAACCAGCATCTCTAACAACTATTCTGTTGTTAGCAGATGTTGAGTTGACAGTTGACTGTCTTGATGATTCTGATCCTCTTCACCATTCATGTATGAAGTTCCTGCTTGCATCCCCAGCTTTACACTTGCTCATCTTTTTTTTTTTTTTTTTTTTTTTTTTTTTTTGGCTACATGGAAAATTTAAATTATTTTGTCCCCTACTCCTAAGATCAGACAAAACAATGCCCTAACGGGGTGCACAAGTTAGATGAGCTAGGCAAGACTGCTGCCAAAAAATGTTTGCATTAATATGCATAAAGGTTCCAGTCGAAATTTTTCCCCTAGGAAACAAATGATGGGAATGGGTGCTTCATATGCTTCAAAGTGCTTCAAAGTAAGTGGGGCACTTAACTACTATGATTACCTAACATATTTAGGAGCTTAAAAAAATCCAGTTAAATCTATTTAACTACTTGGAATTTCTGACTATTAATCTGGTGTAAGTTCATTGTCAAGATATTGCAACAGATTTTAAATCCCTCTTTTTGTCCAGGTTTCCTCATCTATGAGCGCATGTGCATGTGTGTATTCAGATTCTGGAGAAAGTTCAGACTGAACTGACCCCAATTATCTACTGTTTGAAGTGTAGTTACATTTTTCTGAAGTGGTGGTACTGTTTTATCACAGTCCATTTAAGGTCTGTGTAAAGGAAGGGCACCAGTAAGTTAAATTTACATCTTATATTGTTCCTCAAGAATATCACAATGTTATTATCATCTTAAAATCTTTTGTCTCCAAATTATTATTATTTTTTTCCTTGAACTTCAATTTAAAGACCTTTTTTAAGCCAAAATCTCAGTCTCATTAACAACAGCATTCTCTCTCACATATAAAACTTAATACTAGTGCTCATTGCACACATGAAATATGATGGGTGCATCTTTATCATCACGTTCTTCTTGCAATGATGACAAAACATAGCTGATACAATTGCCTGCACAGCTCAAGATCTGTGTGTTTAATTTAGTTTTTTTTTAAAGAGATAGGCTTCTAACCCTGCTAAATTCATTGAATAGGAACATCCTGTCTAGATTTTGTATTAAAACATTTATTGTATTTTCCCTGTGCTGGAAATGCAAGAGTTAACTAATTTAAATTTTGCATGAAGCCTAATAAGCCATCCGACTTAAAATAAACAACAGTCCAAGCTGCATAGTTTTCTTTTTATTAGCTGACCTTGCAAGCTAATAAATTCATCCTGTATTTTTCTGCTACTGCCAATTTGCAGCATACAGGAAACTAATCTTGTACAATAACTGCCTTCCTGTACTCAGTTCTTAAATGGAGCCAAATGGATTGGTGGCGGAAGAGCTCCCCAGCAGTTCCTGTGAAACAGTGCTGAGCGCAGCAAGACCTGACAGAGGCTGCTTGCTATTATTGACTTTGACAATGTAATTATGTTCTCATTTACCTCCCTAGCACTTAAGAAAAAAATATCCCCCCAATACGACGGCTACAACAATTTTGATGTCAAATTAGATGTGAGATACGTATTTGTAACATGCTAAATGTATGACAATAGCTCTGATTTTTGAGAGGGTAAAACACACTAGCAGTAGCCATTATAGCACAAAGGTCTTTCGTGTAGCTCTGGCTGCCGCAGCAACACTACACTGCAGACAAAGGATCTCGCTCAGCAGTGAGTTAATAAAGGATCTGTATTCAGATTAGGAGCTCATAAGTGTTCTTTCACATTAAAGGCAAACCACTGGTAACATAGTGTACCACAGTATACTACAAATGAATCTAGGGTCATTTATTTAGGGACTGAGCTCTTTCTAAAAATTTTAGTGTGCATATTTTGCATATTTACGAGAGGATTCTTCTTGTGTGCAGTGAAATCAGTTGCAAGATCTACCAAAAACTTCCTTTTTGCTAGGCCAAATGCTTGAGCTAATCCCCAGTGCGCTGCAGCACTGCGAACAAATGCAGGTGAACTATGTGCATTTATACAAACTGATATTCTCACTTTGCCTCGTGCGGAGAACAGACCTTTGTAAAAGAGGTCCTTGATTCACTTGAGTGAGGTTACTGTCTGGTCAGTATGGAAATGAATGTGGAAAAGCTTTATTTTTTTGGATCTGTCATAAATTATTTTTACGGCTAGCTTCCTTCTCTCCAAAATAAAATCCGTAACCAAAGAAAAAGGACTTCTCGAAACAAACCAGAATAAACCATTTGAATGGCATTTTTGAAAAACATGTTTGATTTTATAGTGTCCCCCCCCTCTGGTTCTTGATTATGCCCGATTCCTGCTTCATTTGCTCTCTCAGAAAAGGTTAAACACTAAGTATGGTTCACATATTTCTCTCCAGGGAAAAAGACCATGATAGCTTCCGAGCTGTGGCTGTCATTATTGTAAAGCATTTATGAGAAATCACACAAGCTACTCCACTAAAATAGATACATTTCTCTGCAGCAGCATTTATTAGGGCTCTGTACCAGCTGTAGTTATGAATACAGCTGGGTGGATAAAAAGAGACAGAAAACAGAAATGAGTTTGTATGTTCTTTCTGGGTCTTCTTTTAATTTGTCATTCTTTTAATTTTAAAACACATTTACAAGCTGAACTTAGCTCCTGTAGCTAAGCACTGAGTTTCAAAATAAATGAAATTGTCCATCATATATGCAATTTATGGTAAAGTTTTCTGAGTCTGTTAGGCAAAACAGACCAATTAAGAGAAATGAGCAGTTTTGGATAGAGGTATTCTCAATGAGTATCTTAAAGGACATTTGCTATTGCACATACTAGGATATCCACTTAAAACCACTCCATAGGACAATTGCTGGAGTGACTTGGGAAATGAGAACTAATGATGGTTAGGGAGGCAGTCTGTATGTAAAGATGAAGCATACGCTATTAATTAAATTCAAATATAGGAATATCAGCTGATATACCTACTATACATTGTTGGCTTAATCTTTCCCCTTTAATCTTCCTCATGGAACACTTTTCAGTTCCCAGAGCAAACGTTTCAAATAATTGTATTTTTCTTTGCCCTCAGATCCACACTCAGATACTAATAGCACCATCAGTCCCTATACCTCCTGGTTTATCCATAGATTATGTCCACCTTGACTTATAAAAGGACTCTGTAAAAGATGATATGTGATCCTGTAACTAAAAATATGGCACGAGCAGTGTTAATTCTGGTCTTTCTCAATCTTTGGATTAAGTTTGCAATCTTAACATTCTTCAAATGGAATAAATATTCTGTTTGGTTTTGGTTTTGTTTGTTCATTTGTTTGTTTTACTAAAAATAAACATATAAAACACCTGCAGGAAAAAGCAGAGTACCTTTCCCTTGGATAGCTAATCAAACAGTACTATTATGTTTAAACTAAAATATGGGAGACTTAGACTGTATATAAGAAAATGATATTTTTATGGCAAAGGTGGTGAGGCACTGGCACAGGTTGCCCAGAGAGGAGGTAGGCAATCTGTCTCCCTGTCCTTGGAGACACTCAAGGTCAGATTGGATAGGGCTCTGAGCACCACGATTGAGCTGTAGGTGTCTCAGTTCATTGCAGAGGAGTTGGACTAGATGGCCTTTAAGGGCTCCTTCCCACTCAAATTTTTCAATGATTCTGAGAGCTCATGAAGCCATGAGGCCTCCCCTCAGTTTGCTCTTCTGTGATCCATAAAAACCAAAGGACTGCAGCTGCCCCTCATACATCTTGCCTTCTTTCTCATCTTCATAGCCCTCCTTTGGAAACTTTCTGATAGCTTTATGTCTTCCTGTGTAGTGGTGCCCACAACTGTGCGTAGTACTTGAGATGAAGGAGTGGGAATACTTCAGCTCACCCTCTGCATTGGGGAACTGACTGTTATATCTGAGTACTGCAATCTTGCTTGCAAGCAGAAGTCTTATAGCAATTTCCAGAGTTCCATTGCTCTATGAGAAGCTTCACTATTTGACTACATGGAAGACTTACAGTGAAAAGCTCCATTGAAATGAACTCCTCAGTCCATCCAAAGCTGATGAACTCCATCACAGTCCTCATCAGTGCAGTACTCATGAGCTCAAAATTTCCCAGATTCTTTTATGATGATTTTTTTTCTTAAGAATAACAAAAGACAGCAGAACAACTCAGCATGAATGCATTTCAAGCCTTCACTTTGAAGTACATGAAAGAGATCAGAGATTGACAGTGAAATGATTTTAAAATTATTTCCTAAGCAAGGAAAAATGTATATTTCCATGGAACTGTTCTTGGAAACTGTCAAGCTCCTGGTGGAAACGTTCCCTCATGCTTTCATGGGGCAAATATATAATGTGTTTCTGAAAAATAAAAATCATAAGTGTGTTTGTCTGAATGGTTCATTTAATAATTCACTGCAAAATGACAATAGCCATTTGGGCAGCCTTAGATATATATTTTTATTAAATTTCTATCTACGATACTTACAGTATGCTGTTATACAGAAGTATATTTACACATGGCTATGGAAACTGTATCATCACATCTGTCAGATTTACTCTACACATGTTTAATATGTTACCTATTTAGCTTCTCCTGAACCTCTTTGACACATGTTTACTTGTTTTTGTACAATTTCATCTTCATAGTTGACTGCACTTTCTCTCTATACTTCTCAAATCTCACAATGTCTTGTTTAATCTGAATTGACAAGAACAGAACGCTGTGTTCTAAGTGGAGCCCTACCAGGGAAAAGTATTATTCTCATCATTATCACTGTCTCAGGCACAGAGAAAACCTGCTGTGAATGCTATTCTAGGGGCTTATTTAACTTCTTAGAGTCAGGAGCAGATAGGCACTCCCTCACCTGCCTATCAAACCAAATTCTATCTCTCTTTTTCATCCTAAACCACATCTGGGTGCATGGGTTTCTAATTCTTTATTTTTAAATGAATAAAATAGTTCAACTGTCTGCCAATCTGAGTCAATCTTGTAAGCTCCAAAGAACAGTTCTCCAATGCTGTAGGTACATTTTTTTTCTAGCATTTCTAGATTTCTGAAGCAGGTTGTTTTTTTTTTTGACGGAAAATATGATCTACATCCCAATTAACTATCAACTAGTTTACATGGATCTTGAAGCTCACTACAAATTTACTCACCAATAGGGATAGTTAATAGTCCAAATAATACTTAATTTATTTGTAGTCATAAGTGGCAAATAATTCTGTTAGCTTTATTTCCTTGTATTAAAATCATGTCATATTGAAACGCAAGGAATTACATGGAAAACAATCAGAGGACTATTCATTACAATGCTTTAAGGGTAAACAGGAGGTTCTGAGACTTTGTACTAACAGTGTCAGGTGTTTAACTAGATATCCTGGACTAAAATCTTCGTTGTTTCGTACTTTGTTTTAGCATCCAATGCAAAAGATCATTAAATGCCAGCATTTTACATTTTATCATCCTTTTGCTGAGTTGTATGTGATTCAGTAAAACGCTGAGAAGTCGGCCTCTGTACTTTTCCCACTGACCCTGATTTGCAGGTACGGAGGCAGGAGGACAGAAGGATGTTTCTTCCTCTATATGCAGTTAAAAAAAAAGACCTTCTTTGAACAGTGAATGCTGACTCTCTCACTTTCAGACTTCTGAGACCTACTGTGAACTTAGCAAGTTGTCTGCGGTGGGAAACTGATCTGTCACAACACATGAGGATAAGCCCCATCTGTGCTCCCTGAAGCCATCCGTTTGGAGTTGCTCCGAGTTAATGCATTTTTACTTCCCAAGTCTGGAAGTTGTCCAAGATATCAGATAAGTAAGTATTGTGAGGGTGCCCATTTTTAGGGTTCTCTCTTTAGCCAGGAGCTGCATTTGATAAGTTTTCATTTTACACATCCTTTGTGACATTGCTGCCTGTCCTGCTCTGAATGAATCTGATTCCTAAATCTTCGGCTTACTTGGAGGTTTTTTGCTCTTCTGGTTTATGCTATCTTCTTACCTGGGTATCATGTCTACAAGGAGAGATGAGAGCAATCTTCTTTGCAGTACAGATTTTTTCTTTCTTCAGATGAGATCCACAAAATCTAGCTATTATAGTACCTGACTATTTGGTGTTTTAAAGATAAAGTTCTCAAGAAAATGGATGAAATGCTATTGAAATGAATCACAGGTGAAGAAACCCCAGGCAGGAGCCATGAAGTAGCTTTGGAGTGGGTGCTGTGGTTAAAAAGGATGTTTACCCTTGGGTTATACAGATCACAAGCAAGAAAATGCATGTAAGCACGTAAGAAGTTTTATTAATATTCAGCTAAACTACACTTGCTTTCCAAGATATCACAACACTTTCTAGAAACAAAACAGTACCCCCTTCAGTGTTGCACACTGATATGAATGTATGATAAGGTGTTATGGCTTTCTGAAATCACTGCAGTGAGCTGTGAATTATTCATGAAATTAAAAATCCCAACTACTTCACTGCATCAAATAGTTCTGGAAAGTGACGTATAATAAAAGGAGAAAGAATAAACAGCTCATATTAAATAAATTATCCAGAAAGAAACCTTTCTTATCCCTTAAATCACCCATTCCATATCTTTTTCCTCACCCTCAGGCATGCTAGCACTTTAAGCCTGCAGAAGTTAATTTTTGTCATATATCAGGTTTTAGATATTGTGATTCTGTTTTACGAAAAGATTATAGTATAAGTGGATCAGTAATTAGCAATAAAAAAAAAGTAGGCAGTACATATTCACACCTACTTTTATATTATTTTTCTCTGTAGATAAAACACAGATGCAATGTTTTTCTCTCATTTTTACAATGAAAAGAAATGTCAGTAGGTCCAGGGAAGGAGTAGAGAGAAGTCAAGTCAAACATCTGATCAGAAAACACAATATTCTGCAGAAGAGTTCTTGATCTGATTCAGGATCAAAACCCTCAAATGTGCAGAGTACAGACATTTCCCACAAACTGCAAACAAATTCCATTTTTGCATAGTTTTCATCTTACAAGTGGACCGTTTCCAGTAGGGGTGTGTCAGCTCTTAAATGAAATCATTATAACCAATCTTCTGAATTTTCAGGGAATTGCAGGCTGTTTACTATTTTCTGAATTTGTTCAAATACAAAAGTCCTGAAAGACGAGGGGAAAGAAAAAAAAAAAAGAAAAATGTTTTGAGAACTGTTCAAATCTTTATACAGCACAGCTCTCTTGGAGGATGTATATGCTGCCATTTACAGTCCCTTGTGGATAATAAATAATGCATATTCTGGATCTGTTCCATGGCTGTTTTACTCAAGGGTGTTACCAGCTGCTTGAAGACCAGAGGGGCATCAGGTTCGTTTTGTATCTAATATGTGGAAGTAAGATACACAGATGTGCGCATCCATTCTATCAGGTCTTTTTATTCTTTAAGGAAAAAAACAAATAAACTACCATTACTCAAAATAAAGGAGCAGTTACATTTATGCAGTTTCTCCTTTCCCTGTTTTTCTGAGCTCCTCAGGAACATAATGGCACATTTGAAAATAGCCATTTTGTAGCCCAGCTCTTTCTCTTTCATTTTCCTTTTCCTTCTTTCTGTCTTTTCCTCCAGAAAGAGACACTTCTGTGGAGTAGCTCTTATCTTTTCAACATTAGGACACTGGACAATTAAGGAGTTTGAGGACAATATCCTTATCAAAAGTCAAATCTCCTGGAAGATCTTCAGAAGACTAATACCATTTCTTGAACCATCAGGGTTTGCTTTTCAAGAGTCTTCTTATTTCAAGGTGTTAAATTTTGAGTACCAATTGGAAAAAAAAAAAAAAAAAAAAAAAAAAAAGAAAAAAAAATCATGGATTCATGAATAACAGTGCACAACTGTCAACTGTTTCCAAGAAACTCTTTATTATTATTATTATTATTATTATTATTATTATTATTATTATTATTATTATTATTATTATTATTATATAACATACAGTAGTGAATTCCCAAGTGCTTTGAAACTAGGCTATTTTGGAATTCCTAGGGTTCTGAGAATTGTTGATTCAGTTCTATCTAGGTCACAGTCAGTAGGGTGTGGATGCTGGTATATCAAAGCAAATGCAGATGTGGTAGCAACCCCTGGAGCTAAGGCCACAGTTCAAAAGGACAGCAAGGAAAGTCTAAAACAGTGTTTGGAAACAAGAGGCCAGAAAAGGGGTTCTGATAGCATGCCTGTTACAAAGAATTGGACCCTTCTTTAGCAAGTGGGATCATTTGCAAAGCAGTGTTGTGATATGGACACAAATACTGCATCAGTATCCCATACAAAATGGCTGGCATCAGCAGGCTGCCCAGAACTTTCTTGGTGTTATTTATTAGAGACAGGGGTCTAATAGGAGAAAATTTGTAAGGGCAATTAAAAACTATGTCCTCAGCAACTCTGGATGCTACAGAAATATTGCATACAAGCAGTGGCATTCAACCTGATGCTCTCCCTGTCCTTGCAGTTCAGTTCCCATATTGTCCTGCTTATCTCAGTATTTATTTCTCCTCTTCTAGCATGGGACATTTGTAACCCAGCAGTTCTAGCCTTTCTCTTCATCATTAGGCCACTGGGCAAATGCTAGCCATTCCCTGATCTTCCCATAAAATGAAGATGAAAATTCAAATCTCTGTAGAAACTGCTGAATAGGAAAACTTCTAACACCATGTATGTGCTATCTCACACTACAGCTACAAGTAAAACTACTTCTGTTACATGTTACTGTGACTATTTTGGTGAGAGCTGAAAGCCTTGTTTGAATCTTTTTATGTTTTCTGGGCAATAAGTATCTCCCTGCAGTTGGACAACCTAAGTGATTCTTTATGCAATTACTAGCTTGACGCTCCCCAGCTGTTTCACCTGCACAAAATCAACAGAATTTCTCAAATGTTTAATCTGTCCTGGAATAATTATTCTGGAAATTACGTCATCTGGAGCAATAGGTAACAGTTTTACAAATCTAGAGTACTGTTATCACAGTATAAAGGCTAAGAAAATGTCCACACTAGTGCTCATGTAAGCTCATGCAGACATGGCTTAATATGTGGAGCGGTAGGGCAGAGTTCAGCTGAAAATCTCATCCTGAACCCTGGTTAAAAATCAGCCGCCTGCCTACACTGACTTCTGGAATGAATAGTTTTACTGAAATTTATGCCTGTGTTCAGTACCTAATATGTATCTGTTAATATGACTTTGAACCATAATTTTCAAGTTGGATATTAGGAAAAAATCTTCAGAAAGATTGGTGAGGTACTGGAACAGGCTGTCAAGAAAGGTCGTGCAATTACCGTACCTGGAGGTGTTCAAGAACCACATGGATGTGGCTCTGAGAGATGTGGTTAGCAGGCATGGTGGGGACTAGAGGATCTTAAAGGTAATTTCAAACTTTAATGATTCCATTTCAAACTTTAATGATTGCCCAGGGAGGTTGTGGATGCCCCGTCCTTGGACGTGTTCAAGGCCAGGTTGGACGGGGTCTTGGGCAACCTGATCTAAATGTGTATGTTTGGTGGCCCTGCCAGGCAGAGGGGTTGGAACTACATGATCCTTGGGGTCCCTTCCAACCCGGGTGATTCTGTGATTCTGTGATTCTATGGTTCTATAACTAAAAGTTCCCTAGGAAGAGAAGTTAGAATGGGCACCTCTTTTTTCCTGTTTCCCTTCTAGTTGCCATTCCTGGGCCAGTGCAAGAATCTTCAGTCATCACCTGGACAGAACACATCATGAACTGAGAGAGAAAGGGTGGAGAAAAAGTAGTTGAAGAGCTGTTTTTGGAACTTATGTTGTCATGTTTGCAGGAGGGCATGAAAGCAGAGTTTTAAAGTAGTACCTTTCCAGTGAATTAGGAAAAGACAAAAATGCATCACTCTGGAGGCAGAATGGTTGGTTTGGAGAACTTTTTCTGGCATGAGACAAAGCCTAATGTTATTTTTTTCCTTATTCTGCATGGTATAAAGATTACATCTCATTGAGTTTTTAAGAGAATGTCTATTTTAGTACTAATCTAGAATATTAGCATTGTGGATAATGGGAAATTATTGCCCCCTCACTACAAGAAGGGCACTGAGGTCCTGGAGTGTATTCAGAGAAGGGCAATGAAACTGTGAGGGATCTAGAGCACAAGTTTTATGAGGAGTGACTGAGAGAGCTGAGACTATTTTGTCTGGAGAAAGAGGAGGATCAGAGGTGAAATTATCGCTCTCTACAACCACCCTGAAGGGAAGTTGTGGTAAGGTGGGGGTGGGCCTCTTCTCCCATTTTACTCACAATAGGGTAAGAGGGGATAGCCTAAAGCTGTGACAGGGGAGATTCAGATTGGGCATCAGGAAATACTTTTTCTCTGCAAGAGTGGTCACATGCTGAAATTGGCTGCCCAGGGAGGTGGTGGAGTTACTGTCCCTGGCAGTGTTCAAAAACCATTTAAAAGTACATAGGGGCATGGTTTAGTGGAAAATATTGGTGATAGGTGGATGGTTGGACTAGATGATCTTAGAAGTCTTCTCCAACCTTGGTGATTCTATGATTCTATGATTCTATTCTATACAGGAGCTTGCAACTGCTTTGAACTCTGACCTGCGTTCTTGTTGAATTGTTTAGGCAAATTGTTCAGCATTGAGCAAGCAATATTTTACCTCTGCTTTTTGTTAGCAAAAAAACCAAACCTGCTCTCAACAGACATAAATGCTGTATAGAGTTCTTAACAATGATTATGCTGACATTCAGCAGAGTGCTTTCTCCACTATGCTTTAGTAGTTCAGAAATGATATTGCCAAATGTAATGGCAGTCAGGCAGTTTGTTAACCTGTCTCTGTACCTCAGAGTTTCATAATTTGAGGTATACAGGCAACAGCTAATGACAACAAAAATCACAACAGCAATTTTTGGCAGAACCGACTAGTTGCACTGCTGCTTTGTTGTTTGTTGTTCTTTCTTTCAGTACTGCCTTACAATTAAGATGCACAGGCACAAAGCTTCATTGACACTGTGATTAACAGGGAAGCTTGATTAACTCAGATAGCAGAGTGGAATGAACAGTTTATTAGAGTTCATCTGCCACACTTACAAGTGAAATAAGGAGATCAACATGATATTCCTCTGTAGATACAAGCTAAATGCCAAGGATACTAGTCAAAACGAACCAGGCAAGATGTAGGGTGAGACAGTGCTCCTGCAGACCTCAGTAGTAGTTAATGGCAGATGGTTCTCGTTGCAGCATGCAGTGCCTTCTCTGATTCATAACTTTGAGACTTGAAAATAAATTCCAAAGATCAATTCATTTTCAAGCCCTGGAAAAGGAATATGCACTTTCTTAATTACTCTTTCCAAACAACATCAACTTTTACCTTTAGCGTATGTTCTGGTCCTTAGAAGAGTAAAACATTTTCTTTAGAAATGTCTTCATTTTCTGAAAATAAATGTAAATCCTGATCCAACAGAAACTATTCAATATATTTCTGTCAAGGTTTTTTCTTTTTTCTTTTTTTTTTTTTCTTTTCACTGTGAGTCAGTGTAAGAAATTAACAGAAAGATATAGAACTCCATTTGCACTAGGATTTTGATTTTCCCAGGTCTAAAGAGTGTGGTCAGTTACAGATGCAATAAACCTTCCTGTCATCAACACAGTATTATTCGTCAGTGTATGCCAGTTTGAACTGACATGGTGTGTGGCATACTCTGAACAGGATGGCCCTGTGTTTAACAGAAAGCAGACCTGGACAGCCATGCTGTGTAATCTGCAGGTCTAATTTCTGCCATCCGTCAGGCTATTCACCAGGAAATTGAGCCATGCCATGGAAGCCTATTTTTATTTACTTGGAGAGATTTCAGGTGCTTGATGTGTAAGGAACTATAAAGGGCGGGGATTTCATGAAATGCTTCTTTTTCCTTTCCTTCTCTCTTGATTTGTTAGATCCAAAGTCAAACAGCTGGAGAAGATTCTCTCTTTTCTTTTCTTTTTTTTTTTCCCCGTGGTTTTCTTTAAGTCAACTTTCTGAAAGTTTATCTAGCTCCAAGCAGGAACAGAGTCAGCATAACCCCTCAACCATAGCCTCAGATGTTCTGCATTGACTGCTGTTTTGACATTCTTGGATGGAAATCCATCCCTTAATACTCAAACGTGATGCACATACTGGTTCTCTGGCATGCCTTTGCCTATGACCATCTGTTGTGGTGGCACTGTGCCTGCTCAAAAAATTCTCTGCCAGTTTCATGAGGGCATAGGTATCAACCAAATATAGAGTTAGAAAGATAGCTAGCAACATGTCATTGTAGTTGCAAGATTACTCCTCTTGCTGGTAAGGAATCCCAAACCAAGCACACACTTCAGAATAAGTGTTTTTAGGTACATCATAAACTCATCCCAAACATGTACGTTTGCACTCATGTACAGAGGTAAACAAATCTTCCTCAGATAAATAAATAAATAAATAAAATTTAAAAAAGCAACAGAAATAAAATAAATTAAAAAAAAAAAAAACAGATCTTGGATTCACTAGAAAATATATACATATTCATTTTTCTTTGAGAGAGCAGCAAAGACTTGGAGAAAACTTTTTTTCAAAAACCAGACTTCACAAATAAACAATGAATAGGTGTAGATGTTTTGTGTGCCTATCCCAATTTTAAAATCAATGCATTGATATTAGATAGTTACTGTAAAAAGGATTTGGGAATATTTATTTGATTAGTAATTGGGGATCACTTGAAAAAGATCTCCTGCTCAGTTGCTAAGAGAAAAAAAGAAGCCACAGTCTTTGAATGAATATAGAATGCAAATATTCACAACAAGTGAAACTTGAGTCAGGTTACATATGAATGCAATTATGATGTGAACTTTGCAAAGCCGATATCAAAAATAGAGTGTCCTTTTCAGGCAAAACTAGGAGTGACCATTTCCAAAACTTGTAGAACAATATTTTAGATCCTAATCTAGTTTTATTTACACCTTATAAGAGACACAGTACCTGCTGGTGTTATTAATACAAAGGAACAGTAAAAATAAATGTTTATACTGCCAGTATTTCTATCTGTAAAGAGCAGTTTAAAACCACAAGAAGGTAAAGCTCCCATTCAGCTGAATTTAAAATAAATTGTAATACAAGAAAAAATAACATAGTATTACATGGACAAGACAAAAAGTATATTGGAAGGAGCCTAAGAAAGTAAAATAGTGGGAAAAACAGTGAAACCAGGCTTGCCACAGGAAGAATGGTACAGCCTTAAAGACAGGAGCAAGGAACCTGAATCTGATGTGGAAAAAAGGAAGTTGTCAAAAAACTGGGATGGTAATCTGTATTTTAGTATAGAAAATAACACTAGCAACAAGACATATATGGAAAAGTGAGTTGTAGGAGTTTGGGAGAAGATGATTTCAGAAAACAAAAGCCATGAAGGAGAACTGAACTTCCTTTCCTTTTGATTAGAGAGAAGATACATTCTATAAAGCTTATGAAAGAACTGAAGTCAGCAGAATGGAAGAGGGATTATGATGAAGAGAAAAAAGAGCCAAAACAATAGACACATATCAACATGATGGGTCTGAATGTTTCCTCCCCAGCCAGGAAGTTCCCAAGCAATTTTTGTCTTGTATACCCTGTTATACATCACAGCGATGGATAAGAACATTTCCAGTCAGCTATTGCAAAGGTGGAATTTAAAGGCAAACTGAGGATTCCTTTGAGTGGCAACTGTTGCTCAGTCTGTGAGCTCTTCAGTGGAAACCTTTGCATGCATGCCACTCTTTTGCAATATAGTACTTGCTCTGTTCTCACCAATACTTGCTCTCCCATGTAGCATGTTCGTCAAAAACCAGAACAAGGTATGACCTTCAACACCTGGTTTTCCTCTTTGCTTGGACTTGATTTGGGTTTCCTTTCTCAAGAACGGATTGCCCTTCTGAATGATTGGAGAAGGGTACTGTGGGTTTATTTGCTTAAGTTGTTGCTTATAGAACAACTTGGGCACTAGTTAATACAATAAATGTCTATTTCATTAGACTGTACATCTGCCTGGATCAGCACTTTTCTGTTCTGAGAGCCACACAAACAGAGAACAAACAGATGATCCCAGGAGCAAAGTAGTTATAATCTGAAGGCCTCTTGAAAGATCAGTGTTTGTTTCAGCATTTCACTGACTACTGAACTGGGATCTAATTCTGAGTTTCCGTGTTTTGCTTTTCTTGATAAGAGACTGAAAGACGTGTTTGTTCTTTGGAATGTAAGTTCCCTCTGACAGAGGCTGTGTCATTGGAAAACAGGTTTGCTACAGCTTAAAAAACAAAAACAAAAACATGACTTCGAATTACGAGCATTTGCCTGGGGCTTACGCTTTCTGACTAATTTCTTCAGCGCAGGAAGGGAAAGGGTCTTCACCTGCCAAGGAGAAAGATCAGCTGTCTGTGGAGAAGGTCCGCTAGGATATGGTGTATGCTGTCCATGGCCATAGGAATAAAAGCTTTGTTGCCAAACTTAAAACTCTCCTACTCTTTTTAATAGAACCGTAGAATAGCCTGAGCTGGAAGAGATTCATAGCAAAACATTTAAATATTGACAAATGTTGACTCTTGTCTACCCCTGATAAGAACAAGTAGAAATATCTAGAATATATATGACTCTATATTAATTTCTCTTGATTCTTTTGAGATGAACATGGAATTCATCTCTGAGAACAGGTGTCATTTTTCCAATATTATTCCTTGTTATAATCTATTTGCCTTGACCTACCGCATCCTCATAAACCTGTATTGAAATAAGCGTCTGTTTTAAATTTTCCTTGGATATGTTTGACAAAAAGGTTTATCAACAGATGGTACTAAAAGCTGTAGTTGAGCTGGAAAAGAATATATCAAAGTTAAAATGCATCACTTTTTCCTTCAGTGCTATGTAAAAATGTTTACAAATGGATTTGCAAGTTTTGGATTACTCATTCATTAGTAAACAGCATTAAATCAATATGAATTCAATAATTTGTGCTTGGAAATTATTATAAAAGGAGAATGATTTCTTAACAAAAATATGTATGTATCTCTATCAATTTTATGCATAAGTATATTTATATTTCTAGTTCATAATTTAAAATTTTTTTTGTACTTTCTTGAGTTGAGAAAGGAAAAAATTCTTAAGGTAAAAAACTCTGAGGTTTTAAAAGATTATACTATTTTCCAGATAAAAAGGAAGGAAAAAAAGGAGTCAGTTTCATCTCTAAATTACAGTTCTGTGCTTTTTAACAGCTGCATAAATTCAATTTATATTTGTAACTTTCACTTGTTTACTCCATGTCAAAAATAAAATATTAACTACAGCTTTGGAAACATGCACTGAAGAAGTTAGCAAGCTATAATTAATTCAATTCATAATGGTATTCCCATCTACAATGATGTATGTAGCCAATGTTTTATAATGTTATAATAGTAAGTAGAGTTTTTCATGCCATATGAGAAGTCCATAATCTTTTGCAGTCTTGGTCCATTGAAAATTGGCAAAAACAAGATATGAAGTTTTCTCTAAGAGAGCACTCTGACGTGTTTCACAATCCTTAGTGCTTAAAAACAACCCAGAAAAACAGATCAAAAAACAGTAATTGCACAGCAAAGCAAATGCAGTTACAAAGCCAAGAAGGATTACACATGGGCTTTTACAACAGAGTCGGCACAGTTGTGAGCTATACCTCAGACCCTGGGAACATGAAGGATATGTATCCCTGAAATCATTTTTAAATTTAATAGCTCTTGGGTGCTGGTAGGAATGTTGTCAGGGAATGGTATGTTTCTTTAGTAGAGGTGGTTGCCAAGCAGGATCACTGAGTGCTTAATCACGCTTACATTAAAGCTGAGACACATGAACTGAAACAGTTATTATAGGGAATAATTAGAGAACAAATTAAAAGCATTAGAACTGCCAGGAAGATCAAAGCAAACCATTCCCCATGAGAAGTGGACACGATGTTGCTCAGAACAGGTAGAAGCAAAGATTTGCAGTAAAGATTGCATTCTCTAACATAAAAATTCTTAATAGCAGTTAAGGTACATCTTATCAAAACTACACACAAAGAGATAGAGTCAGATAACAGGGAAAAATACCTGTTTGCAGAAAATACGAGGGCAGGTGCTCAACAACATCAAGAACAAGTGGTTCTGTCTTGTGTAAAACCTGAAATTTTACAAAGCAAAAAAACAACAAATCCCAGAAATATCCTGCTAACTCTACATTAAAAAGAAAAAGAAAAAACCAACACGGAAAAGTCAGAAAATTGCCAGAACTGTACACAAAACATCAAGAAATTCATTCATTCAGAGATCCAAGGTTTGAAGAGAAGAGTACCTGATGGTTTCCACCCTTCAAGGAAAGTGGTTGCAAAACTGTTATGAGATCAGAAGACAAGAAATATCTGGACAAGCCGGTTGCCATTTATGATAGAATTAAAAAATACTCATTTTGAAGACAGTAACTGTAAGTCTATTAAGATCCCTTTCAATTCTACTGAAAATATGCATGTAACTGTTGTGTATTCTCCTTTTATAGACAGGATAATGATGATATGGATGGAAATATATCCAAAGTGACGAAGAGGGTTTGTTTCTTGGTACTGGTTCTTGCTACTGTGCAGAATGGTGTGCATGCACCTATGAAGATCACATCTCTCTCCCTAATCCCTGAGAAGATGGATGAACAGCGGATGAGTCCACTGGCAGTACTGGGGAGAGAGATGTCTTCAGAAAGTCAGAGGAGCCCTTGGATTCTGAAGAAACCTAATGTGTCCCACAAGAGGGAGAGAACATTTTCCCTTTTCAAAATGGCAAGCTCCCTGCCCTATTTCATCAGGTTGTATTGTGTGGCCATATTGGACTATTTTTTAAAATAATAAGAAGTTGATCTAACAGCTGATTCTGGAATGGGAGAAGATGCTGGCTACCCTGATATGGAGCCATAAAAAGGTATAGCATCCGGTAACCCTGACCTGTGTCTTATCATGGGCTCAGGAAACAGAGACCAGTACATTGCGCTTACATGTGTTACACTATTATAATAACTAGTACTGCTAAGAGTAAAAATTTAATCAATGTATATATATCAAAACAAATTATTTCAGGGAAACAATAACTGCAGTGGCACATATCATATCAATACTATTGAGCTGAGCTAACAATAAATCAAATTGGCAGAATCAATTCCTCTGCTGGAAATGAAATCATTAAAATTCATATACAGAAGCGCATGCCATATATAAGATTTCTTTTGGCAATTTCTGTCTATTTGGCTGCAGAACACTCACTATCTGGGATTTAAGGACTCTCTTCCTTTACTTATGTATAATGAGGGGTGTGAAGCAAAGCGCTGTGCATGAGGTACATCCCATAGCACTTCTGGAAAAGTTTGCATTGCTAGTGCATAGATCTTCCGGATTCAAAAGAGATTAATAATGCTTCAGTGTGTTTTGGGCTTCTGGGGTCAAAAGATATGATGGTGAGGTAGGCAAGAGTAGTCCTATATTAGACGTGGAGTGAGGATAAGTAAACAGGCACATCTTTGAGTGCAGAGCATTCTTTGTCAATTCTACTTGTTAGTTTTCTGCACAGTGAAAGATACAGTGCAGACAGAGGTGGAAATTGCTAGAAGGTGGCAAAAAGGGATCATCTCACCACTGTGCTCAGGGGACACGCACCAAGGGGACAAGCAAGTATTCACAGCCTCGTTATCTATGGCAAGACTGGAGAGGAAAGGGCATGAGGGAAGATAGGATCAAAATTAGATGAGTAGCAAGAAATTAATAATAATGAAGAAATTCTTAGACTGCTGAACAGCCTTTTCTCTGTGAAAAAATCTCCTCAGTCTCACTGCAGTGCTCATTGGTCATGAACTGCAGTGGCAGTTCTCACATTTCTCATAGGGACGCACACTGAAAATTGATCATGTGGCATGATCCCAAATCCAAGCATAACTGTTAGATAATACCCTCCATGTCCATCTTGCTACCCTCTAAACTGATCTTGTTTAGGACTACTCTCTTGTATTGTAAGAGGAAACGGAAGAAGAGAGAAGAGAGGCTGAGAGAACTGGGACTGCTCAGCCTGGAGACGAGGAAGTTCAGGTGGATCTCATCAATGTATGGAATTACCTGAAGGGAGGGTGCCAAGAGATGAAGCCAGGCTCTTTTCAGTGGTGACCAGTGCCAGAAAAAATGGGCACAAATTGGAACACAGAGGTTCCTTCTGAATATCAAGAACACTTCTCTGCTGTGTCAGTGATGGAGCACTGGCAAAGGCTGCCCAGAGGCTGTGGGGGGTGCCCTCCTTGGAGATCTGCAGAAGCTACAAGGCCATGGCCCTGGGCACCCTGCTCTGGATGGCCCTGCTGGAGAGGAGCTGGCCCAGAGGGACACAGTCGTCTCATCCAGCCTGTGGTTCTGTGAGAATATGTATGTGTAGTCAAATACCTCAGGAACACAAGAGAGAATCATAGAACTTTCGTATGTATCTCTTTCCTGAAACTCTTCCTTACAGAATCACTGATTTCTAAAGAACTGTGTCAGGCATTGCTAGTAGTATTACAGTAAAATACTTTGCAGCTGTTCTAAACTGACGCTTTTCTTGAGAAAACAACATATTTTGTCTTAATCTTTGTTCTCGAAACTACTGCAGTACCTAATGTTTACAAAGTGAGGGGTCTCTTAAAGCCAACTAAAATGTGTTCATAGTTTAGTAGAGACTATTCCACTATATCTGTAATCAGTAGAGAGGTAAATTGTCTCTTCGAAATATCTGTTTTTCTTCACTGACTGTAAAAGGAGCTGATTGAACTAGTCTTGATTAAATGCTTTATATTTAGGAAGCTAAAATTAAGCATTTTAAGCTATTTGACTACAAAAATAGCAGCAGCCACTGAAAAGCAGTGTGCTTTACATTTCCTAAAATAAACTACTAATGGTAGAAGTTCTAAAACTGAACCAACAAATCTCCTTGAGTAAAAAACACTTAAACTTTAGATAAGAGTCCACAGTCCATCTCTTAGTTTTCCTTGAAACAGAACAATCAAGGAGGTGTTTTTCATTTCTTTAGTATCAAAAATCAAATAAAATAAAAGCAATAAAATGAAAAGATAAACTGGAGCAAATGAAGGGAACTTAGTATATTTTATGTTGCAAACAAGCAAAGACAAATTCAACACCAATAAAAATTCACAGAACTGTATTAAACCTAGATGTATTATGCCTAGCCTAGGATTATAACTACAAGAGAGACCTACGTTAGGGAGGTCTGGGTTGCAGGCTCTAGGATCTGCACACTGCTGCATTGAATTTATATGCTGCAGCAATCCTGACGCAGAAGCTGGGTAGATGATCCAAGTCTGATTCCTGCAGCATTACTGGACGGCACCCACAGCTGCACTGTTTGCTCCCAGCTGAGTTTGACCTACAACACTTACTGCTTTCAATCTTTATGACAAAGAAAAGTAAACTAAATGCATAAATTAGGAAAGAGATGTAGTAAAATATAAGTGAAAACATGCATCAGGAAAAGAACATTATCATTTCTCTTAGAGAATGAGGGGCAGATGTGACCCTACCTGAGCAGGGGAATGAGGCTGGTAAAGCCTGCTGTTGAGGGGCAAAATTAACTGTAAAAAGTTGAACCAGATACACAGAAAAACACATGCTGATTGTCTCTCATTCTTTCTCTTACTCCTTCTCCTCACATCCCCCATCTGGCTGCATATAGTGTTGGCTTCCCTCCAGCTGCAGCAGAAGGCAGCAGGGATGTGAGACTCCTGAACCTGTCCGCACCTCCTGGCAAGTCCATGTCTGCTGAAACGGATTGGGCAAATTCCCCTCAATTTAGGAGTTCAATGTGAGGACTGATATTGCTATTGCCTAGATGTCATATTCTCCATCATGAATGTCCCTGTCACACCCGAGCCGTCCTTTTTGTTGCTGGACAGTTGTCTGTGAGGAATGTTCTTGTCTCAGAAGCAATTCAGTTTGGTCATCAAAGTGTTTAAACTGACATCAGAAGAGCAGAAAAACTGAAATAGAAACCCTCAAAATATTTTTGTTTCTATGTAACTAAACTTTGGTAACAAAATAAAATAGGGGAGAAAATAGGAAAATATATACAAAAATGAATTACAGAAGAATGCATTAACATAAGTATTTCCAGAGGCAGAATAAATCCCTGGTGAATAAGCAGAAGCAAAAGAGACCGCATCCTTTAGCCATAATCTTCTGCATGTGTTCTTGGGACATGACTTCCAGATGTGTCTACCTACCTGCACCTGAAGAACCCTTCTGCCCTCCTCATTTAGCATTGTAGTCCCTAACTGATAGCTCTTAACTGAATCAAGTTCACTGACTCAAAGAAGGCTAAGCAGTGTGATGGAGGTTTCACAAGCATCTAAATGGCTCGGTTGTCATCTCTCCCCCTGGCTCTAGTTGGACCACTCTAGCTCAAGAAGATACTTAGACAGTATACATAAGTAGACAGTATATATAAGTTCAGGTGCCAAGGCTCAAAATTGTTACTTGGAAATTTGGATATTTCACTTTCGTCTCTACTGAAATCATGAGCAATGATCACTGAAAAGTTAAGCCTGTTTGCTTCTGGTTGTGTCTACACTTTTTTTAAACACACCTACCTCCTCCATCTCAAGCTGCAGGAAGTACTGGGAAATTGGTATTTGGCGATTTGTCACCTGCTTGGGAATAGGAATGCTTGAAAAATATGCCTTTCCCAGGAAACAAAAGCACCATTTTTTCTCTCTATTTTGTTTGAATGGCAACAGAATGGTCTATAACTTGAATTGGAATATTTTTTTGTCCTTAAGTGTTGCTCGTTGTACAGTTAATTCTTGCATAATGCACCATGATTGAATGGGGAATTCATCTCTTGTATCTGTGTTACCCTGCAGTCCTAGCAGATGTCCGCTTACAGCTGTGGATCCCCTCTGCATTCCCTCCCCAAAAACATCCCAAGCCTTTCTGTTTCTGTTACACTTCTTTCCAAACAGTGTGGCATCAAGAAACGTGCGTCAGTAGAAGCTTTGACAAAGATTTCACTATAGTCAGCTGTGAAAGCTGTTACTGTGAGACAAGTTAGTGACAGCTCTCTAGCAAGTGTGCCTGCAGGTTTTTTGGTGCCAAAAGTGCTGGGGAGTGAGAAGACTGGTGAAATGCACTCAGATATTCTGGTTATGCCTCACTTTGGTAATCAACAATTTCCTACAGTTTTTGAAATATTACTCATTTTGAGCATTTGAAAGTGATTTTGCAATTTGATCAGCAAACATATATTTCTGGAAAAGCAAAAGTACTGACAAAAATGATCAGAACAGAAATGTTCACTCATTTGGTTACTTCAAACGTCTTTTTGTACCGAAGTTCCCTCAAATCAATTTTTTTTGGCATTTCCTTGAAAAGTGTGCTTTTTAAATGTCAGTCAAACACAAATAATTTTTGGTCTCTCTGTATTTCTCCATTGAAATCAAGAAAAAAATTCATAGTTTCCAGTAGTGGGGCTCAAATATAATTATTTTATTGGCAGCAATATTAAAAAAAAAAAAAAAAAAAGCACATTTGTATCCATGTGAACATTGTGCTTCTTGTAAAGGAAAAAAAAAAAGCTAAAACAAAGAAGGGTGGAGTTCTGCAATCTAAATATGCATTCATGGACATATTCTGATATTTGTTCTGCTCATGTCAACCAGAATAATCCAATACATCGATGAGAGGCTAGAGTTTGCTCTGCTCTATGCTGACTGTCTGCATGCAACTGAAGTCTCATATAAAAGGCTCAACGCTACTTTTAGCACCTGCTTCCGCCACTGAAATCAATGGACTGGTGTCTGCCCACATCAGGTCTGAATCTGGCCCTCACAATCAACTTTTATTAGGCTCTTGACAGTGCCTTTAAGTGATCTTGTTGGTTAGAGGGCAGAAGTATGAGCACAAAAGCCTACAGTAGATACATTCCAAGCCACATGTGCTCTGTTTACTGTACAGCATGAAATATGAAGTCTGGGATTGTACAATATAGATAATTCAAGCCATATGTAGATCAGTGAATGTAAAGCTCTGTGTATTTGATCTCAAAACCAATTAGAGCAGTTTGTTTGCTTTGATCTGAATGGAATGCTGCAGTATACACGTTATAAAACTTACTTCCAAAAGTTATTGGGCTAATAAACACTAATAATGTGAATGCTTTGTATTCCTGAGTTTCATAAAGAAATTACACATAAGACTTGAAAACAGTTATTGAGGGTGTGACTTATAAAACTAACCAAATTCTCACATAACCCTCTGGAGAAAGGGAGATGTGAGCGCTCACAACACTGACACCTTTGGGGATGAGCTGCTTCCCCTTGAATTCCTCAATACAATTGAGAAAGCCCAGTTTGTTGTTTTATTTAATTACTAATACACTTTATGAGGAGCTTGGGTTCTGAGCATGTGGTTCTCCACAGGAATAAGGAACTTTGCTTTAAGGGTATTTGGAATAGGAGCAAACAGAGGTAGCAGATGGCTTAATCAGGCTGTCCCGGGAATGTATACCTACATTGTTTGAAAGTCCCATTTTGGGGACTAGATCTTAAGATTGCCTCTCCCTGAAAAGGCATCTTTTGATTCTGAAAGAGCAGTTCTGAATCACTGAATCATTTCAGAGAAACCACTGAGAAAAGCAACTCTCAGCTCCTTCTGAATCAAGGCATCTTTCAGGGCTGGTGCTGGTGGTGCAGCAGCTCCAGCTCAGAGGAAAGGTGGAAATCCGTCTCTGCATTTGGCCCTAAGGAGAGAGCTCTCCAGATGAGTGGGCTGGGTGAGCTGGAGAAGATGTAGTGGAGACACTGTGGTGGCCTAATGGATCCCATCAATCTCTCCAATGTAGATAGATTCCCTCTTTAGTCTCTATTTCATCTTAAAAAAAGAAAAAAAAAATGCCAACAAGTCAGCATTCTTAGATGATCCCTTCTCTCATGTGTTTTGTTTTGTTTTTTTTTTCCCACTAGGAATGGCTTCTTTTTGAAAAACAAACAAACAACCCACAACCCCACCCTAATGCACATTCGAGATGAAGCAGCTTGGAGAGCACAGATATAACTGAGATGCAGATCTCAGTGCTTAAAGTGCTGTCATAAAAATTATGACAGTTAAATGTGACTGCCTCCACAATTTTTGGAGGGATGTTTCTGCATAGAGATTTACAAATCTGTGTGGTAGAAAGCACTCTTTGTATTTTTTCTAATAGCTGATTCATATAGTACTTATATACCTGTGATATCTGAATTATAAAAATGGTTCAGTGTATATGCTTGGCACCTACAAATTGTAATGGAGAAAATATGATTAATTGCACAGCAGAACTCTTTGACAATTTGCTGAACCTGTGTATCACTGACATAAATCTTTCCCCCAAGTGCCTAGACTGTCATTAACTTGAAAAATCAGCCAAGCAAAAACCTTTATGAGTGAGTTCATGGAAATAGAGATATATTTTGTAGCTACGGTATACAGCAGACAGCTGGGAACAGGATAATACCTGCAGCAGGATAGCATGCTTTGCATATTTTTAAATAATACTAGATTTCTTAGAGCTGGTATTTGTCTGAGCCCTTGTACTGTACTCAATATGGCTTGTTTAGCTGGACTGTGGGAACCTGCTCTATGGATTTTTTTTTCCTGTCATTTGCAAGTACCCTCAAATAAAGCAGATGAATTCATTTCCTTCTGTGGCTCTAAAGGGGCCCGCACTCTCTGCTGCTCCTCGGGAATTCAACATCCACAAGCCACATTCACTTAGCTATACTTCCATCTGAATAGCAAATGCTAATTGGGTTTGTTTCTGGCATTTTCCTCACTTAAGATCTTCTGTTACACAAGAGAATGGGAACCTTCAGCCTGACTGCTAAAATATACTGAAAAGTCTTAAAGGAGGTGTTCCTATACTATGCTTTAAACCTGTGTAAGCTGGAATACAGCATGTTTTCTAAAAAATGGCCAGTCCAATAATGGGTACTTTAGTATCGAAACCCATACTTTATATTTTGCCAGACTTGTCTGGACCAAACCTGACTGAAATGAAAAGGATGTTTGACATCAGTAGTCTTTGCACGAAAATGGACTAATGCAAATGAGCTAAACTGTATTAATAATTCAGGTGAGAAGTAATCTAGCTATAGGTACTGTGTGTGTGTACCATGTAGGGACTCATAATATGGTCTATTTATTGCATTTCTCCATTTTTTATGTTCACGTGCAAGGACACTGTTTTTTACTAGAACCATCTAAATTCTCATTCAATTATGCTTTCACTTGTCCTTCCAAACCACCTTATCCAGCAATGGAAAATAATTTATATAAGAAATGAAGTGGTTTACTGTGATGTACAAGGGAAATCGTCATACTTTTGAGATGACTTCACTGTTGGATAGAGCTGACTTGGATCCTAGCAACTAACAGGAGGTTGGGACAGGACAGCAATCTTAACTTATGGTCTAGTTTCCTCTCCATTGAAGCATAATTTTCTTCCTACCTGGCACATACTATGAGCTTTTGTGCCTGTAAACTGTCTCTCAGCTTTGAGGCACCTTCTCCAAATAATTAGTAGACATCAAAAGGACATTTTGTGTGCAGCTCATTCATCCAGAAGTATATGTCAGTAGTTGTCAAGAGGAACCATTTATTAGGGATGCCCATATATTTCCCTGCATTTAGAACTGTAGAATCATTAAGGTCCGAAAAGACCCCTAAGATCATCTAGTTCAACCATCTAACTAACACAGTTATTATCACCAATATTATCCACTAAACCATGCCCCTAATTACTACCTCTACTCTTTCCTTAAACACCTCCAAGGACAGTGACTCCACCACCTCTCTGGGCAGCCCATTACAATGCCTCACCACTCTTTCTGAGAAGAAATTCTTCCTAATATCCAACCCTAACCTCCACTAGCACAGCTGGAAGCCATTCTCTCTCCATCCTGTTGCTGTTACCTGGGAGAAAAGGCTGATTCCCACCTCACTGCCACCTCCAGGTCACTGTAGAGAGTGAGAAAGGTCTCACCCGGGCCTCCTCTTCTCCAGACTAAGTAATCACAATTACCTCAGCTGCTTCTCAAAAGACATTTGTTCCAGACCCTTGCATACAAGAAGAGCTTACACTGTTTATCTTAGTTACAGATGTTAGGGTAACAGATATCTGAAGTTCACCGCTCTATGCAACCTATGCAGAGGTAATAAAACACAAGTCTGATTTACTGAAGACAGAAGCTGAGATTTCTTCCTTTCCTCAAACATGCTAACTATCAATACTGATAAGCCATATACTCCTCTGTCCATGTCTCAGACTATCACATCTGGGCTATACAAGCAGAGCAGTAGGTAATAAGTGAAATTATTTTTTCTCCCATCTGTGCTTCTTTCAGAAGCATAAGTTTGTTGAGGAAAGCAAATTCCAGATGGATTGAAGTCTGCCTATTCCTATGGAGATGTTTGTTTTATCCTCATCTTCTCATCCCCCTCCTTTGCCTGTCTGAGTATCTTCTCCTCTTGTTGCTGCTGAGATTGAGAACAAGACGTGCAGCACAGTAGTTGCTGCTGTGCAGGATAGCTGTCAGCAGCATCATCAGCACCCACTTCCTCTTTTCATATTCCCAACACAATTAGTAGTAAAAAGCCTCACTTTTCAAGCGCTTCCTATGGCTCTTCATCCCAGCGACAGAAAGAAAGCCCAGGCTTTCCTTCCTGCATACAGATACACTGGAGTTGGGTGTTTGTATACGAGAAAATGGTGTAGACTGGAAAATGAAGTTACGTATTTGAGGATAGCCCAAGTGCACTCCAGCTGCTCATTTGCAAGAACACCTTAACATGTACACATGTGTGCAGAGATGTAAACCTAATAAGTACTAAAGCATATGCTTAACTTTAGAAATAGCAGCAGTTGTATATATACAGATATATGTATGTGCTTCTGTGCATATCTATCAATAGATATATATATTTACCACTGTGTATCTGACTCTAAACATGACACAGTCTTATGTCTCTAAATCATGTGACTGGATGACCAAAAAGAGAAAGAATTGAGAGCTGCTATTTGATTTGTATACATATGTATCCAAGTGCAAAGCTTTGCACCTGGTCGTGGCAACAGCTACTATCAGCACAAGCTGGGAGATATAGTGGTAGAGCACAGTCCTGATGAAAAGAACTTGAGGTGTGTATGGCAAACTGGACGTGAACCAACAACGTGCCCTCACAGCCCAGAAAGCCATCTGTATCCTGGGCTGCATCAAAAGAAGTGTGACCAGCAGGGAGGGACGTGATCCTGCCCCTCTGCATCCAGATATTGAGTCCTCAGTACAGGAGAGACTTGTTGGAGCATGACCAGATTAGGGCCACAAAGGAGTGGAACACCTCTCCTGCGAGGACAGGCTGAGAGAGGAGAGGGCTCCAGGAGGACCTGAGAGTGACCTTTCAATGCCCAAAGGGGATCTATAAGAAGGAAGAGGACAGACTCTTTAGCGACGTCTGTGGTGATAGGACAAGGGGAAATGGTTTCTAATTAAAGAAGGGGAGATTAAATTGGACATAAGGAAAAAACTTTTTACAATAAGGATGGGGAGGCGCTGGAACAGGTTGCCCAGAGATGTGGTGAATTCCCTGTCCCTGGAGACATTCCACATCAGATTGAATTCTACTATTTTATTTTGTGTTGGTTTGGGGATTCTAAAGCTCACAGGAAATATTTTGATTGTGTGGTGTCTGCTTTTGCAACTTTGTTTCAGGAAACAAAACCAAAGTGTCCCTATAGTCCTTTGATTGCTTTAAGAATACATGCTGTTAAGAAACTTTCTTAGAGATGCATATGTATGTGTGTGTGCATGTTTGTTATGTAAAGAAAACAGGAGATAGGGGTCATGTGGGGATGCTCCGAGTTTAGAGATTAAGCAGGAGGTTGTTTTCACAAATTTCAGGGCCGACATGGTACAGTTAAGAAAAGTCAAGCATAAATCATAATATTAATGATTATGGTTGGTGATGGAAGAGGTTGTCCAAAGATGGTATGGATGCTCCTACATCCTTAGGAAGTTCGAAGTCAGGTTTGATGGGGTTTTGAGCAATGTGACCTAATGAGGGATGTCTATACTTCTGGCTAGAGGTGGGACTAGATGCCTTTTAGATTTCCATTCCAGCCCTGAGATGCTATGATTCTAAGATTCTAAGATTCTGTGATTCTGTGACTCTATGATTGTTGATAAAATATTGCCATCATTCTATTGGACTCATCCAAGAGTCAATATAGTAACCTGACAGTGCTGGCTTTTTTATTAGCAGCTAAGCCTTAGAGAAAAACAAGAAAAGAAAAAAAAAATATGTATAGAGGACAGAGAATGAGTGACTGATGGAAATGCCACATACAATATAATGTCTGTAGCATTTTTCTTTGGATTTAGAGGTCAAAGAACACAGCCTAGAATATGCAAGAAGATCTATTAAAAGCTATTGGCTTTGGAAATCACCAGGTATTTAAGCAGACAGATTTGGAGCAGCTGTGTTCAGGTGATGAAGAAAATTTCTGATTGTAGAAACAGGAATTCTTTAAGAGAAGTAGATAAGTATCTAGAGAGGCTTTTAATGGGATGATAAAGGAAGATGACAAAGAAAATGCGTGAATTTTTCTTTCCATTATGAAAAAGTACTCTTTAGAATCACCTCTCAGGCAGTCACCAAAATAAATGTTCATATAAACAAATATGCATATATACACACACATAAAGTTCTTGTTTGAATAGAATATATTGGCACTTTAAGGAGTGACTAATATAGAAACTATTTACTGTATTGAAGTCCTTAAAGACTTCAGGAAAGCAAATGCCTGAACAAGATAGATGGATTAGAAAGCAGAAAGCAGCCTTGTTCTTTTGATCTAAGCTTTAATTTATTGACAGAAAAGCCTGTGGTTATGAAATAGCTTGGTTTGTTTCAGTATACTAAATGCACAAGTTAAGTGCACATTTAACCCAGATAACTAGAAATGGGTAGTGCTGTTGGTGCTTTTATGTAAAAAGACAGGAGAAGAAGGGAGCTAGATCTCACACTGTATAGATCAACGAGTGACTTAGCGTGCAGTTGTCATTACTACATGGGACAGGAAACATGCTTGAAGCAGAGTCTTCTCGTCTTCAAAATCCACCTGTGTGTATGGTCAGCATGAATGTGAATTTATCAGTTGGAGGTCGTGCCTGACGCCAGCAGGGCCTGAAGGCATCGTGTCCCTATTTAGACTTTGTCAGTAGTCTATAAAAAGTTCAAACACTTCCAACGCATGCTACTGTACACCAGGTACAAAGGGCCTAATGCCCCCAGTAAATTATTAATCCTCATCTTTCATAAACAAAAATGTTCCGTATTTCTAGTAAACAGACCTGTAAAACTCAGAGGTAGTACAGTCAGAAGGCTTATGAACCCTCTGAACTTTGTCATCCAGGGTGTGGTATTTCCTCTCTCTGTCCAATGTACTCATGTGCAAACTGGAGGTAATAATACTCAACATAATTAGTTAATGCTTCCACATTGTTTTGAGCTTAGTAATCTGTGTAGGTGCTTATCCGTTAGCAATATGTTGCAATTAAATAGCCCTTAGTATGCAAAAGGTTTTTCTGTTTACTACACATTTGATATCTGGAGAACAAAACATGGCCTCTAGAATGTATCAGGCTTCAGTTCCAGGGAGCAATGTTGGAATCAGAGCAAAAAACGTTGAATTATTTGAAACAACTAGATCTGATGATGGAGCTACAGTTAAGATAGTTCTTTGAAACTTGGCTGGTCACTTATTCTGTTTTTTTTTTTCTTCCCCAACCTTCCAGAGCTTTAATTGCTTAAATAAAAACAGTCTTGCCTCTGGCACCCCTCCATTCTCTGTGAACCTGCTCATACTCCATATACCTTTTTCCCTTTCTTCTTTCCATCTTTTACCTTCCCTTTATTTTTTTTCCTTTTTATTTTATTTTATTTTTTGTTCTTATTCTGCATGGTCCCCTCTAAGAGGAGCTGCTGCTTCTGCTGTTTCTCAGGTTACTGGAGTATCAATGGATTTTTTGGGGGTCACGTTAAACAGATCTCTCCGATCATCTCCATACTCTCAATATTGTCCCTGCTATTACAAGTTCTCTTGGCCTGGACATCCCTCTAAAGAATAATGTGGCATTCACAATGATTTCAGGAAAAGGCATTCTGTAGTTCAGTTGTGTATTTGCTTTTTTTGACTGATATGATAAAAGGTTTTCAGTGATCTGTTCATAGCTATATATAGATTTATTCCAAAAGCAGTTCTGATTAATTGAAATTCAGGAGCAGATATCTGAAGTTTGGAATTTTTCACATTCAGGATTTCAATTTATTTCTTTCCCAAGAAGCAATTCACAGACAGAGTCATGAAGTTAGTTTCTGCCAATCTGTAGCTTCACAGCAGTATTTTCTTTAACCTATTTGGTTTTCCTTCAATTTGAAAAGGTCTTGCAAAACTGGGCCAAAGAAATCATTAATTAAGAGATTACTGGAAGAGAGAAAAAATGTAGAAAAGAATATAAACTGAGATCATTAGAACCATTTCCTTGAAATAGTATAAAATATGATGGAGTTCAGAATCTTGTTTTTTTTCTTAACAACGTGTCAAAAAAATTAAAGTTGGTGCCATTGTAGACTGTTGCTTTGGCAATACAGCATGTCATTCAGTGACTAACAATCTCTGCTAGGTATAAACCAGTAACCCTGCTGTCAAAAGATACATCTACCTCCCCATTGCAATCATTTCTTCCAAGCCTGCTTGTTGATGCCAGAGTAGGGTGTTTGCCTGGGAGCTAGTGAGTAGATATTGCCAGGATAATATCTGCAAGCAGAGAGGTTTCAGTTTCATAATTAAACAAGAAAGCTGAAAAGACTGTACTGAAAGATATATTACTTCACTTTTTGTGAAGAGAGGTTTCCAGAATGATTTATACAACACTAACAATGTAGGCTTTGTAAACAGGGCAATTCCAAAAGCTGTCATACCTATCCGTACCTTTCTCTATACACATGCACACACTGAAAAACACGCATGTGTATACAGATGCACAACCACGAATGCATATACACATCTTATGTAAAAGTATCTTATAAATTGCATATCTTGGCACTCTACAAAACGAAGTAGCATTTTAAAATGTATAACAAAAGGGAACATCTCCAAAATATTCAGTAAAATTCTGTGTAATCTTTACGAGGTTTAGTATTTTCTTAGGCGTCCTATAAATTGTAATTTGTCAGGATCAGTGTAATAACAAAACGAAATGAATCTGCTTTGGCATTAAATATATAAACAAACTTGCACAAGATTGTTGTAAGGACAAAATGATCTCCTCTGGTTCTCAAACAGAATGACACATGTATGCAAAGTCATGCTGCAGAGAAGATATTATCAGTTTTAATTAAAAATGGGTGAAGATGGCCAAGTTTTTCTTTTGGCTGACTTCGCTTGCCCTTTCCCTGGCAAAATCAAAGCCACCCCAGTTTTTCCTAGGACACAGTAGAGTCTGCTTTGTATTTGCCTTCTCCCTGTTACGCATTCATAACAATTTCCATCAAAATGATCAGTCTCTTTGTAGGATTACAAGTGGAAAGAGATGTCGACAAGCAGGCAGAGAAATGAGCAGAAAGATCACAGGGACCCTGTGGTCAGCAGCATGTGCCTGTGCAGCGTCAGGTGCTGCAGGGGCAACAGCAGGAGTGCAAGATGACTCTGTGGTGCCTCATGAAGGGAAGAAGCTGAAGTTTCCCCAGTGAGAGGAATGAGAGGAGGAAATTGATGTGTTTGAAGTCAGTTAAGTGTGGCTTGAAGAAGGTAGGTGACAGAGAGTTTCTTGGGGAAGAGAAAAGGTAGGTGAGTATGGTTTTGAGTATGGGTGTGAATAACACAGAAAGGAGATAAGTGAGATCTGAGGAAAGAAGTAAAGGGCAATTATGGTAGGCTGAACTAGGTGAAAAATGCTACAGGGACAGAATGAAAAAATGGCAAGCTATTCAATGCAGTTTTCTTACATTGGTTGCTCATTAAATTCTTACAGCATCATGCCATAAAATGAGAACAAGATGTAAAGCTGAGCTGTACTGTGATCTGTATTCAAGCATTCTCTATTTTCAGGGCAGGAAATTGAAGTTTGGAGCTTCAATCTGACCCACAGCCTCTACCGCTCCTGCTGTTTTAGCCGTCCTACTTTGTTTAGTTGGGTAATTGAGAAAGGTCTTAAGAAGCAGTTTGTCTAGCACATTACCAATTTGTCTGGCATCAGGCACTTCTTTCACATTCAAATCCTGACTAACCTTTAGGACGTGGGCAAAAGACTTATAGTTTTATGTCCTGTTTTCCCACATCTTTTGAAATTATTAATTGTGCTTGCTTACCTCATGGGAATGTAGCAAAGATTGGCTTGTACATAGCTTTGAGAATGCTAAGCACGGTAGTTATATTCTTTTCATGGAATAAAAACAAAGCAGTTTACTCACTACAATCCCACACTTGAAACCACCACCCATCAACACAGAGTGACTCACAAGCACTATGAGACAAGGATACAGTGTTTACTCCTGCAAGTTTGTTTGCACAGAAAGAACGGACTCTGCTTCCGAGTACGCCTGGCCAAGCACTCTCCCAATACAGGTGAGTGAGCCCTGGCAGAGTCCAGAGGTGTGGCCCATGACTGATAGGCACCCATATTGCATCAAGACCTTTCACTAGAGTGCAGAGCTGAACAGGGAACTGAACTGTGGCAAATCATATTTCACAACTGCAGCAGTGACATTTGGAAACCACCTTCAATGAGCTCTTCAAGAGTATGGTCGTGTTTTGAAAGTGAAATGACTCACCTGTTGTACACACACATATTGGTGGACTAGAGTGGACATCAGAGATACCAGGTTAGTAAAAATGAAGAGAAGTTTCTGAAAATAGCATGATAAGGTCCTGGTAACTATGGTCTTATCAAGCCTCAAGTTTAGGGTGGCAGCAGGGTCAGATCCCACCATGAGCAGTGGCAGCGGGGGCAGATGCTATGGTTGGGGATGGCTGCTGGAAAGCTGGGGGAAAGTCTCTATTGCAGCTTCATGCTTCCAGCATGGGTTCTGTGCACACCTAGACTCTTACCAAGTCTCTCGTCATTATCCCTCTTTTACAGACTGTCATCTACAATCAGATCCTTGGCCTTAGGTCATCTGTCCCTTTGTCTCTGCCTGCCTCTACTGCTGAGGCAGCATTCTAGTACTGAACTCCAAACTCATAAAATCCAGCACCTCAACACTGTTTATTCACCCATCCTTACTCCCCAGTACTCAATTTCTATCCTTCTTTTTCCTCATTTCTGAATTCCAAGACAGTGACAGAGCCTGGTATGATCTTGGCTCCAGCACATACTGGTAAACAAACAGGATCTCAAAAGAATTATATTGTATTCAGCAAGAAGAAATTGCTATTGCATTTTCTCTAAACACACACCCATCAGATGCAGAGGTGCTTACCTTGACTCAGGCGAGATCCTGCACACCAGAAGTCATAGCATATATGGCACCAAAATTTTCCAAGCAGACTGGGGTCTCCCAGAAGCTTCCTACACAAGCTGTAGGGACACTGTGTAGCTGACACTGATTGTCTCAGCTGTATATGAACAGCCAGATATGTTTGATCCTTGGTCAAAACATCCACGCTGCATTCATGACCGCTTTAGTTAAAGCTTGGAAAGATCATCCAAATCATCTGTTTTGGCTTCCTGCCTCATGTAGGTCACAGAAGTAGACTGTTTTGCTGTTGTTTGCTTATCTCTCAAAGAAGTATTATCTGCGTGGGAATTCCTTGTTTCAGTGGTTACATTCAAGGTGCTCAGGTCTGCTCATGTGCCCTTGAGGAGTACAACGAGCTCTGACCTTGAGAGCCTACTAAATGTATAGCTCATCACAAGAACTCTTCTGTCTGTATTACAACCCCAATGCCACAACAAAAACTTGCTACCACTAACGCATAAGGGCTAATTAAATTATTTTGTTTTATTTGCCAGCATATTGCTACCCACTATCAAAACAGTGATATTCTTCCTTTGGTATTTTACACATGTATTTATGAATATATTGTTTAGCAACCTTATAGATAACTCCACAAATACAAAAAGTCAATAGTTATTTTTCATGATTTTTACCTACTCTTGCAATATACTTCAGTCAGGGCACCAGAACCTAGAACAGTTGCCCTTACCCTTCTCTGCCACCAACATATCCCTTCATCACATAGCTTATTTTTTGTGATCCTATTACTTCTTAACTTCTTCAGGTCCAGAAAGTGATATTTTGCAAAAGTTCCCACTCTTTTTCTGAACGCATTAACTTACGATGACAACCTCATTATACATATCGTGTTAAAGGTGATCATTTAGTCTGCATTATCAGCATATGCCTTGTTTGTTTGATTTATAACAAAGGAGAGATTCCGGATGTGGAGTTATCCAATTATGTACATGTATCTCAATTTATCCCATTTAAAAACACTTTTTCACATATTTTTCATTTTTCCAGCAAAACATGGGTAAGTTATGAAATGGTCACTGTTGAGCTGGTCTTCATTAGCTCTAAATCTGATTGCCTTGAAAAGCAAGTCTATAATTGCTTGCTGGAACATTTATACAGAGCTTGGATGCCAGAATGTTTCCTAAGTCTTGCTGTGCGCACATTTGCAGCATATGCATGTGTGAATAGAAAACTCAGCATGCAGATGTTTGAAATGAATACATATGTTTTAATTCAAATCTCCTCTCCTTTAAATGAAAAACGATTAGAAATGACACATTCAGACTTAATTGGAAATGGGAAAATGGTTTCTAAACCAAAATAGCATTCTCAAGTCTATTTTATTTATATTATGTTAACTTATAACAAACAACACTTTATTACTTTGTTGACATTTCCCTTCCCTTCCCTTCCCTTCCCTTCCCTTCCCTTCCCTTCCCTTCCCTTCCCTTCCCTTCCCTTCCCTTCCCTTCCCTTCCCTTCCCTTCCCTTCCCTTCCCTTCCCTTCCCTTCCCTTCCCTTCCCTTCCCTTCCCTTCCCTTCCCTTCCCTTCCCTTCCCATTCCATTGAATCACAGTGGTAATATCAGTCTATAACGATTAGACGTTATGAGAAACATAACATACAAAATTTAAAAACTACAGTTTACAGTACAGTTCTCTTAATCAACAAACCAATAAAAATCTCTTTTAATAGAGACCAGAAAATGCAGCACATCATAACAGAAGGCCTTATTATTTTGCTAATAGAGCTAAGCCAGCGTAAGTGAAGGAATGAGTGGGTTTGCAACCTTAAATCTTACAGGAATTCTATTTGGATGTTCTGTTTACATGCGAACATGGAAATATGCTCTCAAGACCTGTGGTAACCTCATCATAACTTTATACTAGTTAATGTGACTCTTGTGTGAGTCCAGCATGAGCGTTGTCCTATACAAGCTGTGTGTTTATAAATAGGATATAAATTCCAAATTAATCACAGGAACAGTTAATTATAGTTATTAAGGATCCGGGCCCTATAACCCCTAATATATTTATTTCTCAGAGAAAGAATCAGCCTTGGTGAAACTGGCAAATCTTGGAGTTCTAGGAAAAGAAATTATTCTTCTGAGTACCCTTTCCTTGTGACCCTCTGGGAAAAAAATAAGTAAAATGGGAGAACATTTACATGTGCTGTTTAATGGACTATGCAGTGTCACTAGATAAATACTGTTCTAAAAAGGGATAAGCTAGTGCACTGAAAATGGATTCTTCTTCTCCCCCGCTATATAAAAAGAAAGCAGAGCTTTCCAGTTAAAACTTGCATTATGAAACACACACAAACACACCAAACACACACACTTGTAAATGAACAGTGAAAAGAAAGTCAAAACTAGTGCACTATTTGGTAGCCCATGTGAAAGGCAAGGGAGAAAAAAGACGATCCAAACAGTCAATACAATAGAAATTGTAAAGACAGTGGAAAAAGGAGAAATAATATAAGTGTCTCCTAAGGCTAGGGAAATAAGAAGGCAAGTGGAAAGGGTGAAATAATAATAGGATCTTTGTTATGCACAAGGAAAGAGGATTTTGTGTAGGCTACACAACATAAGACATTTGGTCATGATTAGCTTCTACTCACAGTTAGCAGATGTCTGCAGATTTCATAGAACAGAATATAAGCCCAACCTTTCTTTCCATTTAAGTTAATCACTGCAGTCTGCAAGGGCAACTTGCCCTGAATAAAAACCTGTAAGCCTTCTGTCACTCCATAAGAAATCATAACCCTTTTGTCTTTTAGACCAACATCACATTGTTCTTTGCAATATTTTCATCATCTTTTCTTTTCTCACTATAATTGATCCCATGCAACAAGGATAATTTGTGTTAATCTGTTTGCAAGAAGGAAACTTTCTTACCAAATGAGGAAAAAAAAACAAAAACAGAACCAGACATCCCCCAGAACTATACTGGTTCTACAGAGAACTTCTACAGAGAATAACATCCTCTGACTTTTAATTCTAATCATCCCATGCCTGAGGATGAGGGTATTCATTAACTGAATAAGATACTTTCCAATTTAAAACTACATTCTCATTCAAGGGGTGACCATCAATCTCCAGCAAAGCAGAAAGAAGTGACATCTCCGGTCTTCCAAAGAACAGTTGTTATCCATAAAGAATATATCATTTGCCAGGTGGTATTTTTTTTAAGTGTTCTCTGTCTGGATACAGCTGTTCTATGTCAAGTCAGTGATGTGTAACACATTTTTTAAAAGCCTATTAATACAGTTGTCAGTTGGGTTTAGATGGCTGTGTACTACTGTCTGCCAAGTCTCTCTACTTCTGCCCAATTAACTTCCTTACAGAAAAGACAGAAAGCAAAATGCAGAACGATTATGCAAAACATATTTCATTATTTACCTGGATGTAGATGGACAGGGTTCACCAAAAGATGGATGCAGAAACATATCAAAATAGTTAAATTAGGAAGCGTCTCTTTTGCAAACATGACATAAAGAAAGGGTAGTTTTGTGGAGGAGTTGTGTGCATTGAAACTAATGGAGCTTTTTTGGAAAACAGGTGGGAAGAAGGATGCTATTATTGTGTTCTTCACCAGTTCTTGGGAGCCCTGTGTAAACAGCATTAGCAACATTAATTTGGAATAGTATCAAACACAACAGAAAGCAGGAAGACAAAAAAGCTTTACATACTAAGTGCTTATTGAATCTTTGTTAGTGGTTTTTAAAATGAATCCCTTCAGGATGAATGTACAGATTTGGAAGGATTACTTGAGAACTCCACTTACGCCACTTCAGTTCCTTGGTTTCACTCATTAAGCTGTGTATCCCCCCTAATGTTAAACAAGCAAATGTTTGAAGAGTGATTCCATCTGAAATGAAAATGCCGTAGATACAGCTAATGCAGTAATGAACAGATTTTTCATAAACAAACCTGTTTACCCACAAGTCTGTCTGGAAGAGATCTGAGGATCCAAGTGAATATAAAAACAAACAGCTTAGCTGTTGCTTTCTTTGGGCAAGTCTTTGTTTTTATTTAACATGAAAATACAAGCACTACATTTTATTGATTTGAAATGGCAACTGCCTCCTTTAGTTCAACATTATTATTTCTTCACAGAATGTGCTGTCTTTGATTATTTATTTGTTACTGGAAAATGACTGCAGATTTAGCAAATGTAATCACTGCCGGCTTCTTGGAAAAGCTTAATTTTTCCATGTACATTTAACACCTTCTTACATAACTGAGTTAGCTTTTGTCTGAGCAGGAAGTTTCTGACAGACACAGATTTTTAAATCTCACAAAGCCTACTTGTAACATGAGCAGAGTATGTTCTGTACACTGGGGTCTGGGCTGCCTATTCCAGAATACCGAGTGGTTCTGCTGCAGGTGTGTCCCCCTAACCCTCTCTTCTTACCTGACATGTACCTTGGGGCTAAAAATGGTCCAAAAGGTGACAGTGAGCCTTTTCACTGAACAGTTAACAAGGTCATGGTTACGAGAGGAGACAGAATTTGCCAGCTCTTCTGTCAAAAGGGGAAGCTTGGCTTGCTGTACAAAGGGATGGGCTGAAGATCCCTATTGACAAGCTTCTGATACACATCTGGATACTTGAATACATACCTAAATTGAATAAGAAGGCCAGAGAGAAGATGGTTTTGTGGTCAAATTCCAGACTGTGTGTTAAGAGATTTACATTTCATCCCTGGCTCTTTTTCCTGGACTTTCTTTATGGTCACATGTAAGTTCCTTTCTATTTGTATTGCTCAGTTTCTCTTCTATCAAATGGGAATAGCAAAGCTGTTCATAACCTTTATTACTGCTAGTGTATTTACTGTATCAGAGGAGTACAGAAGTAACAACAAGCCTTGCAGATTACAGCTGTTCATCTAACTGGTCACTAATATCACCTACTGAAGAAGATTCAAAAACTTGTTTGCTTACCCTTCATAGTTGCAAATAATTTAATTTACAACCTGTCTTACAGTAATTTAATCTTATTTCTTCTTGTCTTCTCATCTTACATACAGATTCATAGAACAAACAATTGAGTGACAGAGTTTTTATAACTTTGCATTATTTCTTGATCCCACTTAACATATCTAGACAGAAAAATTCAACTCTTAGAATCATTGAAAAATAAAGCAGAAAATCACCCACTCCCCCCATTCTTTCCTCTTCCTCCCTCTGGATCAAGTATATGCAGAGCTGCCTTTCCCTTAGCATTTTAATGTTTCCCACTTATACCCATTTTTCTTAAACTATGGGGACAAGCGTTTCTTAAAGTATAGGGATAAATAGAGAATAATTCAAATCTAAATAAAATTGTAGCTTTTCAACCTAAGTGATTGTATGATTCTAAATACTTTTGCCTACAGATCTACATCAGCACAACTGAGGTCTTGCTTCCTGTTCAACATATGTATTAGCATGACCCAGAATAGGGGCTATCTTGTCTGAAATTCAGATATTCAATTGATGAATCACTTTTTTCCCCTTTTTCCATCATGCCAACTAAACAGGCTTCTTATTTTATGTTTGTGGAATGCAGCTTTGTTTCCTCAGAGTATTTCGTACATGTGTATTTATTGAATTGCAGTTTGCAGAATTAATAACTTAGATTATTCAACTTCTATTTCCCAGATTGCTCTGCGAAATTCTTACTTTTGAAGATATCTAAGAAATCTAGGAGTGTACTTCACTGTTGATGGATTGAATCCAGCTTAGTAAAGATGCCCTCCTAAAATAGGTGTCTATTTCCACAAGCCAGTGAAGAAAAAACAGCTGCCTTTGAGAATATCTATAAGAAGATCCTCTCTGCCTAACTGGTCATGGTCTTTTTCATGAGACATTTCAGGTAGTTCACCTTTTTCTTTTCAGTGATACAGTTTATTTTAGAAGACCTACTTTACTAGACAGTAAAAATGACTACACAAGAGACTTGGGCACCTGCACAAAGCAGGACATTAAAATACTGAATATAACTAGGACCAGAAGGGCTCTATTTCAATGTCTTCAAGACAATTGTTTGACTAGGAAGTAATTTGTAACTATCTGAAAGTCTGTTATTTTCTCAAGCAGTTGCACCGGCGTGGTGACAGGTTTAATCAAAGCCACATTTCACGATTTTCTTCTGAGGATACCATATAGGGTAGATTGAATTTAAAGGCAAAATAAATCTCATATAATGTCTCCTGTAATTAATTCTGAGTTAATTCTTTATCCAATAGGCCAGCTGTCTGGGTGAAGAAGGAAATTAGACTAATGTGCTGCAATCTGTAATATCGAATTGATATTGGTTTGTCACTTGATTGTTTTTCAACCTCTACAAATAAGTTGTCCAGTAATACATTCTGGTATTTCAGAGGTATCAAAGCAAGCTGACTGAACTGTTTTCATCTACATTTCTTGCACTTTTCCTCAGTAGCTCTTTCTCCTCTTGCCTTTCTTCAGTCTTTTGGAGCACCTCCTGCTGTTCTTCCTGTTCTGTCCCCTATTCCTACCCCGTCATTAAAATTATTTTTTTAAATACTTGATTACTATCTCTCTTTTTTGTGTGATAAGAAATAAAATGGAAACATTCATTATATCACCTACTTTTTGCTCCATTAATGGAGTTATGTGTTTCTATGTCTACTGGAGACTAACTGAACATTTTTCCTTCCCTCTTATGTTTCCTGATGCTTGCTGAGCCCTGAAAATTAAGAGTTCTGTGAAGACTGTATATTTATACTTTTACTATTCCTTCAGTCTGATTCTCAGTCATATCTAATTCTTCCACGTCTACATTTTTATTTTATTTCTGTAAAAGTCCTCAAAGAACTCTTAATGCATCCTTGTCATCATGTGGTGATTTTCATTCATTTCAAGTTATCTTCTTTTAGGATGGGAAACAATTCTATTTGTGAGTTGGAATTTCTGGATATTACCATAATATAAATAACAAGAATCTCATGAAGCTTACCCATCTGTACTTGAAAGCATGCCAAAAGCTATCAGTTGTCTTTTTTTTTTCCTGTCAGAATTCCTTTGACTTCACAGGAAGTACCCCAAGAGATTTGCCATTTGGCACAGCTCAACTTCTCTGATTTCCTAAGCTGTATTTCAGTCTTTTGTACGTCTTCACTCACCTTTTCTGGTACCCAGACTTGAAGTGAATGGGTACTGCTCACTAAAATGTTATATAACATATACCCAAAGACATGAGAGAAGGAGAAGGAATACAACAGAAAACTAATCAAAATTAAAGAACGATATACAGATTAAGAGGGCACCTTAGTGTGAAAAAATAAGATGTTTTTTTACACAGTAGGTAGGAAATTGCAGATAAAAAGATATTAAAGCATCTTTTGAAACTCTGGTAAGCTTACAGTCTCCTTAAATTAGAAATCACAGAGGAAAAACAGTGTCTTAATTTCCTGGCTCTTCTTATTTTTTTCCTTAAACCAACTCAAAGCCATAGTTATGGTTTCAGTCAGATCAGCCTTCATGCTTTAAAAATAAAAACAAAGCTGGAAAAAAAAAAAAAAACACAAACCACAACACTTCCCCTGTGTTACACAACTTAATATTAAATTCAAATATGAAATCGTCATTTTTAGTACGCTGTTCTTCACTGTAGAAGACGGTTGACTTGAAAAGCTTCACTGAAAGTTTGCCTGACCCTTCCCTTACATATTTATGTGTGCACTCATTATATAGTTAAAAGGCATAAACAAGGATGTGCAGTGTGTGCAAGTTTCTGGAATCTCTTGTTTTCCCTTCCATAGTGCACAAACAAGTCATTTAGGTGAACAAAGTCTGAAAGTGAATCATAAACTTGTGTTGTTGTTGTTTTTCTAAAAGACTTTTCGCTGGTGGCTTTGAGAACAGAGATACCCTGTGTCAGGCCAAAGCACTGGATTAGCACCTAGAATTCAATGGTATTGCAGAGCTAATTTTTGTGGACAGGCTGACAAAATTTTCTACTAGTTCTGTGCCAAGGATAATGACATTATGGCTTGGAGTATAGCTGAAAGCAACATTAGACTTTGGTTTGAGGGGCACATGTAAACAACTCTGTTTATCACCCTGTTCAGAAATTTGATATAAGCAAACACCTAGCTGTACCTAAAAGCCATACCAATGAAACCTCGGGGAGGCTGGTGGTTTGACTTAACAGAAATGTACTATTATGTTTCAAAAAAGCATTTCTTCCTAAGGAAAAAAAATCTAGATCAACACAGACGAATACCTCAAGAACTCAGTTCTTTTCAGAGACAGTGCTTCAGCGTCTTGAGCATTGGCACTCACTCCTGTATATTTGTATCTGTATTACCCCTCAGCTCATGGGCCTGGGTGTGTTGTGAGCAAGAACCAAGGAAAGAAAAGCCAGGCATATGAGTCAGGCAGGCACTGCAGCATGCCCCACCTGGGAAGTCTAGACACAGCCCATGTGCCTAACAGTGTGCTAAGATGAAACCAGCAGATAAAAGCAGCCCTGTAATCAAAACTGCTTACATTTGGACTCAAACTTTGAATCGATGTTTAAAACACATCTTTCAAATCAGACTTCTTTATGGGTTTGTTGAGTCATAAAGGCCTAAAATTTATTCACCTTTCTGCCACAGATAGTCTACATGGCCTTGGACAAATCACTTAATCTCCCATCCTTATGTACAAATAACAGATGTTAAGCCTTCTTCTTGCCCAACACTTTTGTAAAATGAAAATAAATAGGGAATGAAGGAAGGATGGCAACTTAGAATGTTATAGAAGAAAGGAAGATTAAGCAGGAAAACAAAAGGATGAGACAGAGGCATGCATGAGAAGTAAGTGGACAAGGATGAAAACAGAGCAGGAAGAAGTGGACAGGCAAAGAGCTTTCATAGGTGGCTAGTACGTACTGAGAAGATGTGGTCCTGCGAGTCATTTGAGAAGGAGAGTGACAGATGCACTAGTTAACATCTGCTTGGAATAAACTGAATGTGTGTACAGGGAAATGTGGGTGGGGGAAGATAGCCAGTGCTGAAAGAAAAAAAAAAAAGGCAAACAAAAAACATCAACTCTCAAGTGATCAAAGAGTTTCCACTTCCTCGGAGCACAACGACCCTTTGATCTGTGACTCTTTCTGTAGATAACTACTGGGTGGGAGAACTGAGGGGTTAAAAATGAATAAAGTACCAGAACAGCAAAGAAGTGTTCTATAGCTTCCATGTTTTCAGACTAGTCCTGAAGACCTAGATACAAATCTCCTATGTAAATCAATAGCAAAAGGAGGACTTTTGCCAAGGTTACTCAGAGACAAAAAAGCAGTTGAGACTGAATGTGTATAGATGTAATGCCTAAGTAACTTCTGATATTCAAACCTCTGGTTTTGAAAATAAGTGTTACTAATTCTGTAAGTTAAAAATCAATGAGTCATTCTTGTAAAAGTAATAGGGAGGATTAAATACTTTAAGATTTAAACAAACGAATGCCTTATTCTCTGCATTTCTGACAGATTCTGTAAGCCCTGAGAAGTAACGTAGTTCCAATTTCACAGTTTCTCTCTAACCATGATTTCTAGGAATTTTCTTTTTTAATTGAAAGGTGAGATCCTCGTGCATTGCTAAAATTCTCAATTCCAGCAGCTGGGACTTTAGAAAAAACATGTATACTTTCAACAGTATGTCCTAGGAGGAGTTAGCCTCTCTGGAAAATTCTACTTGAAATTCATTGCTGTTCTGAGTGGCCTAGCCTAGATTCCTTACACATCACAAATATTGTGATGAAGCTATGTCCTTAAAAAACCCACCAAAATAATGCTTTCCATGTGGTTTCCTAAGCTTGATTGCTTATGGAAATAAAAATCCCATAAGAGTCAACAGAAGAGTTAATATAACATTGTATTATTCAGTCATGTAAGAATTTTATTCAAATAATTAATGCATGGATTATTACCCATATTTAGCACAAGAATCATTTTATCTTTGTAAATGGCCTGAAAATTGAAATATTATGCCTCTTGATAAGTCTTCCAAGACTACATTTCTAGAGTACCTGGACCATAATTCCATTGTATAAATATGACAACAATAAAATTTGGAATTGTTGGGAAGAAACCAGTCTCTGTTTGCTCATGAATACTTGAAGTCAGATAGAAATCAACATACATTTAAACAAATGCCACTGTCATAAGATATGTCTCAAAACCCTCTTTGCTAGAATGACCTATTCACTTGCAATCCAGAAGCCAGCTTCCACTTTCAAAGAAGCATTTCCTTGCCTCCAACTTCATCAGTAGGGATGTCTACAACAGCAGAAAAACATTTGATGCAATTTGTTCTGAAAGTCAATGGCAGACTAAGGGTAGGCACAGCCTTGTTCCCAAGGCAATCTAAAACTGAAACAAGGAAGTGATTTTAGATCATGTGTTACATGAGACAGTACTCATGGGGGACCATAAGCCCCTTAATTCCCTTATCCTGGGAAATGCACATTTGGGACTGTACGGAGACAAATGTTTGAGATATCTGAAAACTTCTACTACATCTACTATTCCAGAAGGCCCCAGATAGGCTTGAGCAGTGTGCCTGGGTGAACAAATGAGGTTCAACAAATCCCAATGCAAGGTCTTGAACCTGGATTCAGGTAATGCCCGCTACCAATACAAGCTGGGGAATGAAAGGATTGAGTGCAGCCCTGCTGAAAAGCATTTAGAGGTATTGGTGGACGGCAAGCTGGATATCAGCCAGCTATATCCTGGGCTGTCAAAAGCAGCATGGCCAGCAGGTCAAGGGAGTTGATCCTGTCCTTCTACTTTACACTGATGAAGCCTTACCTGAAGAACTGATCCAGATTTTGACACAGGTCTTTTGGAGCATGTCCAGAGGAGGGCCACAGAAATGACTCCAGGGATTGAACCTCTCCTATGAGTACAGGCTGAGGGAGCTGGGGCTGTTCAGCTTGGAGAAGACTGCGAGGTGATAGCAGCCTTTCTATATGTGGAGAGGTTCTACAGAAAATAAGGGGACAGACTCTTCAGCAGAGTCTGTTCTGATAGAACAAGGAAAATGTATTCAAGCTTAAATAGAGTAGATTTAGATTAGATATAAGGAAAAAGTCTTTTACAGTGAGGGTGGAGAGGCAGAACAGGTTGCCCAGTGATGTGGTGGATGCCCTTCTTGAGGCAGACTGTCAAGATGAAGCTGCATCAGGCCCTGGTCAACCTGATTGAGCTGTGGATGTCCCTGGGAACAGAGGAAGCCTCCAATTGGATTGAGACTCTCTGGAGATTATTTGTATACAGATCTAAGAGCCAGATATAGGAGCTTTACCATAGCAATAGAAATACTGTCATTTTGAGAAAATGTACAACAAATTTGATTTTTGTCATAGTATCTTTAGCTTTCACAGAAATATGGCAAGTCCTGCTCTGACCAATATCAATACTGTCCCTTAGCAATTTTGAATTTGTTTGTCCAAGCCTCACTGAAGGTTACATATCATCTGTGTTTGCTTATGCCCATAAATCACCAAATTTGATGGATATTTATTATTTAATTTCCAGGTTCTAGAAGTAGTACAGAAATAACTGTAGATTCTGGCCCTTCCTACCAGACAACAATCTAATTATGACATAAATAAAAGACATGGGCAAGAAAAAAATCAGAAATGGAAAGAAGAGGAAAAAAAAAAGACAAAAGTGACAGTGCGTCACTCAACTGGACTCAACTGGTTACACACACTCCTCTAGAGACTAGTAATAATTTTACATCAATTCTGCTCGTACGTCTTTTCTTGGTGATAAACTGCAATTGATAGTTCATCTTTTCACATGGTCAGTCTTTGTTATTATGACTGTTCATTTTGTGTCCTTTTGATTTCCTTACAAATGTTGCTCATGAAAAACAGCATATCAACTGCAAATGAAAACTTGCAGGTGTTTTTCTAATATTCTTTCCACACATGAACAGTAAGTTCAAAGTAATTGTACCTACAGAATGGTGCCAGAACTAAAAAAATACTTACTTTAATATCAAAATGAAACTCCTTAGAATATTCTGAGTAAAATTTTAAGGTTTTTTTCCCTTAAAACTTACCACCTGAATTAAAAAACAATGTTCATGGACAAATACTTTATGTATGAAGGGAAGTCAGCAAGAGTTGATAAGTCTGAATGACATTCAAGCCTAAGATGGATGCTCACTTTTAGCTTTCTCCTTTCTCTTGGATGTACCTCTAGGGCATGAGACAGGTGGTGCCTCCATGATATACTTACCAAATTAAACTTCATTCAAAGACACAGATTAGAAGAAGCACATTCATTGGACTCTTTATCTGGCAAGTTTCTTAAATTACTAGTTTCATTCTCCAAACCAGGAGATGGCATTAAATACTCCAGTAATGCTATCAGAAGCTATATGTTGCCCCTAGGTAATCAGCTGTGACAACCAGACATAGAGTTAAAATATGAAGTTAGTACTGTTTTTAACGTATTTTAAGCATCTCTTGGCACAAATGACTGCTGTAGAGATATTGGCCATAGAAATACTGCCATATGTTCTTATCACCCCTGATTTTGTTTGCTTCCCTGTGAATTCCTTGTGGATTAGTTTTTGCTCTCTGACCTTAAATGGTATTTCAATTAAATCAGGTTTTTTTGTTAGAAAGATTTGCCCTTTAATTTTTGCTTCCCATCCTATTTTGTACTTTGCTTTTGCTTTTGTATAGTTCAGTCAATCTCTTAAATATCCTTATTTCAACACCTTGAGGCAAGAGCTTCCTTTTCCAAAGTTATTACTCTCTCACTAGACCACCATTAAAGATTTAACATCCATCTGTCACTTCCAGGCTGTAGCGTATGTGCGGAGGCTCTGTCAACAAAGTGGAAAACATGTTAAAAGAGACCTTCAGAACCACAACTCTACAATCCTTACTATCAGAGCCAAATCTGAAGGCACACACACAGCTTCGTCATTTGCTGTATTTGATTCTTTTGCACTTCCTGCAAAAGAAATACCATTGCTATGATGCCTTGAACTCCAGAGCCCTTTTTGTGGGTTCAGTGGCTGATGACTTTGTAAATCATGTATTTTTTATCAGAAATAATCAATTTTCCTTTAAAAAAGAAAAAAATACTTCCGTAAACTGGCAAAAATATGGCATATACGTGGCATTAATAAATCTAAACTGATTTGTTTACAAACTGAAAATAAATTCATCCTATAAAAGAGTACATTGATTTAAAATACCAAATTTATTTCCCTATATTTGTGTACACCGTACACTCATATTATAAATTCCTGCTCTGATTTAAACTTAAGAAAAAAGTATATTTATTGAATACTTTAGGAAAAACAATTACAAAAATGTTTAATTGAAGCACGACACTTAAAATGCTTTGTAATATTTGGTGTTCAAGTTTAAGATTTGGGGTCTTCATTTTTTTTTTCCTGTTTTCCATGTTCAAAGACAAGTTAATGAGGACATCTGATTATCAATGAGTGATTTCTTGAAGTTTAACTCTCCATTAAATGCAATGACGTAAAGCCAGCATCATATCTGAATAGCAGCCATGCATTACAGAGGGAATAATTCCAGTGAAGTAAGTGGGCTTTGTCTCACTGTCCATTTCACTGAATTTATTTCTAGCATCATTAGTAACAGCCAATCCAGAATCTTCAACCAAACAAGACTGCAAGGTAGTGAACTGGGTCTGTTTGGGATGGACTTGGTCTGAAAGGTAACCATCGCTGCAAGATTGGCTGGGCATCTTCCTACTTGTGGAAGACAGTGAGTGATTGCTTTTGTTATAGTATTTGATGCCGAGCTTTTGGAGAGGCTCCAGAAGAAGGCCATGAAGATAATCAGGGGGCTGGAACAACTTTCCTACGAAGGAGAGAAGAGACTGTAGGGAGTTTTCTTTATGGCCTTCAAGTATTTAAAGGAAGATTGTAAACATGATGGAATTCAACTTTTTACGGTGGGTAGATAGTGATAGGACATGAGGGAATGGTTTTAAACTAAAGGAGGGGAGGTTTAGAGTAGATGTTGGGGGAAGTTTTTCACTGAGAGGGTGGTGATGTTCTGGCGAAGGCTGCCCAGAGCAGTTGTAGACGCCACATCCCTGGAGATGTTCAAAGCCAGCTTGGATGGGGCCCTGGGCAACCTTATCTAGTACTTGATCTAGTGGTTGGCAGCCCTGTCAGTGGCAGGGAGGTTGGAACTTGGTGATCCTTGAGGTCCCTTCCAACACAAGCCGTTCTATGATTCTATGATTGTTCATATTTTTCCTCTGTCTTTTCTTCACATATTAAACTGTTTTGAGTGAAGGAGCAGGTGCTGGGCTTTGCAAAAGGCCCATCACACAGGGTTTAAGAATAGTCTTGATCCTGTATAGAGAGGAATCTCCTACTGATATCTATGACAGTACTGTGTATGCCGAGTTCAGAACGTAGTGCATCCATATATGAGAAGTGATTTCACAAGAAATCATCATGTGGAGTCCAGTCATACCATGCATATGTTGCAGCATCTGTCATAGTGCGTAAGCTTGAGTATTAGCTGACTCCTTAAGACAATTCTGAGAAGATAGCCAGGGTAATTGTGCTATAGAAAAGGTATAAGCTGAATTGACTTTTCATCTTGTCCCTTGCTGAAGCAGTAGCTTTTCATGACTTGGTGAATCTACTCATTTACAAAACAAAGAGCTGTGAGGGAAACAGAATTGCATTTCCAAAGCTGCTGGCTTTGACTTGTGCACCAGACCAGCTGAAATCATTGTGCTTAAGGGGAAACTATGGATCGTGCTCCGTTGATAGATGATGCTTCCACTTCTAATGTTAAGTGTAAACTTCAGTCCTGCACTTCTGTCACCATCCACTTACTATAGAGTTGTTTCTAAGCTAAATGTCTCAGCAGCAAACAAGTACACAATCCGTAGGAGATAGAAAGGTTAGAATATTACTGTCTCCATGTCTTCAATCTGACATAGGCTGTGATTTTTAGGTAAATGCTGTTGTTACCTAGAAACAGTTCACAACCTTCTGCTGCTCTTATTGCTTATTTAGATACTGTGGATACCATGTGAGAGGTAATAGAAAAATAAGGCAGGAATGCAGATGTCATGGACAGGACAAGTGAAAGTTAAGTCTAGAAGAAAGACATTTTAAAAATTCCTAAATGGTATTTCCTTGGGCCTGCTTCTCAGCTATTCTTGTGTGGTATTCTCCTGCACACAACAGGAGAGCACATCACCAGTTCTTGTTGTTTAAATATAGAAAAGAGAAACATGAAAATGTTTTTACTGCTCCTGAAAACAAAAAGCATATCTACTGGCAACAAAGACACCCATCTCACTTTTGAGCACGAGAGAAAAAGCAATATATCATATCAATCAATAAAAACAAATCCGCTGTAACCTTCAACAGATGACAAATAACAGTAATCCTTACTCGATAGACCTGTTGTGAAATATCATCCATTAGTCTTCATAAAGTATGTTGAGATACTCAAATTTAAAGATACTACATGCTATGTGGGCACAAAGTCGTCAGTTTGAGTGCAGCGGAAAAATGAGCAACACAACTGACATCCCACATGTCTGCAAGCACTGATTATGTGTTGCTCTGATTTTCATTTATACTCAAATTTGTATTTATATAAGTTGATACAGGTGTTAATCAAATTACTTACATGGAGTCACAGAAGTTACAGCACCCTGTTGTATGTGAGATTAACATAAATTAAGTGCAAAACATTTCTTCATGTTTTAAAATTACAATACCTATTTCAAGAAGTTATAAATCTACACCAAGATTTTCTATAGGACATTCACAAATTTAATACAGATGCAGGTCTGATCCTTCAATAATAAGATACTAACTGATATAAACTGAGAACGTGGCATGAAAGGAAATGGGGCACAGAGTACAGTGAGATTGTACATTGTTATATAGATAGAAACTGTGCTGAAATATCATGACTATATTTCATTCTGTTGAGAAGAAAAACTTGATCTAAAAGAAAATTAATCTACTGGAATCATTGCAATCTGTTTACAGAAAACCCTTCCCCTACCCAAGCACTTTTAGTCTGATCAGGAGGAAAAGAGAAAATAGAGCTAGGAAGTGTCAATGCTTTAAACATATTAGAAAGAAAAATGTATGTTCTTCCAGTTGACAGAAAAAGTTGAATGTACAATTAGCCAAATGAAAATCACATATAATACTTTAAAATTACACTTATTTATTTATTTAAATAGAGTAACCCTATAAACCCAAGTAAAGAGCTTGCGTTTGTAATGTTTAAGCCTAAAAAATCATCCACTGACTTAGAAAGATGAAACATTAGTCCTTAGAACTGATGGGGGTTCTGCACACAATGCTCACTCACAGAGTTAAGCATCTCCTATTGTGGTTGAACTATGCATTTTATTTTCACAGTCCGTTATGAAATACCTGGTAAAATACTTTGGTTTCATTGGATAGATGTTCTTCTCTGAAAAGATTAGTACAGAGCTGGGAAATATTAAGTTTCTTTATTGAAAGTACAAATAATGAATGAATTGTAAGAACACCTTGAAATGAACACGTGACAACAGATCTGCCATATCCTTGTTTTGAAAGACAAAATATGTGTTGGTAATACATTTTATATTGTTCCCATGTTTTTCTTCAGATTTCAGGGTTTTTTTTTTTTTTCCCCAATGTAAAATTTAAAGGAGGTCTATCGGATCTTTTGGATTTCAGTGATTTTATAAGTAAACAAACAATGCGATTATTTGGTCCATGCTTCATGCTTCTTGCTTTACTACGTAGGTATTTGTGCTCAAAATAAATGCTTTCTCCACAGAGGAGAAAGAAAATATATTCCACTTAATTTGATTCCTGTTTCATAGGCCAAAACATTTGATTTCTTTCCTATGTTGCTGTCTTGTGAATCAAAAGAAGACAGTGTTTCCATAAGCAAATCCCTAATAAACCTGGGGAAAATATGATTATTAATATTTAGGAATATTTTGCAATAATCTTGCATATATCAATTAGAAAATATATTCTTTCTCTACAGAAGTGTCTAATATCTGATCTTACATGCTCATCCTTCCATGCTGTTTTGTTTCTCAATTGAATTAGCTGACACAGTTTACATATCACTTTAAATATCTAATTACAGTCACATATGTACAATAACTAATTACCTCCCCTTTAGTTTCTTTTCCCTAGGGCAACTGAGATAATAATAACAATTTTTAGTATATTTTTTCTAAGCTTTGTGAAATGTTGAAAGGCCCTTGGGCTATGCAAAAAATTAGAGAGTTGCATTAATTGATTTCTGTCAAATTAAGAGCATTTGAAAGGGTCCAAACGTGACATTTAAGATCACCCTCTCTATATCTTTATTTTAATATGTGAGGGCTTAGTTTTTCCACCCTCGTGAAGCACATGAGTTTATACCAGTGTCATGTAGCTTTTGGGGGTACAGCTACAAAAGTTCATGATTATCAATTAAATTTTTGCTGCGTTTTGGACAAGTCCTTCCTTACCAGTTGGTGAAGACAGGACCGCAAGCACATTCAACTTCTTTATGGAAGGAATTGCCTGGTTCTTTTCTCTCACTTTCCATTATTACAAATCAGAGTGCCTGTGACTATTCTTTTGCCATCTTTCTCTGATCTCTGTCATCACTTACACAAACACAGAGATTGGTATGTAGAGAGACAAGGAAAACAAAACTGTGCTCATGCTTCTTCTCTCAGTGTCATTCATCTTATTCTCGCAGTGTCATTCATCTTATTACATGCAAGATGAGTCTGCATCCAAGCAAGCCTTCCAGTAGTGCCTCAGCATTTTATCTGGAATCAAAATTCTAGGATGTTGATATAGGTATTTTGTTGAAATCACACTCCTCCTATGTGTTTTCCCCTCTATGGGAAAATGAGGTCCTCTCCGACATCCAAAGTAAAGACTTAAACTTCTTAAATTGATAAATTGTACTTTCATATGCTAATGGAATTTTCCAGATTAAAATAACAGATTCATTTTGCCTGTAACATCTGTCCTGTTTTAGAGCAGCTGTAGCTGGTGGTACCATTCATAGAATCAGAATCACAGAATCATAGGGTATCCCCAGTTGGTAGGGACCCACAAGGATCACCAAGTCCAACTCCCTGCTCCACATGGGACTGCCCCAACATTCAAACCTTATGTCTGAGAGCACTGTCCAAACACTCCTTGCAATCCAGCACTGGGGTCCGTGCCCACAGCCCTGTGCATCCCGCTCCATGCCCACGGCGCTGTGGCGCAGCCCCTTTCCCTGACCCCCAGCTGCCCTCCCCTGACAGCTCCATGCCGTTCCCTCGGGCCCTGTCGCTGTCACACAGAGCAGAGCTCAGCGCTGCCCCTCCGCTCCCTGTGAGGAGCTGCAGCCGCCATCAGGCCTCCCCTCAGCTCCTCTGCTCTGCGCTGAGCACAACGAGGGGCCTCAGCTGCTCCCCAGACACTTTGCCCTACTGACCCTTCCTCCATCTTTTCAGCCCTCCTTTGGATGCTCTTTCATAGTTGTATGTCCTCTTTTGCACTGTAGTGCCCAAACCTGCACCCAGTGCTGGAGATGAGGTGTGATTTTGGCACTATGGATTGTCGATTCATTCAAGCAACAGTGCACTGAACTCATTCCTGCTCTCTTACTTCTGTATTTTTACCAGCTGGGCATGAGGAAAAATAATGCATACTGTTCTGGAAAGCATAAGGCTTTCATCTTCATGATATTTACATTTATGGAGGAAAATGTATGAGCCATAAGTGAGAAAGAGTTTCTTGTGTTAGTAGCTTATTATCTAGGAGTATGAAGGAGTCCTGTTCTACTTCTGAGAGTGCTGATGTTGAGAAATGTGTGTTACACTGCACAGACACATACATAAATCTTATAAAGCCAGGATCAGCTCTGTCTTCCAGTGAAACAGTTAGAAAAACTGCCAATGATTTCCATAAGCATAAAATCATGTCCCATCTGCTTTTTTTTTTTTAACAAATCAGTTCAGCACATTCAAGCACGTCTTTACAATAATCTAATTACAATGTAATTCCTTTCAACCAAGTGTTACTTTAATTGCATCTCCCGCATTCCCGGAATATTTCAGGGCCTTTATTTTAAATCTGTGATTTTCAGAGTGACAAGGCTATTGCTTTGGTACACTGGTACATCTACCATGAGAGAAATGGCCCTTTGCATTTCTGGCAAAATGGCAATGCTCTGCCAGAGCAGCGATTTAGAAGAAAAAATGCAAGATGGCAAGAGAGCTACTGACATATATTCTCACTGAAGAAAAGTTAATGTATTTACACTAATTTGGGAGATATAGTCTTAACAAACAGCAACAGTTCTCAGATAGCAAAAACAAAAGTTCTCTCAATGCTGATCCTAGCAGATGAAAACATTAAAAATACTGAAAATAAACCAAGCACACCCTCCCCAGAAATAACCTTTTGTATTTAAAGATAAAAGAATAAGGAATTGGCTGGTTGCCAGAGGGTATATACCCCTTTCAAGCTCTGTAGTCAGGGTCATACCATTAATTACAGATGACAGCATGAGGTTTAAAAACAAATGTTTTCAACCTCACCTTTAGGCTGAAATGAAGCAAATGTTTTATTCTCATGGAGCATTACTCCAGCACATTCTGGAAGGATTAAATAAAAAACAGGAAGCAGGTGTCCTTTCAGGGCAGAGGTGTTGCTTGACACTCGCTATAGTAGCAGCAGGAGTGGTCTTCAGGCTTAAAGATATCCCATTGGCATTATTGTTTCTGTTATTAACTGCTTTTTATTTAATAGTAAGCAGAATTGATAGCAATACTTTTTGGAAAAGTGAAATACTATGCAGATTCTTCTCAACTTTATTTATTGTTTTTTCATTCAACTATTTATATTTACATTACAAATAGCAGACTAAATAAACAGGCCTGACTCTTTCCTTTCACATACCTGATTTTTCTAAACCTAGGAATCTGAGTCAGTTGCCGAAACACAGGACAAGTTACTTTGAGATGGTCTGCCTGCATCAAGCAGGAGGATACAGCTTCCATCCCATTCTGATCTGGCAGACCATGTAGGAGTCTAGGCAGGACAGTCTTGGACATCTCAAGTGTCATGAGTGTTTGGACCACTGAATCAAGGTCTAGAAGTCTACACAAAGTGTATGGAAGTGAAAAATTAAGTCCACTGTGGGTGCACTCCGGCAGCTAGATGGGTTTACTTATGAATATAATTCAGATTCTACTCTCCAAATTGACTGCATAAAGTGATTTATATTGTAAAAATATTCTTCAGCGTGTTTGAATAAATTGTTATGAAACTGTTGTTTTACAGAAGAACCTGGCTCTCATTCACTGTAATCCACTTCTTCCTCAGAGTTTGAACTCTTCCAAACTATGAATTCAGAATTAAGAGTGGATATACTCTATAGTTCTTGTCCTCTGTACTGTGGAACTGCTCCTGGGTTACACAGTGTAATAGGTAGGAAAAATTAGCCAAGATGAGAGTAAAATTGTCTAAAAAGTCCCGTAATTCTTTCCTCAAGCTTTCACAATTCACTGTTTTGTGGAACCCTTTTTATTTTATATATATATGTATCCCTAAACAATCAACATTCATGAGGAAACTATACTCTCAAATTTGTCATCAGGTGTGCTAATTAACTGCAGAATCTCCATTCATGACTATTGAAATACGGTCATTCTCCAGTAGAAACTTGTAGCCCAATCAAGAGACTGCTCAGATGAGCATGTACATCATTATCAAAGCATCTCTGAAGTTTGCCAGTCCTAAGGGAATTTTTGACAATTTCTCATGACTGTTCTTCATTGTTTGAAAGAAAAAGCAAGGACTTGGGTATTGCTTACTAAAAGGTGTAGAAAAAAATAGAAGAAAAAAAAAGTTTTCTTCCTTTTTCCTTTGAAAGACCAGATATCTTAGCAGATTTATGAAGACAGAATGCATAGGAAAACTTCCTAATAGTAGGATAATAAAATTTCTAGGAATCCAGTGAGAATAGGGTTATTTGGCTTGGTGGTTAAAGATGTGAGCATAATTTACATCACCATTCTTTTCTTCCTTTATTTGGGAAATCTTTACTATATACCACTGCAAGTGAAGAACTTAATGAGGATCGTTTCCACAGAAAATAATTATTTATATATACAGTATAAGCAGAGATAGCATGAAAGTGCAGCATACCTCTCAGAAATTAAAAGTATATAGTAGACACTAAGCCTTTACATACCTGAATAACTTCAGATTTGAATGATTACTGCTAGTTTTCTACACATCTGTGAGAACAAGAGAAGGAGGGACTGCCAGAGTCTTGTAAGCAAGGAAATAGAAGCTATTCAAGTTCTGAATGGAATTTGATTGGCAGAACACATCATAAGAAAAGCTTTTTCACCTGCTTTGATGAAGGGAGGGAATTTTTAGCTTTACATAGAATTGTAGAATCATAGAATCATAGAATGACAAGGTTGGAAACGACCTACAAGATCATCTAGTCCAACCATCTTCTCATTACCATTACTACCATAAACTAAACCATACCTTGTAACTCCACATCCAGACACCTCTTGAACACTGCCAGGGACGGTGATTACGCGAGAGAAAAAGTTTTTCCTCATGTCTAACCTAACCCTCCTCTGGTACAACGTGCAGCCATTTCTCTGGGTCCTGTTCGTTGCCTGGGAGAAGAGGCCAAACCCCTCTTCACCACAGCCTCCCTTCAAGAAGTTGTAGAGTGCAGTGAGGTCTCCCCTGAGCCTCCTCTTCTCCAGACTGAACAATCCCAGCCCCCTCAGCCGCTCCTCATAAGACTTGTGCTCCAGACCCCTCACCAGTTTCGTTGCCCTTCTCTGGACACGCTCCAGGGCCTCAATGTCTTTTGTAGTGAGGGGCCCAAAACTGAACACAGCACTCGAGGTGCAGCCTCACCAGAGCTGAATACAGGGGGATGATCACCTCCCTGCTCCTGCTGGTCACACTATTTCTAATGCAGGCCAGGATGCCACTGGCCCTCTATGGATATTTTTTGGCTGTATCAGACCATAGGAGGCATTCCACAGGGTTTCATGAATATTGTGGATCTGTAGACAGAAAGGCACAAATAATTTCAGCATCTAGAACTACAGGAGTGAATGTCTGGTCTACCATTGGGTAGGTATTTGCTGTGCATAGTTTGTTGATAACATAGCAGGGCTGTAGCTGACAGGCAAAAATTAAAGTGTTCCATAATTTCACATAACATGACTTTCTTATCCCTTAAACTCAGTCATTACAAGCAGTGCCAAAGCTACAAACACTGAGAACATTTAGAACACAAGGAACTGCAAACAATAGGAGTTTAAATTAAAGAATGAAGGAAATTTAAGTCAATAGTTTGTAGCCAAAACACAGTTCAGAGCTGCAGTGAGCAAACATATTTCCTCCCTGTAGGCCACTTGAGAACCAGGATGGCAAAACACAGTGTCCTCACTGAGGACTGGAGGGTCTGTTGTGGTGTGCCAAGGGTTTAACCGGGGAACATTTTGCCCTCACCAGGTTCTACACTGTGTATAAAATGGAGAACCTTGTGTTTGCCCAATCAGATTTTAAATGCTACCAAAGCAAGAAGAAAAAGAGTAACAAATACAAGAGAGCACTTGCTATATACATATACTTATATATATATTTATTATAATTATTAATATTAGTGTCATCTTGTATTGGATGCCCTTCTTCATATTTATTTTTTACTTGCCCTCTGTTTCACTGAAGATTGCTTTCTCTTAATTTCTGGAACAAGAAGATTTTTACCTCTGAGCTACACAGTTGTGTTTTGCAGTAGTCTTTATATATTCCACAAATATTTTCTCTCTTTTTTTTTTTTTTTTTTTTTTTTTTAAGTCTCAAGTTCTCAGATATTAGACAAAGGCTGACACTGGTATTTTGAATGGGCTGAATGTTTTAAATACAGATTCTGCAAGACAAGAAAATTAATAGAAATTTATTCTCCTTTGAATATTTTTCATGTCAGAATATATATTTTTTAACTTCATTTAACAGTTCAGGTGTGTCTTCAGAGTCTCTTAGTCATAGAAGATCCTGAAGAAGATTATGGTATTACATTAATTTTGTATTCCTTATGTCTTCACACTGCAGTCGGAGTTGGGTAAGAGAACATCAGAGTTACAAGTGGGTTGCTGCTGCACCTTTTTTCTTTCAATGGGATCTGCAGCCAGTAGCTCCATGCCTATGAATGCCTCCCTTTAAGAGGTAAGGCTGTAGAGGGAGTTCTGATGAAATCAGGTGAAAGACTTCCCAAAGGAGTCCTAATATTTGAGAGTAATCTCTGTAACAATATAGAGAGCTAATGGCTAAGAACAACCCAGTAATACATGTGCCACTGCTATTCATTAAAATAATCTGGAAGAATGTAGATACCTTTCTGAGAATTAGAGAAAAGATGGCAGCAGATCTGTTTGCAGTATTGGGATTGTACCAAGGAACTTTCTATGCCTCTTTCCATTCTATGTCAACTGCTCTAAGTGCAGAGTTCATGGAGTCACTAATGTTGCTTTGTAATTACTCTTAGGCATGTTGCCCCTGTGTGTGTGTGAACCAAGCAAATTGTGCTGGGCAATATGTTGCCTAACTTCTGCTTAGCATATTCCTGCAAAACATTCTTCTGGAGAATGTGAAAATCAAATTGACATAGGTTTCACTGATAATAAAAAAGAACATATCTAAGATTTATGTCAAACATTAAAAGATTGGCTAAATTTTACTGAAATACACATTGATGAGATTTCTATTGAAAATAAAATTATATTCTAAAATCCATTCTGTTAGCAAATTCACATTGACTTTGTGAATTAGTCCCTTCAGTGAGCAAACCTCAGTGTGCATTTTGTATGCTATACAGAGTAAAACATTCTCAGCTCATAAATGCTCTGTTCTGATAGGGGTTTAGGGCCCCGTGCAACTTGGATGTGAAAAAATGGGATGGCTATGGAAGGATTAGGACACTCAGAGAAAGACAGGAAAAGAACTGAATGGTAGAACTGAGAACTCAATAACATACAACTTGCACAATTTGCAATCATGCTGAAATACTCCAGAATTGACATCTGTGATCATTATGCAGAGTGTGATTTACTCTCGGAAAAGCAGAGAAAACCTCAGAGGAATCCAGATGAAAGAACAGCTATTAGGCTCATGCACACAGAAGAAAGAACTCATCTATAACCCCTCTTGTATCAAATGGCAACCTGCAGTCAAGTCTGAACTGCTGAACAAATAAGGCGTTAGAGCAGATTACCATAAAGGACAATGAATACTCTGAAAACAATTTGGGGAGGTGCCTCCGTAAACTAAGTATGTGAAGGGATGAGGAAACTAAGGTGAAACCAAATTACATTGGAGCTAACAGGGCCTGTGCCTGTGCTGAGGGACCTGGGAATGACTCCCAGCTCCTAGGTCACTTTGGCTGCTTCCCAAATTCCTGTCAGGTTAACATTTGAGTGCATGTAATATCCCCCCACAGTACTCTGGTTTCCCTGCGAAAGAAGCCCTGGTATGCAGGCAGCCAGGGAGACAGCACAAAATCAGAAGGAAAAGGAGAACTGACCTGGGAAATCCACCTGCATAGCAACTTTGATACGATTTAGTGAATTTTGAGATAAATGCTGCTAACTTTTTGTACATTGATTCACATTATGGAATGGATTCACTTTATCTGTCAGCTGGAGTTATAACCAGATTTATTAATAGCAAGTTATCAATTGTTTATTAATTATATTTATTGCCAATATGTGATTCACAGAATCACAGAATAACAAGGTTGGAAACGACCTGCAAGATCATCTAGTCCAACCATCTTCTCATTACACTGCTACCACAAGCACTAAACCATCTCTCACAGCTCCTCATCCAGACGCCTCTTGAACACTGCCAGGGACGGCGACTCCACCACCTCCCTGGGCAGCCATTCCAGTGCCTGACCGCTCTGAGAGAAAAAGTTCTTCCTTATGTCTAACCTAAACCTCCTCTGGTACAACTTGTGGCCATTTCCCCAGGTTCTGTTTGTTGCCTGGGAGAAGAGGCCAGACCCTTTTGCACCACAACCTCCCTGCAGGAAGTTGTAGAGTGCAATGAGGTCTCCCCTGAGCCTCCTCTTCTCCAGACTGAACAATCCCAGCTCCCTCAGCCATTCCTCATAAGACTTGTGCTCCTCACCAGTTTCGTTGCCCTTCTTTGGATGTTTTTACCCATCTATTTGGCTTCTGAATTTAACACTGACAATGGTCTTGACGAATAAGATGCAGTAAATATGGACAACTTATAGTTTTAAGATGACTCTTAAATTATGACTAGCAAAGGTAATATGCTCTGAAAATGGCCACACTGATGCCAACACATGATCCCACCAAGCTGTATGTGTTTAATAATCAAAATTGGCTGTAGTATCTCACATTTGTTCTTTATCACTTTTTGGCTCCAGACATTGTCTTTCTGAAGATTTCAAAACAGTTGTCTGAAACTGATCTGTCCAGAAATATCGGACCTGGTTCTTAGTTGCACTGTAGTCTTTGTGTAGCACGGTAGCTGTCAAATAATCTATGACATAGCAAAGTCAAATAGAGTATATCTGAGCCAAGAAAGGTACCAAGAAAGGTACCAAGAAAGGTATCTAACTTCCTTCCCAGTTCCAGCTGGGACTGTAGCATTACATCAGGTTTGTTGGAGATTAGAGTACTGAGCAATTTCATAGAATCATGGAATGGCCTGGATTGAAAAGGGCCACAATGATCGTCTAGTTTCAATCCCCCTGCTATGTGCAGGGTCACCAACCACCAGACCAGGCTGCCCAGAGCCACATCCAGCCTGGCCTTGAATGCCTGCAGTGATGGGGCATTAAGAGTTTAAGATTTAAGAGTACTGGTTGCATACTTCAGCAAAGTTATGTGATGTGAAGGTATGTCTATCACTATTTGCTAACAGATAGCACACTGAGATTTTTTCCTACACACTGCAACCAATACAATTCCTATAGAGATGTCTATTATTCAGGATCTGATTTTGAACAAAGAACTGAGAGTCAGTGGAGACTGTAGGAATCATTCAATCAGTGACTCAAAGATCTTCTGCACTGCATCAATCTTTTACATCAAGAAGAATCATGAAGCCAAATTCACTGCAGTCACTGGCAACTAAGATTAACAGCTCAGGTGTCAATTGCTCTGAAGACACTTTTTCACTTTGAGCTTGGCAGAATGCCCCAATTCATTTCACAAAACCTTCTTGAACAGTAACGTTCAGCTTGTAACAGCTTTCACCTTCCATCCATCTGGACTAGATGATGAATAAGATGCCAGGATGGTACTCCCCCTCCCTCCACACAGTTTAAAAAACACTTCTGATTCTCTAAACCGTTTGGCTTGCAAGGCTGGATAAGTGAGGATATACCTGGTATGCACAGCCCACCCACCATTTTATGAAGAGGTGCATTCTCTCATGTGATTGCTTTGATGTTGAACCACAGCACCTCTGTTATAAGCAAGCCTGCTTTCAGACACACCAGATGGGAATAATACTGTAGAGCACTCAAAAGGAGCTGTGCGTTCGATATGGGAAAATGCATCTACAGGCATGTGTCTCGCTCCAATTTACAGGAGGGAGAGGAGGTTCTTTTATTATTTATATACCCGGCGTGAGATTAAGAAGCAACGGTTCAAATGTTGGTCCAACCAGTTTATTACAAATCTTAATCAGGGGGAATGGGGAAGGGGAGAACGGACACTATTATGAATTAGGGTAATGGGGGAAGGGAAGGAGGGCGATAGAAAAGATAGAAAAGAAGAAGCAAGGAGTCTCTATAGGCAGCAAGAGGGAGATAGTCACCACCATGGATCCAGCGAGGTTCGTAGTTCAGTCTTTGATCCTCAGTAGCGGTGGGTCGTCAGGCAGAGTTGTCCTGTTGCCAATGACGACGGTGAGAAGGACGACGACGACCATGGCGATGATGGCCCCTTTTCAATGCTTTCAAAGTGGTGAAGTCAGCTATCTTTGGAGTGACAGCTCAAATCCAAAGTGGTCGAGTCAGCTCTCCTTTGAGTGGCAGCTTCTGGCTCTGGGGCCTCAGCAGGAAACTCCTTTGTTCTTATCTTCCTGGCCTTGCCAGTAGATAAGAGGAAGCAGGGAGGCACCAACTTGCATCTTGCCTTGCAGGATACAATGGTATCATCCCCCAACCTTCCATACTTAGCTGGAGCGGTTTGGCCACAGGCCAGATCTTCCGCCAGTGAACACTGCTGACCACTCTCTTCCGCTCTTCTACAGAGCAAGCAGCTCTGGGGGAAGGGGCTTGCAAATGTTCCCAAATGTTCCAATATCGATTGTCACACAGTTAGCACCCATCAGTTGCCTCCTTGACAAGTCACTCAGAGTCTTATCACAAGAAAAACCTCAGGAAGCAAGCTTTGAGCCAAAAAAACTAAGAAGGATTCTCACACCACCCCGTGGCTCAAAGATTGCTTGAAATAAAGTATAAGTGACCCTCCACGGTGGTGAGGAAAAGAAAAGGGAGAAAATAAAAAGACAACAAAGAAGCAGGGGGGGAAGGAGGAGGGGGAGAAGGGGAAGATAATCCTTACGCAATTACTACAAAAGATTTCTTGGGCTTGGTTACAAATGTTGCCCTGATCTGTTGGACTTGTCCATCATCAGTTGAAGTAGTTACAAAATACATGGAAGATACAACACGTTGTATAAGTTGAATAGAACATGGAATCATATACGGTACAAACATAAGAGTTGCAACAACACACAGTAGATAAAACAGGATACGTTTGACCCATGGGCCACCTGGAAGCCAGGAAAAGAAATCAACGTCTAGGCCCTTCCAGGTTTGGACAGGAACATGGGCTATCTTCCGCATACCCTGGGCAATTTGTTTAACAACTTTACCATTATCATCAATCTTTAGACAACAATTAGAATCATTCAATTTGCCACAGACACCACTCGGTGACACCTCAGGAGTGGTGGCACAAATGTTACATGTTGAATAAAATGTAGAAAGTGAAAAGAGACAACCATACATTTAGCAATGACCACACATTTCACAATAACCAATAATAATAAATAAATAGGTAAAACAAACTTAGGTATTTGTGTCAGCTGCTTTCCCCACCCAGGAACTCCCAGTGTAAGCCAGGATCCAGATGGGAATTCTTCAGTAGAGGTTGTGGTGTTTATGAATAGCCATACTACATAGAATACATAGGCTACATGAATAGCCAATACTACACTTCAGTTAATTCACTAAACGTGTATCTAGTCTAATTTGACAATATGTGGACTTGCCATGTAATGTTTTCTAAGATGATTTAGTGTCTCGAGAACTTTACACTTGAGCATTTCCAAAGCAATTCAAATGCTAAGAGATACAAATATTAGTTTGGCAAGTTCAAGTATTGTTACAGTCCACAGAACTTTTCACAGGATAGTGTGTGCAGGATACCCCACAGTACAAACCATCACAGAGGGGTAATCCCAGAAACACATACATCTCTTTTTAAAACTTAGGCACTTTCCAACAACCATGTTTTGGATGGAACTCCTGGACTGGTGTGACACTGAAAAGCATCAGTGCAAAAGGCTTTATGATAGATTTCTTTTGTGACCACATCTAATAGGTATTAGATGGGTCCCTTGATTCATTTCCCAGTTTGTTAGGAATTTGGAAACACTGTGGAGGAGTTACATGCAAATCATAATCAGTTTGGTAAAAAGGGGTGAAAGAAAGGGGTCAAAAGAAATGGTATCACTGTGCAGGGAGTACCAGTAAGCCAGGATGACCTGTAAAAAGCCCTGAACCCAGTTGTGAAGTTTAACAGATCCAAGGACTGATACCAATCACCACCCACACCCATAACAACAAAAAACATAACACTATTGCAACCAAAAAATGTAATCAAGAGGTACATTCTGTGTTCTAGCATGATCAAATCTTCAGTATTTCTGTCACAAAATACAAATAGTTAAAATCAGCTATTAGCCTTTTTGTGTTCTGTCAAGGTCCCACGGGGATCTTCTGTGAAATAAAAACAAGACACCGACTTGCCCTTATTTGGGCTTTGTTAATAGGGTTAAAAAATGAGGGAACACTCCAGCAAATATTGATCTCATATTCCTTTCTCGGGGTGTCTTTAGCCTTCCAAAGATATTTGTTAAGGGATCCTGTTAAGGTTAGGGAAACCGGCCTCAGGTTAGCTAAGTCAATCGACACAGTCTGGCCAGGGAGGTAACAGTGTTTCCCTGGCTTATCAGCTACTGGATCGTGACTCACAGGGATAACTGGCAAGAGTGGTGAGACCTTTAACAAAAGGTGTTAAATCGACGATCTTGTTTCCCTTTGTTGTGAGCTTTCTCATGCATCCACCCTTCACCGCCCCCACCCCGCTCACTTGGGAGGGGCGAAGACGTCAGTTTTCTGACGGCTTGGAGAGCCGTTCAGGTTCCTTGGGAGAGACCCTAGGACCTGGAGTCTTGCTTTCCTCGAGATTCTGGAGCTTTTGTTCTGGCCACGAGTTAACTAATTTCTCTAACATTACAGTGGGTAATCCATTCATCAAATCTCGTGGAACACCCTTTTGCCAGCCCAGTCTCCAGAGACAATTACGTTTATGATCAATATTTCGCCTACCTGTTTTTACTGACAGTGAGACCCTTCCAGTCCCACTGAGCTTTGGGCTAGGAGGCCTGGGGGCAAGGCTGACTGCTGCAAGTCTTACTTCTCTTGGCTCAAATTTAGTGGAGGAAGAAACCACTGGCCCATATTTCCTTCCATAGTTAATTAACTCTTGGGCAACTTCTCCCCACGTCCACGCTTTGTTTCCTGACTGCAGATGGTTGGGGGTTACAGTTCCTTTTAACACTGGCCGGGTTCTCTCTCCCTGAGACATAGCCTCTATTTTTCCTTGCAGTTGTATACCTATAGGTTTTAACGACTCTGGAAGCCCTCTAATTAAAGTAGTCATTCTCTCAGGATCAACAGGCATCATCATAGGTGATTCATGGTGTGGCTGCAGCTTTCTATCATACATCATTTGGAGACAAGCAGCCTTTTGAACACTCTCTACTAACTGATCAGTTGTTCCAATAATGGCAAGAGGGTCTCCCCGTTCTAAAGGGTTGAGACCACCTGCCCAATAGGCAGCCCTTTGTGTTAATGACCAGGGAGCACGACTGTTGCCAGTAGTTAAAAATACTCCTGGTCCCCAATAACCTTCTGCTTCCTTTTCTGTTAACAGAATCTGGTCTCCACCAGTGAGGCTAACCCTCCATACATATTCTGTCTCTGATTCCTTTGGAGAGCGGCTAAAATCCTTTTTTATTTTTGCTAGTTCAGTGGCTGAGAAGGGAATTTCTTTAACATTCATTTGAGGATCTAGATCCTCACTGTTATCGAATGTGTATTCAGTTTTTATCAAAGGACGCAATGGGGCTATTGGAGTTTCTAATTTATCTAGCCTTTCCTTCATTCCTGGTAGTTCCACTTGAGGAAAAGTTTTTTCTCGAGGCAAACTATGGGTGACGGTATGGCTGGCATGCTTACACGTTAGCAGTTCCTTAAAAGCCATTTGCAACAAAGCCGAATTACATTTCTCTCTTTCTAATTGTTCCTCAAGGTTCCCTATTTGATTCTGCAGAGTTTTTACCAATTCTTGTGTAACTCTAACCGATTCCTGCAGTGCTTGTATGGTTTGGAGTTCTGCCGAATGCTTTTCATCTCGGAACTCCACGGCTGCTTTTAAAGTAGCCCCGAGTACGGCACAAATAAACGACTTTCCTTTTCCAGCTCGGGTACGAGCATTGTTTTGCAGAACACTAATACGGTCCGAAACACTCTGCAAGTTATACCAGTTCTGTCGTGCCCAATCCATACCTGATAAAGAGGGTCGAGCACCATGTTTTTCTAAAAGATCAAATAATACATCTTCACTTTTCATGGTGGCAATGCTGTCGCTCATTTTTTCAATACAATGAGAGACCTACACTAAGGGAGGAGGAGGTGCAGGTATTCAAAAGCTCAAGTGACTCCTTATCTCCCCAGGGAAACAGACACTTTTCAAATGCTAATGCTCAAAGCACTCTTCCCTTTCTCTGAGGGGAGCACACAAAAAGATGCAAATTTCACACTTAAGTTACAAGATACTTAAAATCGCAAAATTCAGAGAGGTCTTCTCGAGGAGGCACACACTTAATCAAAATTAATTCATACGTCCCCGAGAGGTACACACATAAACTGTAAAGTTTCAGAATGTGGAGCGGTCTTCCTGGAGAAGGACTCACGTCTAAGTTTTCAAAACTATCGCTCCATGCAACTCCAGGAGGAGCACACAAAGAAAGTTTCAGACTATATCTGGAAGGACAACACTCTCACGGTGGGTATCCTGCAACGACTACGCCATTAAATAAATGTCTCGCTCCAATTTACAGGAGGGAGAGGAGGTTCTTTTATTATTTATATACCCGGCGTGAGATTAAGAAGCAACGGTTCAAATGTTGGTCCAACCAGTTTATTACAAATCTTAATCAGGGGGAATGGGGAAGGGGAGAACGGACACTATTATGAATTAGGGTAATGGGGGAAGGGAAGGAGGGCGATAGAAAAGATAGAAAAGAAGAAGCAAGGAGTCTCTATAGGCAGCAAGAGGGAGATAGTCACCACCATGGATCCAGCGAGGTTCGTAGTTCAGTCTTTGATCCTCAGTAGCGGTGGGTCGTCAGGCAGAGTTGTCCTGTTGCCAATGACGACGGTGAGAAGGACGACGACGACCATGGCGATGATGGCCCCTTTTCAATGCTTTCAAAGTGGTGAAGTCAGCTATCTTTGGAGTGACAGCTCAAATCCAAAGTGGTCGAGTCAGCTCTCCTTTGAGTGGCAGCTTCTGGCTCTGGGGCCTCAGCAGGAAACTCCTTTGTTCTTATCTTCCTGGCCTTGCCAGTAGATAAGAGGAAGCAGGGAGGCACCAACTTGCATCTTGCCTTGCAGGATACAATGGTATCATCCCCCAACCTTCCATACTTAGCTGGAGCGGTTTGGCCACAGGCCAGATCTTCCGCCAGTGAACACTGCTGACCACTCTCTTCCGCTCTTCTACAGAGCAAGCAGCTCTGGGGGAAGGGGCTTGCAAATGTTCCCAAATGTTCCAATATCGATTGTCACACAGTTAGCACCCATCAGTTGCCTCCTTGACAAGTCACTCAGAGTCTTATCACAAGAAAAACCTCAGGAAGCAAGCTTTGAGCCAAAAAAACTAAGAAGGATTCTCACAGCATGCTGTAGACAGCCTTATGTAATGAAGATACTGGGTGCTGAAACTCATGACGAAAAATAAAATCCTCAGGCAAAGCACACTATATCTTGCAAAGCTTAAATGCTTGTAGTTTAGTCATTCAGCTTCTTCCACCTCCTCTCTGTGAATATTCATGTGCAATCTTAGACTTGCATGCTGCCTTTTCACGTTCTTTGTGGTAGGTGCTGTGACTCACTTTGCCTGCCTCAGACTCCTTCCTCCTTGTTCCCCCACAACTCCTCACATAACCTCCTACGTGTCAAACACACCTCCCTCCATTCATTTCCTATAGACTTCTGTGAGGAGTTGGTAGTTTTTTCCTTCTGCTGAAGATACAACATCCCACAGAACCGTCAAAACTTGCTGTCCTCATTCCCTGCTGAGCCATACTCTTCCCTTACTCAATTTAATCATCCTCTGCTATGACACAGCCATATTTTACCTCACTCCTCTGTAAGAGCACCTACGTACTGATGCTGACGCAGTGCTTCCACCTCTCCTTCCTGTGACACAATCTTCCAGTACTTCTGAGTTAATTTTGTCATTCAGCATTCCTGGTACTGCTTAGCTGGAGAAGAAAGTTCTCTTTTTTAGCAGTGCTCTTTTTCTTTGCCTGCTCTCTGTCTCATCCAAATTGTGGATGTCCCATCCCTGCAGGTGTTCAAGGTCAGGTTGGATGAGGCTTTGGGTGGCCTGACTTAGTGGATGCTGCCCCTGCCCATGGCAAGGGGATGGGACTGGCTGGTCTTTAGAGGTCCCTTCCAACCCAAATGACTCTTTGATTCTGTGAATCTATGATATTTATGGAGAGTTTTTTACGGAGACAGGTGGGATAGGTGTGCAGAGTGATTATGAGCTTATGACTGTGGCCAGAATTCATAAGCAGTGTTGGAGCATCTGCTACTAAATCCTTTTCAGACACTATTGACATGTGTCAGCAGCAATATGGTCACTGATCAGAGGATTATATTGTGGTCTGGAAAATCTGTGAGATTTATGTTGAAGTTCAATATGGGAGAGTAAAGTTCAGGGGCAATCTTAAAAGAAAAACAACAAATGTAGTCATGAAAACAGTCAGTGCAGCAGTGTGAGAGCTTTTTAGAATACATAAAAGTCTGAGCTCAAAGCTCAGTGAATCAAAAGTAACTTGCTGGAGAAAACTGGGCCATTCCAATATCAGTGAGGTCAGGAATATCCACCAGTCACTGCCTTAAACTGGAATGATTCAAGCTCACACAGGAAGTGACAAATAGTTAAAAAATGAGACTGGGAGATAGCAAAGAAAAGGCAGGGTTTATTCCAGAGGTCTAAAACAAATTATAGTTGCTATTATGTCTTCGAAAATATGTTAATATGAGATTTTTATTTTCTATGCTGATTTTAAGAATTTTGATTTGGATAATAGCTTGTGTATAAAATAGTCTCAGTAGTTCAGTCATGTTCAGGAACTTGGGGTAGTCCTCAAATGCTTCCTTTGCATTCTGTTACGTTGTAAAATCAATCATGTTTTCAATAAAAAAAATTAAAGGAGATAAAGACATATTTTCTTCAACAGTAAAAAATAATCACATTTCTGTGAGATTTAGTTTATTACAGTAGTGCAAAAGGCATCATTTGGTAAAAATGTCAGTCTGCACCCTTGGCTTTCATGCTAGACTTACATGTACTTTTATCTAACGGTATTTATAATTTGACTGAAGGCAGAAGCATTTTTTAAAGCATTACTTCTTGCAGCAATTTTATTCTTGTTAATTCCAAGCTGTATTGCACAGTGCTTGTTCCTGGGAGCAGGCTACTAAAAGCATACATATTCCATAACTCCTACACTGCATGCTATAAAAAGCCTCAGAACAGCATCCATGTGATGCTATCCATCGGAATACTACAAGCGCTTGCTGAAATCCTGTATTCCATTTTTATTTAAAAATCTCCAGCAGGCAAGATTTTTTACATCACATTTTCTACATTTTGATACAATTTCTGTTGACTTTGCACTAACAAAAAAAAAATAAATGCACCTCTTGTCCATGGGAAAGGAAACAGAAAGAGCCAGTTGCATAATGAGGCCGTATTTCTTCTGATTAAGTCTGTCTCATCTGAGACAGGTGACTCCATCTGCTGCGTGATTAGAGATCTACGCTTGATAGATGCTCATGGTTATACGTGGAAGACTGGACATTTAGAAGTACAAATTAAAACAACTAGTGCTTTGAACAGGTAACTGTTTCAAGTGAACACTACACTTCCATAAGTTGAAATGCATGTTATTATGAAAAAGCATGGAAAGTATTTAAACACTTTAGCTGTCAGGACAACCATGTTTAGAAATAGGTAAAATAGAACTCAGAAAAATCTATCAGATGAACAAGATATACATTGCTGAAGCAATCTAATTAGTAAGTAAATGTTTGCAGAGTTACTAAGTTTTGTAAGAGGCACTGTTTCAGTCCTCTGAGTCCATTCACAAGCAAAAACAATTACCTGACTATGTATTTCCTTAAAAGGTTGGCCACCTTCCATGTTTCAGGTAAATCTGTGCTTTGGTACAGCTGTGTGGCACACCCAGCCAGCTTCTTTAAAAGTTCTCAAACAGTATATATTTTCTAATCACTTACAACTTTATTTTTAAAAGCTTGGTGGAAAATAAGTGTATGCAAACAAAAAGTTTAAGCAACCCCTATGCCGTGAATTGTACAAACCCAGCTGAATCAATTCTTCTATGACTGCATTGTGTGGTTTTTCATTATAATCTGACCGTCAGGGGTGTGTATGCTGATTGTTTGGGCTGCCTGTTATGCTTACCTAATATTCTTCTGTTTGGGGATTTTTGATGTTCTTGACTTGCCAGCTATTATATGCACGTATCTGAATTCCATTTATGAGAAGATGAATCGTTCAAAATATGAATTGTATTTATACAGATAATATTTAATTTATTCTTGTTCAGACATAATCATTTCCCAGAACAAATTCCTCCACCTAACTCCTGTCACCACCATCCTACAGACTCAGCTAATGCAATCAAGAGGGTCAATGGAGACCTCCTGCAACAGCTAGCTTGTGATTTAAAAGCAGTATGATTCACTCCACTTTGTCACCCTAATAGATTCATCAAGGGACCAAAAAAGATGCTTATAAATTCAATCACTTTCAGGCTAAAAAACAAATTATTTTGGGGAAATAATAAAACTTTAAAAACTTCGAGTTTTGGCATAAAAGAAATATTGTCCAAACTCTGGAAACTTTTCAGGGAGAGTTTGTGGAGAACTGAGAATATAAGGGCAGCCTACATTCAGAAAGCTCAGTAAGCAACACCCAGATAATCAGAAATTCCTTTAAATCCAACACTCTCAACCTGTGTATGTGGGATAAATGGTCCCCCTCTATAGAGTTCCTTTCAAAGCTCAAGCTCAGATCGTTATCTACTCAAAATGGGTATCCTAATGACTATTGGGCCATACAGACAGAAAGCACAAAAGGGAATTGTGGCCACAGCCACCTGCAGTGAAGTTCTGATGTTCCTGGGGTTGTACCTGGCTTGATCCAGGATATCTGTAGTCCTGGATCACCACCTTCAGAGGTGGTGGGTGAACATACAGCGTGACATGCATCAGCCCTCAGATGCAAGACACAACTGGACACTTCAGAGTTCAGCCAGGAATAGCAAAATAAAAGCATATGCTACAGTCCTAGTCCAGAGAAGCTGTGTATGCCCAATCCATGGAGGTGTTCAAGGTCAGGTTGGTTAAGGCCCTGGGCAGTCTGATCTGTTATATGGCAGCCCTGCTCACAGCAAGGAGTTTGGAACTTTCCAACCTAGGCCATTCTATGATTCTATGAAATCTTCTGTCAATACAGTGGTTGCAGAACAGGTATGTTTTGGGATGTCACTCTAAATGAGAGTTAATATGAAGTTACCAGAGTGAACATGGGGTGCCTACAAGTGTGTATTTAGGGGAGTGTTTAAATAGCACACACTTTACCATGTGATACATTTGTGCCAAGGGAAAGGGTGAAGTTTTCACAGGCAAGCTGTTTTTCTTGTTTCTTAATTTTGTGAGTCTTGGCCATGCAACTGAAATGCTTTTTTTTAATTCAGCTTTTGATGGATTAGCAGGTGGTTTGTTACCCTACTGGCATATGCTTTGGTCAGCACTAGCAAGCAACATTTAAGAATATTGATCTAACATACCTATTCTTCAGAGAGCACTTATATTACTTCTGATCTTCAAAAATAAAGTATTTCTGTATGTATCAATTACAGGAAAAGCAGAGGCTCTATGCTTCTATTTGGACATCACATGACCACATGAAAGATATGATAATGTTCTCTACTCACAGAATTAACTAGAAATGGTTCTGAGTCACATAGCTCTGGCACCTGAACAAAAGTTCCCCAAATTAGGAAATACTCAACTACTCTGAGTTTTTGTTCAGCTTGTTACAGAGCTGTGAGCTGGCTGTGAATCTCAGCTGTGAATCCAAAATTTCACCAAGTTCCAGGAATACTCAGCTTCAAGATACAGGGGTTCTGTTCAGGTTCACATCTATAATTATTAAATATCTAATCTTCTAAGGAAACAGAGCTTATGTGAACACACTACTTGTCAGTCCATACCTGTTCTGAATAAACTGGCCAATTGCAAACAATCTAGAAATAGAAGTAGACATGTCAGAAATAAGCATCTATGAATGTACCAGTGTAATGAATGTGTAGAACAGTTCTTACACTATTTGGGAATTAAGATGAAATAGATACCCGAAGTGCACCAAGAGATTTAGATGTCTAGTCACAAACATTAAGCAATCTGGAAAATTCAGATGCATACTAAAACTTTACAGAATTAGAGAGTGAGATAGAGGCACAGTAAGAGCTAAAAGGAGCTATGTTTTGAATTCAGGTTGCTCTCAGGTGGTAAACTAATATACATACAGTGAGAACAGTTGGAAGTTTTGGAGCTAAGCCTTGAAAGAAACCCAGCAAATATCCTAAGTGATTGCTTCTTACAGAAGAGCAAGCAAGAGCAAGAAATTCCTTTCTCTCCATTGGTTGTTCTACGTTAAGTTTCATGTGTTGAAAGTTGAATATGGGTATTTTAAGAAACAGAGGTATGAGTTTATATCATACTGAACTCACAGAAAGATTTGAGGCCAGGGAAGGACTCAGGAATTCAATTAGATCATCATTTCTGCTTCTGAATAGTCTATATTCTCAGCAAATGAGTTATTTCAGCTCATATATTTCATGTACAGACAGACTTTCTTAAATCACAGAATTATCTTTATCATTATTTCACTTGAGAGTACAACAACTTGTTCCAGGAAAATAAAAAAAAATAGATAAATGGAGAAGTGGGAAAGGGAGAAGTTCTATCGGTAGTAATACTTACAGAAGGAGTTTGAGGAAGGGAAGAGTGAATAAGGGATGTAGGTGGACAAAGATTCACTTGTCAAAATAACAAAAGATTATTGTTTAGAACAATGGTCAGTGTGGGAACATTTTAGCATACCAGTGAATTTACTAAAGCTCCATCTTCACTTTCATAGTTTATAGCACAGGTTGCTAATCTGTTGCCTATAAACCGGATTCTATCTGCCCAAACAATTAATCAGGTCTTTAAGTAGTCATGCAGTTATTGGGACGGACAGGTTAAGGACTGGCCTAGTAGACTATACCTAGCCATTCTCTTTCTCAGGAGCCCATATCCTTATTCCTGTTGTGTGTCTAGATATGCTCTCATGAAATTGAAAATCAGCTTGACATGTATCTATCGTCGCCTGTTAGGTAATACAGGCTCTGGGAAAATACATTGAGAAGTTATTTACCTGGCAAGAATTACCTCTTCGTATACTCAAGACCTTTGCATCAAGCTCATCAATTTTAGGAAGGATTTCTGAATTAATCTTTTCAAATTGATCTGATTTTAGATGCAGCACCAGTATCAATATTATATTCTGTAATTGCTTTCTCTGGAGCACTCAGTAATATCAGTGTTATAGCAGATCGGTAAAGCAGATATTTGAATAACTGTCTGTGAGGTGCCTCTGCTACAGGAAATGATCAGCAACACAAGTGTTTTCCAAAACATGTCAAAACCATTCTCATTCATGATTTAAGCAAATCTTTGGCCCAACCTTTTGAAAGCCCAGCAAAACATGAACATTGTTTTCTTTTCACTTTCGAAGGAGGCATAGGAGTGGCACAAAAAGCTGTTACCTCACACAGATGTGTTTCTATTTGGGTGTACTTGCTGACTGACAGAAAAGCCTTCAGGCAGGCAAACATTATAAGCTGACTAATGCATCTGAGATGCAGAAGTTAGGTTTCAATTGCCAAAACACAGGTATGTTGTGCCATTTGTGACATCTGAGGACATCCAAGACAGCTGCATGGTGCTAGAAGATATGATACAGGATATGGGGAAAATTCACACCCTTCAAAAGTGGCATACTAAGATAACAGTAGCACTTGCAGCAATTAAGCTTCACTCTGACTGTCCCTTTGCAACTATGATAAGGTTTCTAGCAGACATCTGCACTGCATATAGGTGACCATGTATAGTTAAATGCATATTCAGACAGGAGTCTGAATATAGTTCTGAATCTTAGTTGTGAGAACCTATTGTAGATATTTATGCTGTAGCAAACCAGGGGTCCTTCATTTTAATTTAAACATCTGCTTTCTGGAATCTTGTCTGGGCTCCTGTTCCCTTTTCTTAAAGGCACAAGACTCCTTTTCTCATGCTTGCAGCCCCATGTAAGTATTCTGCATACTATAGCGCATTTCCCATCACACTGAACTTCAGTGTTGATCTGACTGAAATTTCTCCCTATGTAGTAGGAGGCAATTCAACACCCTAAAACTAGGTAAGAAGAATTCCAACTACAATGTCATATTTGAAATCCATTGTTATATAGTATGAAACTACATTTTTCTCTGAGGCAGATGATATCTATGTATGAGCATCTTTGTGTTGAAGGCCCTTTACCTTTTGGGCAGCTATAACTTTTTTTCAGTGCTAGCTTTTAAATATAAACTGCAACAATGAACAGTGAACACAGTTTTGCAATGACGGTCTCTTCACCACCAGGATTTCTATCACACTATCCAACCCTACAGTGTACTGAGCATTGCCAAGAGAAGTCTTCTGATTATGATAGCACGAGAAGACATAATCAAATTCTCCAGAGCTGTGCAGTGGGAGTCCACACAACTTTTGTAATGGAGAATACTGCCAACAATTAACTTGCAAATACAAACCTGCAGTAATTTCCACATCTGATTTTTCTAAGTGGCAAAAGATGGATAGTTTTGAGTACAACAGTGGCACTTGATTAGTAGAAGCCATAGAAGGCTGGGCCATAGAATCTTACTGAATGTACTTTTGAAACTGAAAGACTCTAATTATTTTTTCCAAGTAGTTAGTATTTTATGAGGATTTATCAAGATTAATTATTGTGACTGTAAACAATTTGTCTTTGAATAATGTGAATGTAAAGTGACTTCTTGAAATCACACACTCTAATAAATAGAGGGGGTTCAATGCCAGTTTTTGTTTGTATATTTGGAGCATTCATCAGTCACGTTACTGACATGTAGTCAGTCCCCTGAAACACAACACAGCAAGTTCAGTTAAATTCAGATTGACAGCGTGAAAAGAAAGTTGGCAGAACACAGGGTCCCGTTGCTAAGCAATGCTTGGCAATACAACACACGCACATTATGGTGCTTTTGATGACACCATGAGGGGAAGAGATGTTTTTAATATACTGAAAATCCATCATTTCAGAGGAGATGGGGAGGAACAGTAGCAAATAGGGTGAATGGATGGGAGACATGTCCATAGGGAACCACATTTTGCTATTAGCTTCATCAGTATGAAAACATTAACTTCATGAAAAATACTTGGAATTAACAGAGGAATAACTGTAAAATATTTCAGACGCTATGCTGAACCTACCTTTAAGATTCTATGAAAAAAAATATCCACATCTCTCAAAACACTTCCAATTTGCTATTATGTTACCTCAAGTCAGTGTGAAAATTACAGATAATTCCAATTGGCTGTGGATCTCACCACTGCTATAATGTGCCCCTAGATGATCAAAGCCCTCAGCGTGTTCCATTCTCCAGCTGAGCTGAAAACAGCGACTCTGGGCTTTCTCATCATCTTCCAGATCTCAAGCAGATATTGCCCTTTAGGATCTTGAGGGGACCTGCCCGCAGAGGTTGTCTGGGGGCTGAGAACATAGAAAAGGACCTTCTCTCTGAAGGAGAGTCCCACTGCAATCTCAGCCTTGTTAAACGACTTCTGCCTGTCATGTCCTTCATTCTCCTCTTACGCTTCATCCTTGGTCAAGTATCTTCCAGGTATTTCCAAATCCATCTCTGTCACCATATTTCTTGTTAATAACACCAAATAGCTTTATAGCATCTTGAGACCTTGCCTGCCTCCCCCCTCTTCTCTATCCTGCTATTCCAGTCAGATGTTTTCATTCAGTCTCCTTCTCTTTAATTTTTTTCTTTTAAGTATCATTACCACTCTGAGACTGCTAATTATTTCATATTTCATAACACGCAATCAAATTTACTTCAGCTCTGCAGCCTTCAGAATTTTCTGTGACAAGTTCCTATATAGTCAAATACAAAAGAAACAGAGAGAAATCTCAACTTTCATTAAATCAGTGACAAAGTTGCACTGACTTATGTCTATTGACAAACAATGGAAACCAGGAGTCCTTTCTACATCTGAAGTCTTATACTACTTCTGGCTATATCCTGGCAGAAATTTCTTCTTTGTTGTCTTCATCCTTTCTTTTGTTTACACTGGGAACAAAGACAGGCATAGGAACAAGAAAGGATCAGCAATTTGGATAGTACAGGACTGCTCCACTGTTAAACAGTGAAAACAGAGGCCAGGTTTTCATGTATTACAGAATTTCCTGTATTATAGAATCAAAAAATGGGCAGGGAGGATACCCACGAGAGTATGATCTGCTACTCATAAATCTGTGTCTCCAAATGCTAGGTTGCATTTCTATTGTGAAACCATTGCTTGAAATATAGTCAGATCAGTGTTTCAAAACCAATTATTGCTCTGTGTTCTAATGACTTTAGGAGGAGTCATTTTAAGTTCACTCCAGGTTGGCTCTTGTAGGCACTGAAATTCTGGTGTCATTCAAACAAGTAGTGAAGACTGTAACTTAAGTTTTAAAAGGAAACTCAATGAAGCTCAGGATTCAACAGTGTTTTAACACACATTTATTTCAAAGAAAATACATAGATATTCAGGCTACGAGCTAGTGGGGTGCACTGTTAATTTTGTTTGCAGAGTTAGTGTTTTTCTCTCATAGAGTTGATATGTGCATAGATGAATGCGCACACATATACATGCACACAATTCACTCCCTTTTAACTCGTGGCTCTTTCTTGCTTGCAGCAGAGTAATCAAGAGAATTTAAAGGCCTTCTGTTGAATTTTTAGAGAGTTAATAAAAGCTAAATAAGACAAACAGATAAATATTATTCCTAGGGAACACATATTTTTAAAAATGTAGCTTTTAGCTAAATAATTTGAAGAGCAACAAAGTTTGATATCCTTCTTTTAATACCAGATGTCTTATTATCAAGAATAATGATAGGGATTTTTCAAACCAAGCTAAGAAAGTACTTTATTTTCTACCTGGGTTTACATTTTACCTATTCACATAAAGAAACTATTTTTGTCTGCATTTTTTGGTGGTGAAAAAACATACCTCAGAAATATAACTTCTATTCAAATTCATCTTCAAATAAATCAACAAGGAAATTTTCCTGTTATTTTGACAGCTAAATAAAGAATGCAGGAAAATTAACCTCATTTTCCCTCACTTTTTATGCCTGTTTATCTTGCTATAAAATAGAGGACAGATGTTTGACTTGTTTGCTGTAGAATTAATTTTCTTGTTATTACTATCTTTCAAGAGCATCTCATGATAATAATAGAAAACTTCTGTGTTTATACATTGTACAATCAGATCTCATTTAGTTTATCCAACAAGTTATGGTCAAATGACAGTAAATTCCAACCTCAATTGGCAAATCCTATTGTAAGGTGCTATTTTTTATTTCTTTTCAATGTTTTAAAAGGGGCCTTGAAGGACCTGCTGCTTTGAGAGGTGCTGGCAACGCTGCAGCACATATCCCTTGATAATGAGGCAGTGGCTGCTGGGCAATAGGAGAAGGCAATGGGGAAGATCAAGGGAAATACTTAAAAGGAATTAAGAAGTTACCTTTAAAGTGACGACAAGACCAGCTGCCCAGCCCCTACACCAATGTGCACAGCTTAGGAAACAAATAGGAGGAGCTGGAAGCTACTGTACTACTAGAAAACGACAATATAGTTGCTGTCACTGAAACCTGGCTGGAGTGTGGCTATTGATGACCACAAGCTGTTCAGAAGGGACAGGCAAGAAAGAGGGATGGGGGTGTTACTATCTACACCAAGAAAGGAATAGAATGTGAAGAGCTGTCCCTAAGATTAGTCATGAGCAAGTTGAAAGCCTCTGGGTGACAGTTAGAAACCGAGGCAGCAAAGCTAGCCTTGTGGTTGATGTCAATTACAGGCCACCCAATCAAGAGGAGCTTGTTGATGAGGCATTTTACCTCCAGCTACAGGAGGCATTGTGATCACAAGCGCTCATCCTGCTGCGGAATTTCAACCATCCAGACTGCTGGAAAAGTAGAATGGCGAGATATAGACAAGGCAAGAGATTCCTCGAATGCATTGAGGATAACTTCCTGAATCAAGTAATTGAAGGCCCCACCAGGAGCATGCAATACTGGATTTGTTACTCACCAGTGTAAATGAACTCATTGGTGACATTAGGATTGGAGGCTGCATGGGCAGTAGCAACCATGCTATGAGTTCAGAGTGAAAATAAAAATAAGGCACTAAATTTTAGGAAAGCTAACTTCCTGCTCTTCAAGGAATTAGTCAACAAAGCACCCTGGGGAACTGTTCATATGGGTAAGGGTGCAGAGCAGAGCTGGCATGTGCATGTGTCTGTTCATCACAGGGGAGTTTGACTAGATGACCTTTAAAATTTCCTTCACTTCCTTTTTCTTTTTCAGACTATTAACACCATCCTGTTTATTTTCTCTCATTTGAATACTTTGTGTGCTTTCTGACATTGGTTGGTAGGTTTCTCCTCCCAAATCTTTTCCTTTAACATACTGTACTGGGATCTTCTATTTATTCTTCTTAAACATGATATGTACTAACTCAATAATTAGCATATCATTATTATGATGAAATAGAAAAAAAAAAGAAAAAAAAAAAAAAGAAAAAAAAAGAGAGGAGCAAAAGATTCATTCCTGAATAAAAGCAGAAACAACTTTGGTAGCTATTGCTTGTCTCTACTAATTGCAAGCAAATTGAAGTTTCTTTTGTACCCTGGACAGGATTTCCCACATCCAAATGTCTACATCTAGGGATGTTCAAATGACCAACTATGCTGTGTTTTCATTGAAATTCATGTTTTTAGGTAAGCCTATTCACAAAACAGTGCAAAGAAATCCTGGTTTGCTAGGAGCCCTTTGGTGGGGAGCAAGGTGACCTGAGTGAGATCTGTCTAGCTTAGTTGTCTAGTGTAATTGTGCCTAAGGGAAATGCCAGAGTTCACAATACACATAGAAATGTGCCCTTATCTGTCTATCAAAACCAGAATTCAAAGATGGGGGCTACAGAGACATTAGACACAAATATGTCACCAAAATAGGGTATCCCTAGTGATGCATTTGAAGTTACCTCAGTTGAACTAACCTGAACTATCTTGTTGAGGAAAGTATTACGAGCCTCTTTAAATCGAGTTCAGAGTGATAAAGCATCACAGTCAGGGGAGCTGGATGCCCTTTTCTTTGCAGGACACAGATATGCTCAATTTCATGAAGAAGTTGTTCTAAAATTATGATTATTTTTCATCTACATGTCCTCTGTACTCTACTCCAGGTTTATGGGAGATGGGCAGAAATAATAAAAATAAAAAAATAAAAAAAAAAAATAATAATAAAAATTAAAAAAAAAAAAAAAAAAAAAAGAAAGAAAGAAACGACATTTACTGCTACCTAGTCTGAACTTTCTCATGCCTGGAAAAAGCTGGTTTTCACTGGAAGCATTTTATATCCTTCTCTACTGCTGCAAACTGCATCTGCATTGTCAGTTTTAAAAAAAAAAAGCAATAAACAAACAGCACAATTGGAACAATGAATAGATATTGAGCAAGTTATAGGGTTGCCTGAAAAAAAAAAACAGAAACAAAAACAAGAACAAAAACATACATTATAGCAATATGAAATGAAACTTTCGAAATTATCTCTCAAAATAGGACATTGACATCAGACAACAGGAGCAGAAAGAATTCTAAAATCAATAAGTTCAGGCTTACTTCCACTTAAGCCAGCAAAAACCTTAACAAATTAAGAAACTAAGTAGAAAAAAAGAATCACAAAAAACAAGTGAAATAGATCAGGAACATGGTAACCCATTCCAAAGTTCTAAATCAAACCATCATTTTGAGCTAAAAGAGAGCATCACTAAGCCATGGAGAACAACAGCAAAGATAGTCTGAAAAAGAAGGAACAGCCAGTCTCATATCCCAGTTGGAGTTTTTCATCTTTGCTTATGAAATTCTAAATTTTGCATCATTACTTATGAAATTCTCAATCAGTTTTAGGTAGAATCTGATTTTTAGAACAAGGTAAAATCATAAGCCTTCAGGGCTCCCTAAGACTTCCATCTCAGGAAATCCTGCTTATCATATTGAGTAATGAGGATGCATGTTCTCCAGTCAATCGATTTTGTTGGTTAATGAGTTTGACCTGAGGCATATAAACGGTGAACCAGAACATTGTCTGAAGAAAACCAGTGAGTCTTTCAGGCTTACTGCAAGCGAAATTAATCTTAATAAAATACAGGCAAAACAACCTCCTGCCCCCATTCTTTGAAATTTTAGGTAGGATTACCAAAAGGTTATGTAAATGCCATAGCTTTTGTTAGGCTTCCTTCACCTCTGAAGTAAAAGTGAAAAAAAAACCACAAGTGTTCTGGTAAACAGTTCTATACTTTTATTGTAAAAACGAGCCCTCTTTGTCCTTTATCATAACCTATCCCTAATCGAGGCAAAGATAAACTCAGTTTCTATATATTTTTCCACTCTGTGGATGAAAAGGTTTATATTATAATCCAGGCATATTTTCTATCAGAATATTATACATAATTGTAAATCTAAAGAGGAGTGAGTTTTCCCTAATACATCAAAGTTTCCAGGAGTATAAGCAGTATCTGTTGATGAAAAAAATGGAGTTTCCTGTTTTAAAATGCAGGCACTTCCACTCATTTTTTTCTCAGTAAATAAAGGTGGCAGGAATCATGTTTACTGAGCCTTTCTGGTGGTGAGGAATGCATACTTCCCAGAATACTTTAGAAGAATGGCCAGGATCACTAGTGAGAAAATGTCTAAACATCTCTTTAGATTGACAATACACAAGTAGACCTAAGTCCATTTGAGAGATAAAAGGTAAGATGGATAACAATAAATCTCAGTAAATAGGTTATTGTCAAATATATGCAACACCTCAGTTAAATTAGCAACTACAAATCCTATCTGGTGCGAACTGTAACACCAAATCCCCTCAGCACCTGTTTGGATATTTATGGTCACTTTCCTTGACGTCATTTAGATTTGAATTGATCCAACTGATGACTTATCAATTGGAACACCTGAGCACATGCTTTATACCTCTAAGCATATTAAACCACAGAGTCATTCAAGACACAAAACTTTTGCAGCTCCCCATTACAACAGGAGGACATACCAGTCTCGTACTCCACTAAAAAGCTAGAACTTGACAATATGCAACCTCTGATTATATTGACTCTTGTCCATTATTCTCTTGCTTCCCTGCACTGAACTAGTAGGAAGTTCTGATCAAATCAAAACTGGGCAGTCTGGTTGGCAACCCTGCCCACAGCAGAAGGGCTGGAACTAGATGATCTTAGAGCTCCCTTCCAACTCAAGCCATTTGATGATTCCATGAAGATGAGTGAGACTGCCAAATAACCATATTGAAGTTTAATAGTAAATATATTTACATGCTCTGTGATTTAGAACCTAAACTTATCAATAGGGCCAGATTTTTCATCTGATAATTTTTGCGTCCTGTACTTTTACCATTTGGAGGGGTAAAAAGGGGTAATATGTCTATGTGTTATAATAATAACAATGTAGTGAAACATCTGAGTAACACTAGTTTCATTATCAAACAAGGTAAATGCATGAGAGGTGCCAGGTAAGGCCAGGTGAAGAATCAAAGCCCATTGTAATTGAGTTTTATGGGAGATGAAGTGGAAAGCCACATGGAAGCAATAACTGGTTCAGCCTGCAGCAACTTGCCTCCTGAAAGTATTAGATGATAGACAAAACATCTGACCAGACCTTTTTTCCTTGGTTCCTGCTGGTAGCTCAAAAAGACTTCAAGATGCAGGTTCTTGAGTTTTAACTAAAGCATTCCTGTGCACCTCAAGGCAGCTGCAGTTAATGGGAATACTGCAGCCAAAGAAGCCCTCAAGAGAAGATCTCTCCCACACATGGCACATCACATTCAGCCATAGCACTGTTTAATCCTAGAGCTCAAGGCACATTTGTAGTTTTTCATCATTCACACAGAATGTCACGTTCACTTCTTTGTGCAAGTGCCTCGTAATTGTTTGCTTACTGAAGGGCATGGGGCTATTTTGCCTAGAGGCAATCCAAGGCATAAACTGGCATAAACAGGGAGGGAGTGGAAGGCACTGACTGCCTGAGTACTTACACACTGTGAACACACCATGAAGAAACTGGTTTGAATGCCAACCTGACATCCATTAACTAAACAACAAAGACCTGATTGCAAAGACTTAGAAAGAACCCAGCCATGAGAGCATGTTAACATGAAAAGATGCACTGCAAATCTTGTGCTCTGGAGCTGACCTGTGTCAAGGGAGAATGATACGTACTCTTGTTTACTCTTTCTAGGCTTGAGGTTCCAGAGAGGCACAGCTACATCATTTTTGGTCAGCTTGGAATGAATTTCAAAGATGGTGTTTCCTCAGACTACTGGCACAGACCAAGAATTTGGAGGGTGGAATGAAAAAAGGTTTCTTTAGTACTTTTCTCCAGTATTGTAACAAAATCTCTTGCCGCCAGCAGGAAGGGATTAAAATTCTGTGTTAGTGCGGGTGGAATGGAATTTGGAAGGAATAAACAAAAATAAACCTGGGCATGTTTCCAAAGGGAGTTCATAAGAAGAATGCCACAGGAATATTGTCTGTCAAAAGACAAGAGTCTAAAAACAAATTGATTCAGCTTTTGGTGCCAAGAAGATTTGAATACAGAGGAATCTTCATCTCCTTGGGTGAAGCTATGAACACAGACTGTAAGTAGTGAACAAGACTTTCAAAGAGTATCTATCTATCTAATACTGAGAGAAGTGAGAATACCTCTGCAGACAGCAGAACACAGTATATTTTAGGCTATATAAAAACTATTGAACTACCTTATACATGACATTTTGCAGCCTCAAAAGACAAAACCCTCAGCATTTGGAAGCAAATCCCACTATGTAAATGCACTACAAAAGTTAAATCAAAAAAATGAGATAGAATGACGACAATCCTAGCCTAGGGGAGATGACACTGCAAAACTGACCAAAAGCTGGAGGAGATCATTATGAATTAAGATTTTAAGGTTGAAAATGCTTAATTGGTTGTAAGTGTTCAAATTACCCAGTGCTGGGACAATTTTTGGTCTTCCAAAGAGGTGAGTTTCATGTAGATATGAATAGATTATTTAAATAATAAATAAACCCAAACAACCAACATTCCCAAATGAAAACATCTAAATTGTCAATATATAAATCATTACAGCTGAATTAAAAAAAAAAAGAAAGAAAGAAAGAAAGAAAGAAAGAAAGAAAGAAAGAAAGAAAGAAAGAAAGAAAGAAAGAAAGAAAGAAAGAAAGAAAGAAATACAATATGTGCTTTATGTTATTGGGGGTTCAACGACTATGGCAAATTTTATAGACAGCCAGATGTGGCAGCAATTAACAGATAAGAACTTTCTCTGAGAATTCACAGAAGTGTGGATTGGGGTGTGATTCAGTTGACTTGGATAAAGCCCCAGCTATCTGTAGGGACAAATGTGAGAATTTTCCTCAAGCCCTCAACAGTATTAAACGCTCAGAACATCCTCCAGCAAAATGAGAGTTACAGATAATAATAGCGAAATAACACTGAGTGCAAGGAAGATCAGCTTTCCAGAAAATCCACTGTTTAGTGGATATAAGATACCACGGACATCTGATGTGATCTACAGCCCTAGATGTCACACTCTGTCTGAAGAAAAAATAATCAAAATATGGAAAAGCAGCTCGGTTCACTGCTAAATTTTTGCATATGATATTTTTTTCTGGAGGTGTTCTTGCACATCTATGTAAAACAGTGATGAATCTGAAAGCAGTCTTAAAAAGACACGGTTGTTTCAGTGTGTTACCAAATGGAGAATTCTAGAGAATTACATAAGTGGAGAGATGGTCTGTGGTGTCTGCCCAAGAGCTGGATTTGTCATCTTTCTATGAGATATAATTATTATATTATAATGTTTAATCTTGTTATATCTTTTTTCCCTAGGTATGTAAATCAGATGGTTTTATAATATGATAATGGGAATTTTTTAGGGATGAAAATCAGGAATTGTTATGAACTAGTTCAATATTGCAGTAGTGGAGAATACACAAGCATTGTATTAAATAGTTTGATATACCCAAAATTCAAAAGACAAAGCATAAAGTGTTTAAGAGTTATCAGTTGTCCAGTTCTAAACAATAGAAGCAATGATAGTTGCAGCTAAAATGGTGTGACGGTGCAGTCACAAGTGGCCCTTTTGTCACCTAGAAAGTAACACTGTAGGAAAAATTAATGAACCAATTGTTAAAATGCCGATTCTTAGAAGACAACAAAGTGATAAAATGCAGATAAAAGCAATCATACAACATCAGAGAAGCAGAAAGCACAGATTGCTTTTGAAGCGAAACCCTGGGACAAGTCAGGATATTAGCCATCATCCAAAACTTAATGCAAGGATCGGAGATTCTGTGATGGCAGCACAGTGCTTCCATCAGTGTGTCCTTTTATTTTAGCATTAGAATACAAACATTCACAGATTAAAATCCAAAAATCCTACTATGGCTCTTCATTTTGTATACTCCTGCTGAAATGCTGATATATTTAGAATACATATTTCACTACAAAAGACTAGAATTGCAGAGTGATTCTGTATCATCTACAGCACAAAAAGATGAAGAATAACGTGTTAGATCTCCAAACATGTTTGTGATCACTCACCATACACTGCCTGCTTAAAATGCTTTGTGGCAGTAGTATAGCCTCTTTTCATGGGATATCTTCAGGATTAAAGCAGATGTTAAGTGCAGACTGTTCTTTCCACCTGCCCCCAAACCATCTCAGCTTAGGCCGCTTCTTGGCAGTGTGCAGAGCCTGAGGAAGATTTATTCTCATTCTCTGTATTCACAGCCACCCCCACTTGCAGCACCCACGTTTCTGCTTTGCTACTGGTGCTACGTGGGCAGGCAATTAGTATGTGGCTTGCAATCTCCATCTACGGAGTGGGTTTCTAAAGCTTCATGTGTCTCATCTACTTCATTCCGGAGTCCACCTCAATCCTCCCACCAGACAAAAAAGTCAAACAGCTTTACTTAATTCTTTCCACACATACCTCCTTCAGGCAGACTAATGATCTGGAGCTGCTTGTTTCTTGATAGTGGGAGGGTGCAGCTCCTCCAACACAGTAACCATTTGATGATATTCAGAGTAGTGCCTTTCAGAGCCTGAACTTTTCTGTTCTCTGATGGCAACTCCCTGTGAATTCCTTCCTCTCCATTGCTGGTAACCAAACATATCTAAAAAACAAACAAACCTAAGCCTTCATTTTTCTCTGGGTCTGTTTGTGTAAGATCTCTCCCTTTCAGCAAGAAGAGCATTTTGTTTTACAAAGGGTCTTGAGGTCGAAAAAGTTTAGGGTATAAGCAGATAAGATATATTAAAAGTGCCTCTCTGAGATTATAGGTGCTTTGTATATCAAGTCTGATCAAACGATGTTTTGAAATGTCTGGGACATTGCATTCTCTACAAAGTGATTGTAAGTGGAAACTCTGAGCAACTTGCAATAATAATAGTGCTGCTGAGCACCATTATGTACCGGTACATTTTCAAAAACAAACTCTTACGCATCTATTATTTTTATCACTATTTCTTTGTTTTCCATTTCTTCAAGAACTTACAGTTTCTGATACAGCAATATGAAACCAATGCAAACATTATTTTATGAGGAGTTGTTTCCAAGGGCAACCATAAACAGTTTTAGCCACTCTGGGATTACTCCTGAGGTAAAATTGGAATGCTACCAAAACCAGTACATTTATATGGGCAAAGGCCACTTCTCTGCACATGTTTAGCATGGGCCTAACCACCAGATATGTTACCCTCATACCCTTCAAGTGTCTGTTTTGCACATGCACCCACTCATATGGTCGTAACAATGCTGGAATCCTGCAACGTTGTGGGAAGGAGCAGAGCAATAAAATAAGCAAGGAATAGTGGAGGAGTGGTTGAAATCAGCCCAGCACAGGGGACACCCACATTGAGAATGGAGGAGGAAAGTAACTGAGTAAGACATAACAGGAGCAAGGCAGTGGGCACAGCCCTGACACAGAAACATCTCCTTACTACTCTGCTTGTAAACACACAAACAAAAGGATATGTAAAACAAATTTGTGTAGGCAGAAAGTTTCATAAATAAAATAATAGTTGTAATATTCTTAGATGCAAACCATTTTTAGGTTCAGTTTGTGATGATCCACAGAAACCATATTGGACTCACTCTTCATTGCATTCTTGGTCATCATTCCATGGAAATAAACTTCTTTCCAGCAACCATTTATTAGCAGTGCATGCAGGTCTAAACAAGATCGGTCGATTTCATTGCTAGCTATTTAAATATATATTCATTGGTATATTCTGCCCATAAGGATCCTGAAAATTATCCAGGAATCTAAAAATATAGATAGTATGAAATACTGTGAATCACTATTGTGCTGTAGCTTTTTAAACGAAATATTGTTGTCTCATGATCTATAAGACAGATAATTACGTAAAATAGATGATGACTGTTCTTTAATGGCAGGTAAGATTAACTCACTGTTTGCATGTCTGGGCACTGATGTGTGTGTGGGCTGCTTAACTGGGAAGATTCCTTCTCTGTACAACAGATATAGATGTCAAAGGATCAGAGCGTGAAAATCCTGCTCACACCCAACAACGATTTTTCACCTAAAATCATCACTGCCATGGTCTATTGTGAGTAGTCTAAGTGATTATTTAGTAATAGGATTATGAGGGTGAACAATTGCTCAATGATTACAGTAAAGAATTCACTACTGGCCTAGGGAGATTGATTGGCCCGCTCCTCCCCCAGCTAAACAAAAGCTGAAATCTTCTTTAGGAGGCAAATTTGAATACAATCATTTATTTAATTTGTTCCAATACACAAGCAGTATTCTTTGGGAATTAAGATGTCTATCTTCATTAAAAAGAAAATATTTGCTTATATTAACAGGTTTTTTTGCATCTAAAGAAATATATGCACTCCTGATGATTCCTTTATTGAAGATTCAGAAGAGACGTGCAGTGGGTTGGTGTGAGTAGAATCCAAACTCAATAAAAAGTGCTACTATCAATATTAGATAGCTGCTGTAAAGCTGAGGATTTTGCTACATGGTCCACTCATAGGTTTGCAGAAGTAGAACCTGTCACTTACAGCCAAATTACAGGTTGGAGCTATTCAAATGGAGTGTTATTTATTGCTACCTCAAATGTTCTCTGCAGTTTTAACTCAATATACATGCAGTTTTTTACTTCCTGACTCAAATTTTAGAGTGAGTTGCTGAGTACTGTTCTGCTGCTATTGGCTTTCAATTCTGCAGGAGATTAGTTTGAGTTTGGGCCAATGATTGTATGGATGAGCTTGTGGCCAAACTCCAAGGCTGTTATGTAGCCTTTTATAGTCCTTCCTTCTTAAACATAAATACAAGCAGGCCTCATAGTGCCATCTCGTCCTGTATGGGTCAATGAAGATGCCCTCCTTTATCCAGTAGTTCACACAAAGCTTTAGCTGATACAACACATCATCACAGCACGAGGAGAAGACCTAGAGGAGGACAGACAAAGTACTTGAAGACACTGTCAGAGTCAGAACAAGAAAGGCGCAGAGCCCCAGGCAGCAGCATATCCTGGAAAGACAGCTGAAGAGTGGTACATACGTAAGCCCAACCCATGGGGAAAGGTTTCTGCGAATCTGTTGCAGTCTTACTGCATGGTGGTCTCCTTAGGCAGTGGAGATCACCTTCTGGTGGCCTTCTGGGCATACTATCTGAAGTTGGTACAATTCTTCTCTAAAGTGATCATTCCTAATAGTCTGAGTGCAAAACTAGAAACAAAGAACACCCAAATTCTTATGCTGTTTTTGCCACCTCTGAGATCTAGCAAATGCCAGACCACATCTTGATTTTACCACCAGACAAAGAGTACGGGAAAGGGTAATCAAAAGTATTAATTAATAAAAGTACATAGGTTCTCTGTAAATGAACAGCTTCTAGTAGTTGTCATGCATAAAGTTTGCATTTTTAAAGCAGGCAGCTAAATCCCTATGACCTGGGACTTCAAAGCAAAAGTGGCTTCCTGTTTCCAGAGGTGAAGAGAGTTCTTACCTTCTCTTCTGACCAACAGGATATATGGTTGCTGACACAGCTGGAAATCAGTCAAGTATATGGATGTAGCTTAATACTAATAATGAAAGTATGGATATGTAATTGATATTTCAGTAAATAATAAGCACGATAATCTAGTTCTTAGTGCATTAAAATAATCACTGTTTTTTTTTGTTTGTTTGTTTGTTTGTTTTTCCCTCTTTTTGCTAGCATTTGAAAACAGTTCAATTCTAATAATAATGGTCAAAACTCATGACTGAGTGAGGACAGAGTGTTCTTTACCAGTCATCTCAGGACAAGCCCATATAATTTCTATGCCTGCATTCTTCCTGGCATATGAACAGGAAACTTAGGTTGATTACAGAGATCATTGTCATATTTCTATTGTATATTTTACCCTAATCATAAACTAAGTTAAAATATTAGGCACTCATCACCTTGAAGAAGAGTAATGGTGGAGGTAAAGTGATGAAACAGTCATCTGTATTCCTCTGATAATCTTACAGGTAAATAAAGTTTCTTTAAAAAGAAAAAGAAAAAGGTGAGCGTGAAGCTTTGCATTCCTGTAGTTGTTCCCAGGACACTCTACCAAAGCACATGCTGCTATTAGCTACATTCAATAGACATGTAAATCATGTCCATGTGCTCATTTCATGGAATAGAAAAAAGGTGACTTTCCGTCTCCTCCCACCTCCTCTCCTGTCCTCCTCCCAAAAAAGGGGGAGGAAGGGGAGGTAGATTGAGAAGGGAGCTGTTAAAATTATAGCCTTCAAATGCACACGCAAAAAAGATCTATGCAAGTAGCAAACTGAAGTGCATGTTTTAACAGAAGAAAAAATAAATTTGTACAAAATCTTTAAGATACAGCTACCTACTTAGCATGGTTTGTTTTTGGTGGTGGCAGTGGTTAGTTTAGTTTTAGATACAGCATGGAATCTTATGTGGTAGACTTCCACCCAGTTGTAATTTCTGCTGAACTTCTTTGGCAAATAAAGCTTGACAGCCAGCTGCATGGCTCTAGAGTTAGAAATTATTATTATTATATTTTATACCAAAGAGTTAGATCCATCCTGACCCAGTTTTGCACAGCACTTGTTAGAAAGTTAGAAATTAAATATATTGTCAGCTTTCATTGTGCTCTTCTTAACTTCTCAGCAATCAAATGAATTATACTGCCTTCAGTATTCACAGCCTCACAAGATGGTGTTGATTTGATAGCCAACTTGTTTGTTGGAAAGTAAAGAAATCCATGCTGTCACAGTCATTGTATGGCCTTTTAAATGGCTGCAGCTTTATGATACACATTTTAGCCCAAGTGGCATTTTAGCCACAAAGCCTTAACAACCATAATCATTTTAAAATCAAATGCAGCAAATAATGTCAGAGTGTTCTAACAAAAATATAGGTGAATAATGGCAAGGAAACTCACAAAGGGAGTATGAGATTAAACCCAGCTGTAACAGCTTAACTGCAGAAGGTAACAAATGTATTCCATCATAACATTTGGAGTGAAGATTTTATAGAATTTATAGGCTTTTTAAAATGCTTTGAAGATCGTGGTTAACTTAACAGAGGGTGATACTTTTACCCTACGGCATCCATTACATAACCACTGTGTTTGTCTAGCCTGGGATGTGAAAAGTAGCAGAAGAAAAAGCTAATTAATTAAAAAAAAAAAAAAAAAAAAAAAAAAAAGAAAAGCACTCTGTGATTTTAACCAATCATCTTACTTTTGATTTTTCCATGACAGGTAAGAGCTTTCCAGATAGAACAATCCTCAGCTGGGATTTAACTGGGACTGGGTGGAAGTAACTGGTGCCCCTACTTAAATCTCTTGGCCCCTTCATTATTTCTATGAGAACAAGCCAACTTTACATCTTGCAGTTGCACTAGTTTTAGCACCTACTGTGACAAGAGAAATCTGCTCTATGATGACTAGGTTTCCACTGATTTCCTCTGCGATCTGTTATGACTCTGGCATCAATTATTTTATGCCCCTCTTGATCATGACCTGGATTTCACAGAGAAGCTGAGGTGCTGAAGGACTATGCTGGCAACTGTGATTCATTCACAACCTAAACTGCCACAATTTTGTTTTTCCCTTACATTCCTTTTATCTTTTAAAGCATGGGTGTCCAACCTTTTGGCTTGCTTGGGCCACACTGAGTGCAGACAAATTGTCTTGAGCCACATATAAAATATATAATATAGTTAGAATATAGAAATAACAAAACTATAAGAATATATTACTAAAACAGAAAAAAATAAGGGAGAGGAGAGGAGAGGAGAGGAGAGGAGAGGAGAGGAGAGGAGAGGAGAGGAGAGGAGAGGAGAGGAGAGGAGAGGAGAGGAGAGGAGAGAACACCATAAAGCTAGTGGATCAGACACACATGCTATAAAGGACGATAGGAATCTTCTTTCCTTTACAATGAAATGGCTTCCTGCCTACAAAACTCCAGTAAGCGCTTCCAGACATTCAAAGGGAGGAGCCAAAGGATGAACCATGTACTGTACACACAAATACAAACCTCAGACATATGGAAATTCTCATGCTCAGTTTACACATGACCTGTTGTAGAGTAAGAAAAAAGAAAACACCTTCCCATCTTCTTGTATCTTCATTGGTATCAGTTCTGAATGGGACTCTCCAAGCCTGTCTTCTGTCTCATTTTAATACCTGATTCAGTTTCCATTGAAGCCAATGTAGAGAATCCCACTGAGCTTGATGGAATGTAGATCAAGCTCACAGGCTACCATAAATCAAAAGTGCAAGGCTTATTTATTGCTGTTGTGAGCACCATGGCAAAAGGCTGTGTCAGCAGATCTGCTAAAACCTAACACATTACATGGCTTATAAATTTACCATACAGCTTGACTGGAGACTAAAGCTTGGCAACAAAGCGCATGTCTTTGTTGTGCATTCAATTTTCCTTTATTTTTGCAAAATATGACAAATTTTGTTGAGAGTATAAAAATAAACAATGGGTGTTGGTGAGTTCTTTTATTTTCACATTTCCATCTTTCTATGTCTATGAATCTGAACCAGGAGTTTTTCTTAGATTTTAACCCAGCAGATCTGTACCACTTTCTATTCTGCAGAATTCTAAAGAGAAATAAGATGACTGCAAGAAAAAATGACTGCTTAAAGGATCCACTTTGGATCCTAAATAAAAGCTTGTGAGACCAGTTGGCATGAAGTTATGGGAAAAAAAGAAATCTTCCTGTGTTCTCAGCACTGCTCATATGTTTGTGTATCCAGTCACCACACTGTACATTCAAGTCTAGTGTGTTGTCCACCAAAATGTGATCACGACCTAGCAAGCTAAACCTAAAATGTTTCAACTGCGGAAAAGAATATATAATTAACCATGAGCACACACTGATCAGACATTCAGGAACACAAATAGCAATCTGATGGTGAATTGTTTTAATACTATAATTTTTAGAGAAGGTGCTTTATTCCTTTCTCTCCTAACATTTCAGTATATCTCAGTCTGAGATAAAATGCTGACAAGATTTGGTTATTTTTCTTTTTGAGGTCTTCTGTGTAAAATGTCATCATTTTTGTTTTGTTTCTTCAACAGAGACTTCTGTCTCTTACAGTAAACTATTAGGCAACATGTGGAAAAGGTAAAACAAGTCTTCAACACAGGCTTATATAAAGGAAGCTTGCCTTTATGTATTTTTTCCATGTAATATTTTGTGCATTTAGCATAAACTTCATGACAAACTCAGCTGCCTTTCAGGCAGATGCCACCCGATTAGGAGGTTCCATGTCCTGTCCTTGAGTCAACAAAAGGAAATGCTGCTCGCAAAGGAAGCACAAGGCCCCATCAGATTTCTCGTATGTGCTGGGTGTTTCTTTTGCAAAGTCTCCTTATGAATGTGGCACGTTCTCTTCTTTTTGCTAACCAGGCATGGTGCCTGCCAAATGGCAGGAGAAAAAGAGCAATTGCTTTTCCTAGTGCTCTCCCTCCCCACACCATTTTTTCTGATGAGGCACTCCACAGGGTAAACAGTCTTTCCTCTTTCCAAGACAAAGACTGTTCTCATTATCCCATTTTATTCTGACCATGTAATGGGATGAAGAAGGGACTGTTTAGTTCTTCCTTCTTTGCATGTCCAGGGTGCTGGCCCTCAACCTATTTCTGCTTAAAGTTATTTTCACTTAAATTGAAATATAGTTGATCATCCATCTAAACACAAGCCAGACTTGCTGAAGGCCATAAGAGGTCAGTTTTTTCCTGGCAGCTAAAACCAAAACAATAGTAAAAGCTCAGCTAGCACTGAATCTCTTCTCTGGTCACTATAAATACTATGGGAAAGAACATTTGCACCAGCAAAAACAAACACTAAAAATGCAGCCTGCTGCATAACAGTAATGTCTGCTTTCAGTTTTCACTATGCAGTCACCTGAAAACACAGGCATACAAGATAGATAGAACAGGTGTACTTTACCACTGCAAAACATGCAACATATTTCAGAGGATGTCAGTTTCCCTCTGAATGTCTCTAAGAATGCTTTTCATGGCAGTGCATTCCTACTGTCTGTCTTATCCATTTCTTTGTTCCCTTCCCTTTTTTTGCCCTTTACCTTGAATGAAATTCAGTTCATTTCTTTTGCTTATTCTTTTTTCCTGAAGATAGTTGGATGCACTAGTTTCATTCTGACATTTAGAATCAAACGGTGAATGCTGACATTATTATTACCAAAAATAATGGAGTGAGGAGCTCTCCACTTGCTATCTTTTGTGTTTCTGTCTCTTCTTGTGCTATTCAATTAAAATTTACCATTATGAATATTAATGTCATTATTCTTTTATAAAACGATTATTGTTGTATCTATTTTTCATCTGTATTGACCTTGTCCTTTCAATGTGACAGTGATTTCATTCAGATATAATCCCACTGAGATACAAAAGTGGCCCATGAAATTAGGTCCTGGAAAAAAAGGAAAAAGTGCTGTGACCTAGATGTTTACAAAAAGCAGTTCACTATGAAGGTTTTCTTGAGGTTTGGTTTGTTTGCTTTTAATTAATGCAACATAATGATCAGACAGACAAAATTATCACTCTCTCCTGAAAATCTGGGGGAAAAAAAACTTGCGAAAAAGATGTTATTTGCAGCAGTGGTTCAGACTTCCTCACTGTTCACAATTTCTTCTGATCTGCAGACTGTAAGGATCTACTTGCCACTTTTAAGAGTGCATTATGTGCTAACTTAGTTTTCATGTCAACAGAAAACTCACCTGTAAGAACAGAGAATCTTTTAACCTCTCCGTCATCTCTATATTACCACTTTTCCACTTTTGCAGTTTCTCCAGTGATGTGTTTTTTTTTTTTTTTCCTCTCCTGAAGCTCTGACTTGCTACAAACAATGTAGAGAGGCAACAGAATAAAAATTATGAAAGGCCAGAATTCTGCTTGCTAGAACTTTTTAATAGCTTGATTACCAGAATAACCAAGGAAGATCCTTCTGGGGCTTTGAATTTATACATTCATTCACAGATTTACAGTGAAAGATTTTCTCAGTTGTTCTCATTATCACTGAAGTGTGCAGACATAAGTCCACCTACTAATCTATAGCCTAGGTTTGCCAGCTAGTCAAAGCATGAACCAACCTTACTGCAATTTTAGCAAGCCTGAAAAGAGGGCAAGATTTTCTCCAAACTATTTTTATTTTGAGATGGAATTATCTTGCTGGATGTAGAAGATTTTAAATAGTAATCTAACATCAACTCATCTTTCAAAATGGATGAGAAAACTTTAGTTAGTGGAGATTGCAATTAACATAGCAATCTATATAAATATAATCCAGTCTCATTTTATGTTTGCATAGGCTAGATAGAAGCTGAGTCTGGAAGAAAATAAAATATGGCCTTCCTACACTCATGACTCTCATGACTCATCAGGCTTCTGCTATTGGTTATTTTAAATGTTATCTTTACAGATTTCCAGGGAAAATTGGAACGAAAGAAAAAAAAGAGAGAAAGAAGACAAAAATGAAAACTGTAAATGCCTAGGGAGACATTTAGTCCTTTTTGCTTGGGTGTTTTTCATTTCACAAGTCACCCAGCAGTTTTTCATACAAGAAATGACACAAATTCCATTATTCTACTTTGGGATGGGTAATGTGTTGAACCTCTTCCATTCACCAAATGACGCAGTTACATGTCATTAAAATATTTTGTAAGCTGAATATAAGTTTGCATTCATAATGGAGCAGAGAATTAACATACTCTTAGATGCTAATAAGTTATGCAGCTATTAGTCCTTCCTGGAATCTCAAGAAGGCTCTTTTACATGGATGGAAGAATTGCACTTTTGTGTAATTACAAGACAGGAAAAATCAAAGAAAATGCTTCTGGTACAACTATAACTGAAAAGACATCCATAGCCTATTATAGATGCCAAGTATGTTATTTTCAAAATCTACTTGATCCATTTTTTGTAACATTCAAAAAAGCTATTCATTAAATGCCTTCAGTATGAAAAACCTGAGCTCAAAATGTTCCACAGCTTTTTACTGTCTGGATCTGCTTGATTTTATCTATTTATTTGTCTGTCTGTTTGTTTGTTTAGGATAGCCTAGATTTCTCTCTTACTTGTTCAATATGCAAGCTCTTTAAAAAAAAAAAAAAAAAAGTGAAATGATCTTCAAATAGACTACAGGCCTGAAAGATACAGCTTTCAAAAGACAGAACTTCTGGAGTGATACAAATGGTATATAATGGGAGATTAGAAATCAAGCAATTATGTAAACCTATAAAAACTACAAGCATAGATGTTTCTTTTACGTTATGGAGTGTAGGCAGGTAGCAGGCAGCTCCACAGTGAACATTATATACATGAATTAATGGTGTGCCAATAGACACTGTATACAATTGGGTATTAGGAGTACACTGATAGATAGCATTATTCATCCACCAGGTGTAGCAGGTTTATGAAGTTCAGCGTTCATATGCACTCTCTTAGTTAATATGAAAGCTTTATTAACTTTAAAAGCCTTTTTAGCACTTCTAATTTCTGTTTTTAGCATGTAAATGTGGTACAACTGCATATCAATCATCCATTTTTACCATGACTGCATCTATACCAAGAAATTAAACAGCCCCAGTGAATTTGGCTAGGCAATGAAATTCAATCCTATGTACTGTTCAATTGCTTGAACAGCCCCTGGCATTGTGTTTGTGTGAACCAAGTAATACTTCTCCAAAAAGATTTTGGGAACAAGTGATTATTAGTGTCATCCTGGAACAATTACCAGGAGGCAATCTGGTCGTTGTTAGGTGTGCTGAATGTACTAGTAGAAATGTAAGCCATAGGGATGCTTTGCTGCGCAGTGTTAGGAACTCAGAGCTCACTTTTCAGAAAACATCCCTTCCTTAAAAGTAAAAGCAGAAATAGTCACTTTTGCTGACAGAAATAAAATTCAGCTATTGGTGATGCTTGTGCATCCAAAAATAATCATTAAGAGCAATTGAAGTTATCCATACAACACATTACAGTAGAAAGGAATTTGTTTTATTTTGGCTAGAGAGTGAAGAATAACTCAACAAATAGTACTGTTAAAATAGCACACAGATACTAAAGTAATTCAGATAGCTAAAATGTCTGTTTTAGTCTATTTTTGTAAATTTAAATCAAGAGTTCATTTGAAGCTAACAAGGTTACTCAACTGTGAAAGCCACAAGTTAGATTGTTTGGCTACATTACTTGTTAAATAAAAGAGGTCTACAAGTCACAACAAGTATTCAACCACTGATCTTCTGCACTTTTAGCTCTCAATGGCTCAAAGCAGCTCTTCACAACAATGACTGGACATGGACTTCAGCTGCACTAAGTTCTAATACTGTGACTGGAAATGTGTGTGTACAAGACTGCCCAACATTCATCTTCCTTGCTTGACGTCACTTTCTAGCACTTCTGGGCCTTGCGTCTTCTTACGTGCTCTCATAAATTCTGAAGCTGATCACTTACTCTTAGTTTCATACTTATAAAATCACTGTTCCACTGGGGTATTGAATAATCCTACACAATATTTTAGTGTACTTTGAATAACACCTCATCCTTAACAACAAAGGATAATAACTCGGCAAAAGAAATCCAAGGAATAAGCCATGCATGGAAGATGTGACCATTCTCTGTGGTTGGAATAACCCTAAGCATTAGGGCAGTGCAACCATCCATTGCAGCTAGCCATGGGCCTATGGACTAGAACTCTGTAACTCACTGACATGGACAGTTCAGTCAGAAGAACACTTAATATACTAGCATGGGGACATGTGAAATATGCCTTGTGACAGACTGAGAGCAAGAGAGATTAGGAGTAGATAATTTAAAAAAAAAGGTTAATGAAAATGGAAGTGATATATAAAGGAAGTGTACTTTTTACATCAGTTATGGTGGAAGGAAACAGATTGTGGAGACAGATACAAATCATGATTAAGAAAAAGGAGTCATGGAAAGGAAAATGATTATGAATTTCTGAATGAGAGAAGATTTTACTAAATCTGTTTTTAAGAATTCTGATGAGATTGAAATAAGGATATATGCATATATTTCACTGCATTGTTTAGATTGACACATTTCTTGTAGTAGCTTGACAAAAGACTCAGTTAAAGTTAGGTTTTGGGATCTTTGCATGTCTTGTGACTGCAACTGCTGCCACATGATCCTTGACCTTACAGGTATGAGAATGGGTGGATTTAAGCAACTTGCAAAGCACCAGCTCAAAACTATTGTGATGATCTAGGGCAACTGTGCTGTGGAATCTCATTTATGTGAAAAGCTAAAAAAAACAACAAAACAAAGAGTACCAGAACATGTGCCAGAGAGACTAATGGATCAGAGAGAGCTGCAGCCAAAGGAGGCTTCAAAGCACATGATTCAAAAGCAATAGAGGCAGAGAATTAGCATGACTGCATCCTGTGAATAGTACTCCTATTAGGATTTTTAAAAAGAAAAGCTAAATGTTTGTTATTAAGTCCTATTATTCATTATAATAGCCTTGAAAGATTGCAAATACTTATTATAACTTCAGATAAAGTAGTGTGCAGGAACGTATTAATATTCTTTTTAATTTAATGAACAAGTGAAGCTAGAAGAGAGAACAATTTTAGATTAATAGCTCTGTGCACTGAAGTTCTTGAGACTCATATAGAAAGAGATCATTTTCAGTTTCTGTGCAGATCAAATACCAAATTCAACAGAAATAACCTCCTGAAAATTTTGTAAGGCATCTTTACACAATCTTAGGAATGTAAATATCTTGAAAATTAAGGCCTATTAAACATAAAAAGTCCAGCACCAACAAGAGTATATAAAAGTCACTGTCTCTCATCTTCATCAGAGGAATGTCAGTAAATTCAGGGCAAAGGGCTAGTATGCTTTTGCACAATTGCCTCTGAGTAGAAACCAGTGCAAGACACACCTTTTCAATGCCTTCAAAAGCTACTTTTGCCTACATACAATCAGAATTTACCAGAAAACACCAGAATATTTCCCACTGATTATTGTCAGCTATACTAATGCAATTACAATAGCTTGAATACTTTGGTACTTTCCAAGGGCCTATTTATATAGCAGTCTATTACTAAACTCTGACAACAGCAGCCCAAATTATGATGCACTTACTCACTCTGGAGAGTACTTTGTACCATGAACAGTCTCACTTTGAATAAGGCATTCACAATCTGGCCCATCACCCTTTAATTATAGATGTTTCAGAGAAGAGCAAGCATCAGGGTTTACTGCACTATTTATAAAACAAGCTCACTGCCAAACATTGCAGGGCTTCTACTGCTTCAAAAAGAAACCTGCTTTCCTTCCTTTCATGAGATCTTCTAATGCATACTTTCAGTTCATTTGAATGCACCAAGAACATCAGTGTAGTGAAAGAGCTATCCACAAATGAGAAATAATATTACTCTTGGAAAAATATAGTTTATTCAATCAACCAATTCACGTGTCTGTTTTGGAAATTAAATAAAATGTATTTATTAATATTAGCAAGTGAGCATATCACAATCACAGCATGTCATCCTAACGGAAAGCATTTTAGATTACATTACAAGAGCTGTCCTTTTGTGAGCTGAATGCTCTTTGAAACACAAAGAAATCTGTCTGCGTTGTCCCCTATACCAATACAACAGTACCAAAATGCTCATCTGCATAGAACAGCCTCTACCTGGCAAAACGTAGGAATAAGCATTTTATCCCCATCCTTCCACAAATGCCATGTAAGTGCTTTCCTTTGAAGTCTCTACCACTACACACTGCCTGAAGTGCGATATGAGACTGAAAGAAGCCATGTCTGGGTTCAGTAACACGGACGGTATTTTCTCCCATAAGAACTATTTTCAGTTTTGCCTGCCAAACATTCTTCACCATGAAAGTTCTTGCTCTCTCGATGGCCCTTTTCACTGTGGCTTACAAGTGTTTCATTATCTAAAATGTACCCCTTATCTTGCTTTAGCTTTAAAATAGCCTATCAGGCTGAAAATGATTACCTCCTGCCTAGCAGGGAAGACGCAGCGTGCTTGTCAGTCCATCCTAAGGTTTGCGTGACACACCTCTCCTAACCGTCATCTTCCTCCCCTGCTCCCAGCGGAGGTCACTCACAGAGGCAAAAGCCACCTCTGCTGCAGCGCAGCCTTAGCAGTTATCTCCAAATAGAATAACTTATCTTTGCTAGAGGAATTTTTGCTGGTGCAATTGCTTTTATACAAGAGTATTTTACACTACAGCCACGTCAGGGAAAGATGTTTTTTCCCATGCTTCTAACCAATAGAGTTAAGCTGTCAAAACTTCTAAGCCAACAGAAGAACAACAATGTCAGAGAGACTTGTCCATGGACATAAAGAAAGGGCACAACAAAACAGAGGACTGTTTCTTTGGGTACAAAAGATGCTTTCTTTGTGTTCCAAAGCAAAGCTCTGGATCAGCTCAGTGGTTGCTGTCAGCCTTTATCAGATACTGCTGACAGCTTCTTGAGAGACGTGAGGGTTTCTTGGAGAAACTGCTGGGAGGGAAGAAGAGAATCACACTTGAATGCAATATGTTCCCACTACCTATAAGGACAGGTGCATGGAAAAAACCTCTTTCCTGTTGTGCCAAGGTTTCACCTTAAATGGAAGCAGTTCTTTTGCTCCAGGTACTCACTGTGAAGCAGAGCAAACTGCTCTACAAGGTCACAGTATAGGGATAAGAGACCCTGCACTTAATGGTAAATATCTATTTGCGTCAAAGACGAGTGTCCCGACCCAGTGCAATGCTTTCTGTCCTCTATACATAAGAACACATTGCACTGTAGTATGAAGTGGAGTTGAAAAGCCTAAGTAAGGTGCTGAATGAGTATCAGCCTTGTGTCATCTAAACAAAATATTACGCACAGGGGCTTAGAGGAATGTAGGTCATCTGACTCAGACGCTCAGTTCACTGCATCCATCATAAATGCTGCCTTTTAAACACCCTGTTTTGGAGAACAGTTTAAAGTGTGTAATAGAAATGACTCGATTTCTAATAATAGTCAATGAGAAGTCCTGCTCTGTAATTGTATTTGGAAATGCAATGTAAATGCTTCTGCTGGAAAAAGTTAATTTGTCTTAATTTTCCTACGATTTCTAAAAATAGATTAGAATTAAATGTCATGTACCTTTGGAATGTGTATGTTTGGTAACTAACAAACTCACTTTGTCACTGTTTATGATCTCAGAATTCTTTCCATGGAAACTATTATAAGGTCACTATTATCATCAAGCAGCAATGAATGCTGTTCATATTTTAGAGAGCTATTAGGGAAAGGACAATCCCAAGGCCTTAAAATTCATTTGTTCATCAGGAAAGGAATGTATGATAGTTCTTCTGTGAATATATGGGTTTATGTGTATGTAGATAGGCATTTTTGATTTGAAGATTCAAAATCATATATTCTATCACTTGTGGGAAGCTCCCTGTCATTCAGATAAAGCTTTTTAGGTTCCTAAACTGTATCTTCAAGTACAGCACACATTTAAATGGAGATAAAATTTATCAGGTACTGTATGGTCTCTGTTTCCATTAGCACCTTTCAGGAGCATCCATCACTTTGCAGAACTGCAAAGTATTCATTGTTCATTGAAAGCTAGATACCAAACTTTCCCATCCCAGACTACGTAAAGGCCTCAAAGTGAATATAGCTGCACTTTATTCCAGATGAATAATTTCATTTCACTGCCAGACTGGCATATAGGAGTCCTCAAATAAAAATGCAATTCAGGACTCATTTACTAATGTAAGCCATGGTAGGGGAAAAACATAAATGAATAAAAAACCTCAGGTATTTATTCAAAATCAAATAGAAGAAAACATACTTTTTTTCTTCCGTATTTCAATGCATAAGAGACTCTGTTTCTTATTTTAACATATCTCATAGCATTTATAGTACTATTACAGGAGACTGCATGGCATAAGACTTCACTGATGTACTGGAAATGATTAAGCTTGTGAGAATGATTTAAAAAGCCTTATTGCATATGCATGATTATATGTATAATTCAGCTAATGAGTCTTACTTAGACTCTCTCTGAAGAACTGCCATTGATTGATAGGAGTAGCTTTGGAAGTAAGTGAAGGAGAGAACATTGTCAATAGAGAACTCTTGACATATATGCACACAGATATATATCATAATCAGAAGAAGATGGCTTTCATCAGTAACGGCATTTGTTCACACTCTTCTACCATTAATCTGCTAGCAGGTTTTCACATTAGTTCAAACTCTTCCCTAGCATTTGAGATGTAATTAAAATCAGGAAGCAAACTGTGAATTTCAAGATCGGTATTAAAATGTAAAAATATAAACACAGGGATTGATTTGTGATGACAAGATAAACATGGATGTTTAAAATTGTTTTATTTGAAGTAGAAATAGAAAATAATAGATCAACAAAAGTGCCTAAAACTTTGATTTGTTAATCTAATAGATTAAAGATATAGATGTAAGTACCTGCAGCTGCTAGCTGATAGACTCCAGGCAATATTAGTTGGCAAAGTAAATGGTTTGTAAGTAGATATGCAATAACATTCACCCTAGGGTGCCAGAGCACTTCAGCAAATTATAGCAAAGAGTGTGCTTAATCTCTCAGGCTTTTTTCCTGCTTTTCCCTTTGTCTTTACCCAAGTAGATTTCTCTAGTAGGACCAAACTTGTATCATGTGAGTTTTCTGATGACTTATTTCTAAATAAGACTATACTTTTACTAACTTCCTTTGCTAAGCTTTAGGGACATATCGATGCTCAGTATGTAGTATTTCACATTAAAAATCTTTTTGCCTTTGAGGCATGGTTTATTTACCGAAGATTAACTTCTTTCAATACAATTTGTCCCATTTAATGTTTCTTACATGCATCACCTTTTGATTAATCTGTATATCTTCTGGGAAAAAAAAAAAAAAACAAAAAACAACAAACCTGACATTTTATAAAGTGCCTCCATTTTCCACAAGCATGTATCTACAAGAAAGTTTTTAAGGGAAACAGTTTTACATATCTCTTACAGTAGCAAAGAAGGCTTGTAGGCACCATCATGGACATAGCTGCTGTGTCCTTAAGAAAGTAACTTTTCCTTTACTTTTTCCTTTATTCAGAGATGTTACATCTGTTTCCAAACTTTTGAATGTAGTAAGAAATTACCTTATCCTCACAGCATTAATTTCAGAATCCATTGTCTGACTTCTATCAGATTTGGTGCAGGGATTAAAATCTGAAAGATAAATGTGTCTCTGGAAATCACATTGGAAAATAAGAGACAATTTGAAGAGAGTAGTCCTTAATGTGAGTTCAGATTCATTGCAGACACCTGCATTCAGAAGCTTGCAATATACACTGTGTGCTTGTCCACCAGCCATGTCTCAACACTACAGTCAATGATAATCTGAAGTGGTAGCCACTTGTTTAAATATAGGCATCTAGTGCCACGTGAGATGCCTTAATATATTTCTACCAGTCACCAGCTGCCACTTCAGAGGACCATGCAGTTGGTCCTTATCATACCACGAGGATGGCTCAAATACCTTGTGAATTACAAAGGGCAACTAAATCAGGCCCTGGATCTCCACAGACTGTAGTGGGCACCCACATAGCTAAGCTTTCATGTCTGAATTTATTTTTAAGACCCAGTCTAAGAAGGTTGCATCCTTCTTAAGCATCCTTGCCCAAGGATGTTGTGGATGCCCCATCCCTAGAGGCATTCAAGGCCAGGCTGGATGTGGCTCTGGGCAGCCTGGTCTGGTGGTTGGTGACCCTGCACATAGCAGGGGGTTGAAACTAGATGATCACTGTGGTCCTTTTCAGCTCAGCCCATTCTAGGATTCTGTGATTCTCTGATTAAGGGGATGTAGTTGCTGCACATCAGTGCCATTGTAGCCACTGTCTCCTCACTGATTATCTAGAAGGGTGTGGGTTATATAAATTCTATCTTCTGGTTCTCTTCCGTTTCATTCAGCTTCTTGACTGAATGAAAGCTACTTAATTTCACAAGTATAGAAATTAATGAGTGAAAGAAGAACTACAAATGTCCCAACACTGACGAAAGTGCACATAAAAGTTTTCAACCAACATCAAGACCCCACTGCAGAGAGTGCTGGCATTTCCCAGTCCCATATTTCACCAAGCAGTTTCTCTCATGATAGCTGAGATTCTAGAGCAAAGGAAAAACTGCAGCAAAAGCCATCAGCATGTACCATCCTCTGCCCTTTCATAGAGGTTTAGGAAGGCCTGCCTCCAACAAGCATCAACCCACTTATGCCTTCATTCACTTCAGCCTGCTCCTTCTCCTCTCCAATCCTGAGCCTCACTCAAGCCTAGAGCTGAAAGCCCTGGAAGCAGTACTTTGCATGTGATGGAGTACTGGCACAGGCTGCCAGAGGCTGTGTGGTCTCCTCCCTGGATATGTTCAATAGCTGCCTGGCCATAGCCCTGGGCACCCTGCTCCGGGCGGTCTGGCTGGAGAGGGGTTGTGCCAGAGGGACCCAGAGGGCCCTGCCAGCATCAGCCAACCTATGAGTGTATGATTCTGTGAAATGTATGTTTGGGCACCTTGGTTCTCTTTATAAATCTATCAATTGTTGTCAGCTCTGTTTGTGGGAAACTGCCCAAGACATACTAGTGTATGATACAATTTTCACTAATCTCATTTAAATAAATGGGTAGCCAAAAAATGTGGGCCAGTTTTTCATGATTTCTATTCTAAAAAAAACAAAGCAGATGAAAAAGACAAGCCTTCCGATTTTGCCATATTTCACTGAATCAGTACTTCTGAGTGACCTTGATTGGCACTTTATGAACATTAACAGCCTTGGTAGTCTTTACTAATTGCCATTCTTCTCAACTCTGGGAATACTGAAGACCCATTTCTGCTTTATTAATTTATATATTTATTATAGTGTTGTTTCTGACACTATAATGTAGAAAAGTGTCCTGTGGGATCATCTTTTGAGAATAGTTTTTCTCATTGAGGAAAGGCTGTTCTGTACCACACATTAGATTTTCTGGCTTCAGTGAGAAAACACTGCAGGAGAAGCGGTGGTGAGGAGATGTGGGGCACCCTGCATTCATCTCAGAAAAATAAAACCCCAAACCAACCACCACTGAAGGTGTTTTGTTTTAATTTTTATGTGAGTAAGGTTAGTTCAGTATGTAATGACAGGCTGTCTTGACAACAAAGGCTGAATCAACACAGAACATGATTGGAATTATGCATGTCAATTATAATGAATCTCATTATGCAACATGGAAGTCTAATTCTATTGCAAAGGACTGCAGTCTGCAGTCTTAAGGCTGATGTCACCACTGAACAATAACTTCCCTCTACCCATCATAGCCATAAAGAATAGATATAAACCTCATTTTTGCAGCTTTTTAGTATGAAAATTTCCTTGCAGTAGGGGAAAAGAGAGATTCCTTTTTTTAATTAAAAACAAACAACTGTCCTTATCTGAAAGCAGTCCATCATGCCTATGGCTTTTTTAGATTTAACATTTTGCTTCCCATGTGAAAAAAAATGAAATGGGGTTATCAAGTTCTTTCTTGTATCAGAGCAAAATCCAAGAATAAAAATTCCCTGTACTGTACCAACCTTGTATTGTATCTCTCAAAATAAAATAAAAAATATAGTGTACACAATTATAGAGATTAGGCTGTAATTTATAGTAAGAAAGTCATGTTAAT